>NC_142027.1:72572212-72907212 GCF_982192425.1 Myodes glareolus
ATGCATTTCCCATTCTGATATGGCCTAAAGCCTGGGAGGCCAGGCATTAGAAGGTGATGGTTTGTATGAGATGTCTCCCATGATCTCGGGCATTTGAACACTCGATCATCAGTTGGTAACACTGTTTGGGTAGGTTTAGGAAGTGTAGCATTGGTGGAGGAAGGAAGTCACTGGGGCCAGGCTTTGTAGATTCAAAAGCTACTTACCATTCCAAGTTTACTCTCTCTGCTTCCTGCTTGAGGTTTAAGATGTGAGCTCTCAGCTTGCTGCTGCCACCATTGCCATGCCCGCCTGTTGCCATGGTTCCCAGCTGTGATGGTGATGGACTTGTCACTGTGGAAATGTAAACCCCAAATAATCCCGGTCTTCCTCAAGTTTCTTAGGCCGTGTTTCTTAATCACAGCAATAGAAAACTAAGTAATACACCTGGCTAACCATCCCTCGTGATCAATTTCCTTTCTTACATGTTTTCCATTTGTTCAATGAGGGTATTTGACTAGGTAACATCTGAAACCTTTAACAATTAAAATTGAATTTAGAACTTTAAGGTCCTATTAGTGATTTATATTTTACTATATTGATCTGTTTATTATTTGTTCATGTGTATGTGCATGTTTCTGACTGAGCTTAGGTGCACCATGTTCATACTGTTACCCACAGAGGTCAGCATTGGATTCACTGGAACTGGAGCTACAGGTGGCTTTGAGTCACCCTGTAGGTGCTGGTATCTGAACCCTGGTCCTCTGCAAGAGCAGTCAATGTTCTTAGCCACTGAGTCATCTCTCCAGCCCCCAGTTTATATTTTAAACATATAAATCAATACTGTAGAAATTAAGGTCTTAAGTTAAACAACTGGCAGCAGGCAAACTGACAGGAAGTCTCTATGTAGCGGACTGAAATCGTCCCTTCTCTTTCTCAGCATATCCCGACACTAAGAGAAAGAGAATGAGTATGTTCTGAAGTTTTGTTCGAAAGTACCCACATAGAAGTACAGCTACAGTGTTCACACCCCAACCATGAACTCATTAAAGATGTCTTATCTTAGTTATGCTTATAACCATCTGCTTATTAAAAGGAACCATTTTTAAAATAGTAACTCAAAAAGATTCTCTCTTTTATTGTACTTGTTCTTTGATATCCCAAAGTTGTATAAAGTGCATTCTGATTATCCGGCATCTCTAGTCCCTCTTATAGAGCCCCCCACACTGTATAGGCTATTGCTAGCCTTCTTGATTGCCCACCAGAAATAACTGATAAGTCTCTTGGGCTAGTTTCGCTCCCTGTTAGAAGCTTTCCTTGGCAGGTATCCCATGACTCCGACATCTTCAATATCTTGGGCTCTTCAATGCAAACCAGTCTTTACCTTCATAGCTTCATGCAAGGACCTCTCTAGGCCTTTATGCAGAGACACCCCTGACACATACCTGACCTCGGCAGCTTTCCTTAGTCTCAGAGGGAGATTCCATAACTCCCTTCTTTTATCCTTGACTCTAAAGCCAGAACCACATGGCTGAAGGTGCCAAATTCTGTTACTAGCTAAGACTGGAACATGGCACCTTCATTCAAATACATTTTCATCAGTTTTCTGTTTTTGGTGTTTTCTTTCACTTCCTAAGGCTGGCTGTCCTGAAACTCACTCTGTAGACAAGACTGGCCTTGAACTCAGGGATCCTCCTGCCTCTTCCTCCCCAAACTGGGATTAAAGGTATGTGCCACCATGCCTGGGCCTAAGCTTTTTTTTTAGTTCTTTTTCGTAATCTGGAAGGTTAGTTGGGTGCCATCTTTTCCTGAGGGTGCCACTGCCTTTATTCCATTTATAGAATCAGGTTTTTCTTTAAAACTTTTATCTAGATTTATCTGTATTTTTCCTTGTTGAGCTTGCTCCTTTTCATTATAGAGCTGTATAAGACTGACCAGTAATAACCACGCCACACTGTCAGTATTAGGTTGCTTTGAAGCATTCTGTGCTAAAACTGTTAATCCAAAACTCTTCAACTCAGCCTCAGGCAGATTTTTTTTTTTGAGAAGGGCAGAAAGCAGCCACTTTATTCCCCTAAGGTATCCCAAGAAAAGTCTCTAGGCCACATACTAATATTATTCTCCTCTGAAATCTCTTGAGTCAGGCCCCCACAATTCAAATCACCCTCAGCACCACTGTCTTCCATGTTCCTACTAGTGTGGCTCATTAAGCCCCACTTAAGTACTCAGCTGATTTTTTCTAAAGTTTTAGATTTCCAAAGTTCCAAAGTACACATTCCATCAAGAAGAAGCATGGTCTGGCCTATCACAGCAATTCCCTTGTCCCTGGTATCAACTTCTGTCTTAGTTATGGTTTCTATTGCTGTGAGGAGACACCATGACTATGGTAACTCTTATAAAGGAAACATTTAATTGGGGATGGCCTACATTTCAGAGGTCTAGTCCATTATCAACATGGTAGAGTGTAGGCAGACATGGTGCTAAATAGGGGCTGAGGGTTCTACATCTGGTTCCTCAGGCAGCAGGAAGAGAGAGTGACACTGGGCCTGGCTGGAGCTTCTAAACCTCAAAGCCCACCCCAGTGACACACTTCCTCCAACAAGCCACACTTACTTCAACAAAGCCAAACTTCCTAATAGTGTCACTCTTATGAATCTATGGGGGCCATCTTCATTCCAATCACCACAACACCACTCATCTTAGAAAGAGATTACAAAATAACATGAATTCTCTCTTTTCATAAAATCAAGAATATGTGAGATGAGCTACACAGCAGAAATGTTCACTTTCCTCCATTATGACCAGTATGTAACTCTGACCAGTGCTTTTGGGAGAATGCTAGTTTCAGTGGCTAACCTCCTATACTATGGGCCTAAATCACATATCTTGAAGAACTCAATGGACATAGAATGCTTGCTATGACCTTTGGATCCAGGTTTGCATTCAGAAAAACTGTTCAGAATCCATCATCATTTCACTGTGGTTCATTTTATAGCAGTATAATCTAAATTTGTATAAATATCAAAGTTAATTGACTCCAAGATACCTTGTAAAGGTTTTTTTTTTTTTTTTAAAATCACATTACAAAGTACAAAAGTGACTACAGACCACTTCCTTCAAATAAGTAGTTGTGATTGATGAGAAGAGAGAGACTGGGGTTTATAAGAGAGGCAGAAATGTCATATAAAGAAACTCAAGATGTGAGAGTTAGCCAATAAGAGGCTAGAACTAATGGGCCAGGAAGGGTTTAATTAATACAGATCTCTGTGCGATTATTTCGGGCATAAGCTAGTCTGGTGGCCAGGACGACAAGCAGCCCACCAGCCCAGGTGTAAGCCAACCTGGTGGCAGGACACAACCCGCTCCTCATACTACATCAGGATGGTGTGACTAGAGATTACCTCCTCTAACTAGTTTCAGAAAGACTTACTCACTGTAAGCCACTTTAAGGCTTGCTTTCCCGGGTTGGGTGCTGAGTGGCAGGTATGCTCCCAGCTACTTACCTCCTAACCCCAAATGGGCATATAAACACCGGGACCCTAAGTGTGTGACTGGCCACACAGGTTAGCCCCCAATGTATGGGTGCCATTTTGTAGGCAGAGATTGCTTGTCCATTTCTCAGCCACCCATACAGAAATAATCACACATTTATATTAACTGCATCACAATTTAGCCAATAGTCCATGAGTTTTCCTAGCTAGCTTATACCTAAACTGACCCATTTCTATTAATCTGTGTATCACCACTTGGCTTACCTGGTAAAATTCTGTGCATCTTTCTCCTTTAGTAGCTACATGGCATCTCTTTGACTCTGTCTACTTTCTCTCTATATCTCTGTTTGAATTTCCTGCTTGGCTTTGCTCTTCTAAGCCATTGGTCAAGACAGCTTTATTCATTAAAGGTAATCAAGCATATTCACAGCATACACAGGGGAATCCCACATCACTCTTATCTAGACACTCTGGTACCTGAGCTGAAGAGCACCCCTATGGGTGTTCTCTGATTTTTGTGTCAGTGCAATTAACTGGTGTGAGTGCAGTAAGTCTGGGTCTATAGCCAGCTTTGTAAAACCCTAAGCTACAAAGCTTCACATATTTTTATATTTTAGAGAATGTTTCGCTCTTCAGATTTATTATCATCATTATCATGTGTGTGTGTTCTTGACCCTACTTACAAATATGGACACCAGGAACTGATCCCTGATTTTGTACTAACTTATTTTTTTAGAGACAGATCTCTTGGTGGATCCAGAACTTGTCATTTCTGGCGAGTCAGAGGGCTCTTGGGATCTGTATCTCTGACTTACCAGCTCTAGGGTGGCAGGAGTAGGGTATACTCAGCTCTTACACAGGTACTCTCACTTCCCAAACCCAGGGGAAGAGGGAGGCAGGTCTCTGTGAACTCAAGGCCAGCCTGTTCTATAGAGCAAGTTCTAAGACAACCAGGACTAGACAAAGTCCCCTGTCTTGGAGGGGAAGAAAAGAAAAAAAAGAAGAAAGTAAAATAAAATATTAATATATTAACAACTGGTTAAGGTACTTGCCGATGTTTGATGTCCCCCAATGGTATCATTATTTTGACTTTTGTTTTTATTGGTTGTTATAGTTAGTGTTTTCTTTCCTGTTCTGATCTATTGCTTTTAGTTTTGGCCTCTAGGTCAGTACTTGGTAAATTGACACATGAAGGTCAGATCCTATGTGCTTCAGACTTTGTAGACCCAAAGTTTAAGTTACTCTGCTAAACAACTGTGATCTAAAGCTATCACAGATGTAGGCAGATGAGGGCCATGAGAAATGTTCTCAGGAAACTAACTCTGGGCAGTTTGGGACTTGGTCTGTAGATTGCAGTCTATCAACCCCTGCTTAAACTGCCAAGTGTGGTGACATGGTATGTAGCATAAAGTAAGCAGAATTATGCAAATAATTAACATGATTCTAAAAAAATACATGAAGGTTTGTGCCACAGTTTCATTTGTGGGTACTACATGTGTTTATTTTGTCATCTCTTTAAATATTGTTGTAAAGAGGAGGCTTGTTGGTTCCTGGCCACCCAGCTAGCTTAGACCCAAAATAATCACACAGAAACTGTATTAATTAAATCACTACTTGGCTCATTAGCTCTAGCTTCTTATTGGCTAGCTATTGCATTTTAATTTAACCCATTTCTATTCATCTGTGTATGGCCACGTGGCTGTGGCTTACCAGCTAAAGTTCTAGCATTTGTCTCTGACTGGGCTACATGGCATCTCTCTAACTCTGCCTTCCTCCTCCCATGCTATAGGCCAAGCCAGTTCTTTATTCATTAACCAATAAAAGCAATACATAGACAGAAGAACCTCTGACACCAAAATATTTTTGAAGGTTTGTATTCATGCTCTAGACACTTATTAGACGCGTTATTAGATTATAACTAGTTATTATTGTTACACATGCTTCATGGCACTGTCAAGATTATGAAAGAGGAAGATAACAATTCTAATTCACTGAATAGCTTAATTTGTGCTTCTGGAAGTGATGAAAGCTTGATCAAAGACTCAGAAAAATAAATGTGTAGTATGCAACAGTTGTTTTCTGAGCATGGTGCTAACCAGAAACAGGGATCGTTCAGAACTTGCATCATTCCACTCATCGATTCTGCTGAAGAAAACGCATGCCCAGGAGTCACAGGCTCACAGGCTAACCAGGCACAGCTGTCTTCAGGAGTTTCTAGTCAGGAGGGAGAGCCACTCAAACTGATGGAAACGGAGAAGAGATATATACATGACTTTTGACATGCTTTGTACAAATAAAGAATTGACATTTTGGCTGGACCATGACAGAACTTAATAAGCTAGAATTGACATAGAGGATTCTTAGCCATGTTCTTGACAATGCCCCAAAGCCTATGTCCAGATAAGGTAAGCAGAGACTTACAGGATTTATCTGTAATTTCTAAATCCAAGAAGCCCTGACAGCCATCTCCACCCTTTAGGTTTGCAACAAACTTACCCAGGGACTGACGAGGTTTATTCATCTCACTTATACGACAATGTAGACATTTTACCACAGAAATATTACTGTGTCTAGTTAGAGGTGCAGTTCTAAATATAGGGACTTCCTAACTTTCTATTTTATGTACTAATCCTATTACTTTTTACAAACAAAGCCTGAGTCAAAGAACATTATATTTCCAACTATTTGAGGTAAGGTCCCGCAGAACTGAAATAATTAGTAGTGAAAGCATGCTATACAAGTGACAACCCAGAGATCCAGGCACACATGGTGCTGCTTATTGGAAGCCAATGTTTAAAGGTTAGAAATTCGACCTCAGCCTCTAAAGCAGCAGTTCTCAACCTGTGGGTCATGGCCCCTTTGGACGCTTCACAGGGGTCACACATCAGATATTCTGCAATTCAGATATTTACAATTACGATTCATGACAGTAGCAAAATTGCAGTTATGAAGTAGCAATGAAAATAATTTTATGACTGGGGGTCACTACAACATAAGGAACTGTATTAAAGGGTCGCAGCATCAGGAAGGTTGAAAAGCATGGCTGTAAAGACTCATCATAGACTTTAAAATAATTTTATTTTAAGTGAAAATATAATTATATCATTTCCTCTCCCTTTCTTCCCCCATCCAATTCCTCACATGGACCCTTCCCCTTTTATCTCAAATTCACGATCTCTTCATTTTTTAAATTGTTTTTATTATACACACAGCCCTAAATACATAAACATGACACGCTCAGTCCATTTAGTGGTATTTTATATATAGGTTTTTGAAAAAGACAGTGGAATAATATTTTTAAATTGCTTTGTTATTTCTGAGCATAGAATTCTCTCCCCAAACAATTACGAAGATTGCGATGCTCTCCTTTGAGGAAGAGAATGATGTCAGGCAAACTGCTTTGGAAAGCAGGTATTTGCGTCTATCCTTTCTTTCCTGGGAAAGGTGTGTGGGAGAACTAGGGTGAGAGAAGGCAATTTCAGCCTGCATTTGCAGCTCGCTGAGAGTCATACCACATAAATACGGCCAGACTTTGTTGTCCCCAAATGACTTCTCTTTCAGAATGAGGAAATACATTCTTGAAAGGAAAAAGGACCAGGCAGAAAAAGGAACCCTCATTCAATTTTTGTTCACATTCTTTCGGTGTTGACAGCTGAAGACAAGGTCGAGACAGTTTCATTCTGATGAGGTAGCGAGCGAGCGTTAGCTGAGCAGTGGTGATGTTGATTTGGTGTGTGGTGGGTGTTCCTTCTAAGTCTGTGGACACTGGTTTTGGAAATAGGCAGCCTGCCGGACCCACGTCATTGTTCCTCTCTTAGATTGTCTGGAGCGCGGATGGAGTTTCCATTTTCCCCGTGGGTATAAGAATTAGTATTGGTTCTCAGAAATAGAAGTACATCTCATTTTAAATTTTAAAAATAGGACTCAAGAGGCTGGAAGCGGAGGCAGGCACATATAATTAGGCCATACGTTGGTCGATTTTTTCATCCATTTTATAGCCACCTTAGTGACATTCTTAGGCACATATTTTTCATGCATTTTATAGCTGCCTTAGCGACATCCTTAGGTTTGATTCCTAGAAGATTTCAATCCTTCAATGTCTCTTTAGAGATTGAGAAAGCTCACCCCAGTCACAGTGTACAGTTTTCTGAAAACATCTATATTTGACTGGAGAATAATCAAGTACTAATTGCATGTTTACAAACATTTTTAGGTCTCACAGGAGAACAAGGATGAAGCATTTGGATCGGGCCACGGGAAATATTTTTGGATGGGTTTGATAGTATTACCTTGACAGTCAACTTCTGACTACTCTTTGACTTTCTCTTTCAGCCCTTGGGGATTAAACCTAGGACCTTACAAGCTAGGCAAGCACTCTGCCAATGGCCTACACTCTAGTCTGGCAGCTCTAAATTATTCATGGATGCAAACATGATGGTGCTCTCTCTTAATGAAATATTTCATTCCTGTTCATTTGATATTAGAGAAAGGCTTGTAAAAGGTTAGGGATAAAAGTACTCTCTGAGTTTCTGAAGTGTTCTATAGGTACCATACTTCATGTTTTAGATACATTAGCCCAGATAAACATGTTATGATGCACTTTTGTTTGTTTTTGATATAAAAAAAATCAACAACTGAGGGCTGGGAAGGTTGCTTGACAGACTCATCATGCCAAGAGCTGAGGTCCATGCCCAGAGCACATGTTCTGAACTGGAACACTTGAAACTCTCCCACCAGTCAACCAAGTAGTTGTAGAGAAGAAATACCCACTGGTATACTTTCATGTAGTCAGTTTCAGTGCTTCTTCAAGTGGACAAATAATCGGTGCACACTTGAAATCTTGGTCCAGGCTGTTTACTTACCTTCTACACTGGTGGAAGTTATTAAGATAAATAGAGGGGCAACAGAGTCATCTCGGTACATGCTAAGCCAGGAAGGAGGCTTTTAGTTGAGTGTCTAGGTAAAACCTTGAGTTGAAAACTAAAAAACAAAAGCCCATTCTTCAAGCCAGCAGCCTCCATGAGCTCAGGTCATCTCCAAGGCAGAGAGGGCTTCCATTTCTCTGCTGTAGGTGTGAGAGATCGAGTCAGGCTTGCTGTAGAAAAATGGGGAGCACACTAACAGAACAATAAATTTGAAACATGAGAATTCCCAGGTCATACAAAATTCTGACCTTAAGTAATAACAACAACAACAACAATAATAAACTCTTTTAAAACAGACTAGTCATTGTTTAGCAAATCTTTAGAAAAGAGAAAGAAGAAATAGAAACAGAACTCTGCCTTTTCATTTGGTTTTAAGGACCGGTGACATTCTGTTACCTATGCTTGCTGAGAACTTGCTATATTGATCACATGGGGCTGAAACTCATGATGATCCTGCTGCATCAGCCTCTTCACTGATAGTGAGCCAGTAAGCATAGATGATGCCCCCCCACCGCCTTATAACTTGCACATCAAGTTTTTTGCTTCATTTTGGGAAAGAGTGTAACAAAGAGCAAAGAAGTTAGGGAACTTTGTCACAAGCGCTCATATCGCACTGATGTTTACTGAGCATCTACTGTATGGCAGGCAATATGACTGCTAGCAATACCCACTGCATTGCACAACGTAAAGTACCTGGAGCCTGATGTCTCAGTGTCAGAGCTGAGGAGCAAACCCAGGTCCAGTTTGAAAGCACAAGCTTTCCCCATAGCTCAAAAAAAAGTGTAAGAGCACAGATAGCCAAGCAAAAACAGCATTTGCATCCAAAGTGATTATTTATACAAACCAAAGATGCTGAAGATGGCATCATAATGCTACCTACTAGAAGCATTATCCTAGTGACCTCTGTGTCACCTGATTTTGTGGTAATATGTGTGCACCTGCATGAGACTTAGAGAAACTGGATCTTTCCAGCCCTTCCATTTTCTTCTATGATAATTAATCCTCAAGCCAGAATGGAGCAGCTGCGTGTATGGAAGCATTAACTTTTCAGACTCATGCTGTAGACCCTTCTCCACAGTGTCCAACTGTTAGTCTTCCTGACCTCTGTCGGGATAAGTTGATTTAAGGGTTTAAAGGGCTGCTCATCCCCAAGCATGAGCCTCTCTTTGATCTGCTGAAGACTGCCTTATTTTCATCATTACACTCAGAGCCATCTGGTAGGTGTGTCATGCCATTGGTTTTCAGGAAAGAAAACACAAATGCTGTTTTTGTGCATAACAGAAATGCTACCTTGTCATAAATGTGGTTAAGGACATATTTTTACTTTTGTATGTATGCTTGTGTGAGTGTGGATCTGTATGGGTGTACATGTGTGTGTATGTTGACTGAGGTTTCTGTCCCACCAGGTCCCACATCCATTTAGTCCCAAATAAACACATAGAGACCTACATTAATTATAAACTAATTGGCCTATTATCACAGACTTCTTACTAACTCGTATTCCTTATATAGCCCATAATACTTGCCTGTGTTAGCCACATGGCTTGGTACCTTTTTCAGCTAGGCAATCACATCTTGCTTGCTGTGTGACTGGGTTCCTCTCTGTCTGGGTGATGACTGCAGACTTCCCTCTTCCAAGAATTCTTGTTGCCCCACTTCTGCTCCCTGCCTGGTCACTACACCTATACTTCCTGCCTGGTTATTGGCCAATCAGTGTTTATTTAAAATATAAGTGACAGGGTACAGACCATTGTCCCATAGCATTCCCCCCTTTTTAAAGCAAGAACTCTGAATCAAATCTCCTTTGTTTAGCTTTTCTACTGACCATTATCCATAACAACTTGTAACCAGCACTCTAAACAAAGGCAAACATCCATAATCCATTTTTTGGGAATATGAGAATAGTTTTCCAGGCTACTTCCTGATGATTGGGGGCATTGATAATCTTATGGGGACCTAAAGAAAATTTAGAATTATGACCAAGTCCTGACTGGAATATCTGTGAGGCCTAATCATCTCAGACAGCAGCCTTTGAACTGTTCTACATGTAGAACTCAGACATCTGGGCCATCCGTTCCTACCAGAGATTTCTCAAGAGGTCTTCCTTTGTCAAACCTGATTTTTCTTAAAGCAGAATGAATTCACAGTCCCTCATTTCCTGTGGAAACAAAAGCCAAACATCTTATTTAAAGTAACATATCTTTTGACTTAAATTTTAAAGTCAAAGCATTTTCAAAAAATATATGTATTGGATTAATCCAGCAGCATTTATAATCAGATGTCTTCACCTGCTTTTGCTCCTTCCTCAGCCATCAAACAATTTAAAGACAACACAATAGCATATATTAAGCAGACTCTGTGTATTTTTCATCTTTACATGACTTTATTTAACTTCTATTTTTTATTTTCATTTTTAATTTTTGGCTTTTTGAGATAGGTTTTCTCTGTGTATCTTCAGCTGTCCTGGAATTCACTCTGTAGACCAGGATGTCCTTGAAATCACAGAGATCTCCCTTGCCTCTGCCTCTCAAGTGTTGGGATTAACCGTGTGTGCCACCACACCTAAGAACTCTCTTTTTTCCTTTTTTCTTTTAAGGGACTTTATCCTTTTTTTCCCCTTCCCAAGCCTACATATATTTTTAAACACACAGTAAACTGTTAAGAGGTTTTCTTCATCTTTGAATCTATCTTTACTGTATATTGCTCTTTTCTGACTACATAAGTCTTTAATTTGCTAAGAAATGTGGCTAGGATTAAAGCCGAGGCTTTGACGGCTGGATCCAGCCCATTCCTTAGCTTTTTTTCTGAGGGTCTAGCCTCATGGTACTGTCCAGAGTCATGTTTATTGACACAACTCTATAGTGTTTCAAGGATTCGGCCACCACCAAAAAGTATGCAGTCAGCTTTTCATCAATACCAATTAAGTAGTATTTCATGGCAAAACCTCTTAAAAGAGCTGCAAGGTTTTGCAGCTAAAGCTGAGCCAGGAAGCCTCTCTTAAATGAGAGTGCTCACCTCTAGCAAGCAGAGCCCACTTGAGAAAGTGCTGCTATCCAGAAGCTGTGCTTAACTTGGGCATGGTGACTTAAAGGTTATTGGCTATAGGAATTTCTACAGCACCTCCCCTGCTTGTTTAAATAAGAAAGTTCTAAGCCTAATACAAAATTATATACACTAATAACAAAGATCAGGTATAAAAATTAGAATTATAACCAGCATAAACAATATCAAGCAAGAAACATGTGATAAATGTTTCAATAATTATCCTATCCTAAGGAGTTTAAGTCTTCAACCCCATCGAAGACCTGGGAAGGGAAATAAAATTACTTGAGTAAGCAGGAAGTGAAATCAAGCAACTTCAAAAATGTGTAACAAATGATAGAGACAACTGGCTACCTGGGTAATCACCCAAAGTCTCATTTGCAATGTTGGAGTAACCAATTTTGGCTAAGGCCTAGAGTAACTGACAGACCATTTTCAGAGGCAGAAAAAATTTCAAAACCATCTTACCCTGTCTTGACAATATTTGACAGTCTTTTTTATTGTATCCTATTGTATTGTATCCTATTGTATTGTATTGTCCTGTCTGGACATCATGCATTTTGTCAGTGGTCAATGCATGGGCAGTTCCTTGCCCAAAGGCCAGTTTTGCCAAGAAGAAAGTGAGCTCCAAGTGGAGTGTCATTGGTGCTCAACATTCTCTCGGGAATTATATCAGTGCTGCTAGGAGCAATCAAGTCTCATGTTAACAGAATCCTAACTTATTTAAATGCCATATTCTATAGTTCTTTTAAGTGGTTGAAGATTACCTATCTATTCAGAATACAATCTGTTTGTATCTAAAGAATACATTGATTAGGCTAACTATAAGTATGACAAACATAGATGACGATTGGACTATAATTCTTAATGCCTATATATCTTAAAGACTAAGACTTCATATAAGAATATTAAACAACCTTTAAACAGCTGTGCAACAAACGAGGATAATGACCTCAAAATGTAAACAATGTATAGGTATCTTGATCAGAGGTAGAACTGTATTTTGCAATATGATAAATATATCCTAAAACTGTATCAATATATAAAGAGTCTTAAGCAGAGGTAGAAGCATGCATGCATACAATATGAGAAAATAACTTTGCCTAGGTATACAAATATTGTAGACAAAAATAGGAACATATTCAACATATAAGAATCTATACCAATGTAAAGTGCCTATAAATATTAGCTCACAAGTATTCACTCAATTACTAACTATTATTATTAGTGTGAGTAAGCACACACTAATCTATTATCCCATATAATTTCTGTTTTATTATTTTTTCAAAGAGATCCCTGAACTAACATAATATCCCCCAACCCCCAACGCTATACCAATTATAATCAACCCCTAAATGATGTCCCTAACCCTGAGTACAAACTTTGTTGGGAAAGGGGATGTTGTCTTCTAGAATTACTTCCAGCTGTCATGGGGGCAATGTTCTTTCTATGGGATCCTGTGAAAGTAAAATAATGGTTAAGTTTCCAAATTACTGTCTGGTATAATTGCAAACAGTCTCTGAGTATTCGGTAGGGTTTTTCTGAGGTTCCTATTTGGAGGTCTGGCCAAAACGTTGTAAAAAAAAAAAAAGTGCACCATTTCAGCTAACCAAATTGGAACCATCTTGAGCAGTTTGTACCCAAAACAGGTCTTATAGTAGCGTTATGAGCATCATGATATCATATCAACCAGGTGGAGTTGTTGTTGTGGGACCCCATCTTCTTCCTGGAAACTTCAAAGATTACTGCAGGAAAATTTATTGTTCATTGTGAAAAACTTAAACATTATTTATAGAGATGTATATTCAATGAAAGGTATGATAGAGATACAAATAGGTATGAAGAAAAGTAAAATTATTTTCTAGTTTTTTTTTATCTTTCTGTCCCATATTATGTGTATGTATGTGGAGAGATCAGAGGTCATCATTGATTATCTTCCTCAATGACTCTCGGCAGTCAGAGACTGTCAGTGAATCCAGAACTCTCTGTTTGGTTTTGTTTAGACTGCTGGGCAATGAGCTCTGAGAATCCTTCTATCTCTATCTCCTCACTTCCGGAACCGGCATGTGGTATTAGACCTGGATTTTTATATGGGTGATGGGACTATGACATCAAGCCCACCTGCCTGCAAGGCAACTGAGCCATACCTCTTCAGCTTCTTATTAATGACCTATTTTCAGATAAACCATTTTGATTGCTTTTGTAGCTAGTTGAAGTGTGAGATTCTGATCAATTTGACTAGGGCCTTTTCTTCATGTGAGGTGTATGCTTAACTCTACCTTGAAGGAAAACAAGCTGCATAAACTCCTGCAGCTCTCGATGAGACTTAAACTCCCTTCAGAAAATATTTTTTGACCAATCAATATATTCTGAGAAGATCCACATGTATGGAAACATTCGATTGGTAGTATTTTATGAAGAGAAAAATCTCAGATTTTCCATGAAAGAGATAAAAAATTTTATACGTGCATGGGGTTGTGCATGTATGTATGTATGTTCACATGAGTTACGGAAATGTACCTAAAACTATACCCAATGTGACAAGTGATGTTAACTGTAATGAGTCTCAGATTTTCCCAGATTCACCCTAAACCCTCTTTAGGGATTTCAGAACCAAGTATTTCTCTTTTTACTCATCAGTCATAGTCACAACTGTACATTAGTTAGAAGGATTATTTATATGAACATCCAAATAGAACTTTGGTTCCTTGATTATGAGACAGCCCTACTAAAAAGACGTATCAGGGGTTATTGAGTGACAGTTGTGTACTGAGGACGATGTGGAACTGATTCCTCAAAGAGGAGCATGCAATGCCTGTAGGGGAGGTTCCTGTAGAAGGGAGGAGGTTGGTGCTGGACTAGTTTTAAAGGCTGTATATGCATGCACTCTAAGGACCAAGGCAGAATATTTAGGCAAGTAGAATAACTTGTGCAAACATCTATCAACGTGATCATGAAACTGCATAAATCAGTATATAAGAGGAGTTAAGTTTCTGTATTGACAAAATAAAACAAAGCAAAATCATCAAAGGACAAAGAAATTGTCACGAAAGGAAAAAGATTCCAGGAGGCAACTGTGCAAAAGACTGAGGGATGCAAGATGGCTGGAAAGAAAACCAATATTGCAGAGAAGCAAAAGGCAAGCTGAGAAGACAATTGTTTCTGAAGAGGAAGAGTATAATAAAACTGGTTGGGACTAGTCACTTTCAGTATCCTGAAGATAAAATGTGTCACTTGAATCTGGAATAGCCTAGTTTGTGGTGACTTTACATAAAAGAACTTAGGTAGGATTGTGTGGGCAAAAGACAGCATTCAACAAGTTAAGGAAAGAACAGGAATTGCTAATATAGAGACAGTACATGTAGATCCCTCACTCAGCTGTTTGCATGCTTGTGGGAGGGAAGAAAAGAGAGAGGAATGCAGAGTGGAGAAAGGGCCTTGAGATTTCCTCCAACGAGGCTCTTCGCTATAGCTCAGAGTCACACTCCTGGGTTTGCGTTTTGCCCAAAGTTCATACATATGTGCATCTGTGCCTACACTGGCACAAAAAGCAACACTTTGAAAAGAGATAGAACATTCATTCACCAGATTACCATGTCTTCAACACATCTTCAGCCTGACTCAGATCAGTGTCGGCTGCCACAAAAGCCTGTGTATCTTCATGGGTGTGAGTGAAGGGCTCGAGATAGCAGTATTGTGTGCATAGAGTGTGCTGAAGAAAGGGGTAGATCAAGTAGGGTGATACCAGTCAGGAAAAACAAAAGAGGTGGGGCAGTATTCAGAGAAGATGTGTTTTTATAAAGCTTCAACTTTGCACCCAAACAACATTTTAAGTATTAAATAAATGAAGCTGATTGATTTTAGCGCAATAAATAAACCATCAAGCATGGTATATAAATCATAAAGAAACCTAATGAAGTTGCAAGTGAACTGCATCCTCACTGGGCAGGAACAAACACAGAGTCTTTTTTCCAAACATGGGAAAATAACATTTTGGTAGAGTTCTGCAAAGCCAGTGACAAACACTCCTTTAAAAAATGGGACCCCAATAGCGAGTTTGTTTCTCATCAGAGTACTGGGTAGGGATTCTGTGGTCAGGTATATACTAAGATTGAATAAACAGAATGTAAACAAGGAACGGCAGGATTTGTGCTGTTAGGAAAAGAAGTTACAAACAAGGCAAGGGCCACCACTACACTGCAGCTGTGCTATTAGACAGGGAGCTGGGTGTTGGCCATCTTCATCTCAATCTTTGTGTGACATATCTTGGGTATATCTATTCATGTCTCTCTTTGATAAAGAAAATATAGAAATAAATGATGTATGTTTTATACAGCTTTTACATAAGTATTGATTTCTAACTCTCTACTGAATCTAGCAGCAGTTAATGCCCCCACCAACAAAAAAAATTCTCAACATCCAGATCCATACTCTTAGATATTATATCTGATACAAGAACTAGGATTCACTTGGAAATTAGTTGATTCTAGGGCTAGGGCATGATAAACAGAAGATAGAAACAAAAATAAATTTGCAGAGCCCTATAATCACAGAAAATTAAGGAAGAAGGAAGTGATTTAAAACCAGAGACTGCCCAAATGCCACAGGAAACAATCAAAACACCCCAATGCAAAACTACCTCAGCCACACAGCAAAGATAGGGAAGCACAAGCTACAGAAAAGCCCTTCTTGAGGCCACATCTATGTAAATAACTGGAAGAAGAAATAAGGGGGAAAGGGGAAAGTCTTTCAAAATAGTTGCCAGTTTATAGAAGAAATCAACGCTATTTGAACTCACTGTTAGGTACACAGTACAGTAACGACTGTTACAGACAGTGCCTGCCCTTAAATGTTGAAAGTAGCAGGTGATAGTTGAAGGAGCAATAGGACATTGGTATTGCAGAATTCCTCAAAATAAATTTCAAAATAGACCTTTAAAGGTCTAGCAGACACTACATTGTTTACTTGGGCAAGGTTAAAATCACTGATCGACAGCGTGAATTCCCCTAATAGTGGTGTGATGCTGAGGTCATAGCAACCCTGTCGATCTGTGGCAGTCTTTTCAAACCAAGTAACTGCAGGCTAACAATCAGAAGCTGCCGAGGTGTTTCACAGTGCAGCTGACCGATGTTTCTGTAGTGTCAGGGTTTTGGAAGATAAGAAAGCATTGAGGGTCTGTCACAAGACGGAAGGATGCTGAAGCCACCTGGGAATTAGAACAGGCTCTGGGTGAATCCTGAAACAGGAAAAATGGACAGTAAGAGGAATCTCTGTGAAAGCTAAGAAAGCTTTGTGGGGACTCAGCCTGAACGGAATTTGCATGTTCCAGGGTAGGAGCGTGACAATTAGAATCATTAAGCAAAAGGAAGAGAACAGAGATATGAGAGAAATAAAAGACAGGAACACCGAGAGGGAAATTCAGTAAATACTGCAATAGCCCATGTTTATTTTTCATCTTCTTATACACTACACTCCAAAACGGGGAGGAGTAGGCAACAGACTTCATTAACATGATTAATATGATATAAAGAATGGATCAAGTATCCTGTAGGCAGCCAGTGCCTGGAACCTCTTGCCAATCTCCTCAAAGGAGCAGAAATAGACTTGAATTCCCTGAAGTTTGACCAAGGTGGAGCAGATTGACCTCTAATACTCAACATATAATAAATACCATAACGTAGGTCAGGATCTCTTATTTGTAGACACACCTGTTGTCAACAACTTTGGTAGAGCAAGAATAAGCTCAAACTCTCTGACCTTCAGTTAAGGTTAACAGACTCACATCTGTGGGCCACGCTAAAGCTTGTAGTTTATAGGATCATCGGGGGCCAATGTAAATATTCTGCATTTGATGTTTGCAAATTGGTTTTTAAAAAAGCATCAAATATTAGCAGAATTTGGATAAACTGCACACAAACCCTGCCCTGTTTTAATTTTTCCACACGTTGAAAATCATGCCAAACCTCATAAAGTTGATGAGAAAAAACAAGCAAAGCTAAGTAGCTTCTGGGAACAGTTTTTGTCAGTCTGGATAAACTGCCATGGTTGCCTGTCATCTCCTGGTTGGAAGTGACTTCTAAGACATGAGGTCCAGGCGTGGTGTGCAGCCCTAGAGATGATAAAACAGATACACTGTTGCATGCCATGCTGGTTTCAATTCTTTAGCTCACATGCTTGCTTGGTTTGTTGGGGGGGGGGAGTAATTTGCTCTCTACTTAATAGTCATTTAGATATTCAGTAAAAATATGAGGGGCTGACAAAGTCTTAGTGGGTTATTTACTGGTCTAATGTAGAATTCCAAAAGGATAAATTCAACAGTTGCACAGCTGGTGCTAAGCAGGGGCAGATTCCTCAGTTTAATAGGAACTAAAATACCTTATATTAACCACCGCTTGAAAATGGCACTGCCCCCTTACACAATTATTAATTCATATAAACCTTAAGTAAATAACAGTTTTAAAAGTAAAAATTGGGTATTCAAAATTTAGACAAGTTCACTTATGTACCAATCAATTCTTATTAAATATACTAGGCCAGTCTGTGTACACTTCCAATGCTAGCATTAGGGACGCTGAGGAAGGAGGATTATGCGTTTCACAGCAAGATCTTGTCTCCTAAAAATAGTGCTAAATTATTTCATTGTGAAACTATATTGCTAAGTTATATGTTAGGATTGGTCCAAGGTATCACTTTGATTAGAAAATAGAAAGCATAGAAAATTATCAAAGCCCCAGAGACAAAAAATATATCTTAATGTTTATCCATCAAGACAACTATGTGTATTGCATTTAAAATAAATTATCATTGCTACAAGATTTCTTAATTTGACTTAGAAATGCAAAAAAGGAAACTTGAAAATTTTTGTCCAAAATAGTTTACCACTTTCTTGGCTTCTGCAGTTTTTATTTGTTTCTTTTTTTCCTACATAATAGCACTAATAAAGAGAATTCTTCTCAAGTCCTGCCCACCATCCTTTAGGGAAGCTGAACTGTGGGTACTGATGCCAATCCCATGCGGAGGTACTCCAAGAAAACCGTGATAGGCATGAGAAAGCATTTGTAAAACAATCCAAACAATAAAATTCTAGTGAGTGACTACCCTTGTGGCCCGCTTGAATGAAACATGTATAATCTAAAGGAAAAGACAAGTCACATTAAAACATACTGCGCTATCCGGTTTAATCAGACTTCTGGAGGTTGGAGAATAAGAGAGTGTGTGAATGCAATCCCTCAGTTTCCTTTTTCTTTGTGATGAGTATTCCTGGACCTAAAAATCATAGGCATGGTTTTGTGAACATGAGAGCAGGTCATCTGAATACTAACTGATGGAGATGACTTTAGTGCCCTGTTTTCTACCGGGGGTGTGGGGAGGCGGGTGCAGCTACAGGCTTAATGAGGAATCAGAAGATTCACACTTAAGCGCTTCCTGCTATCAATAATAGAGCCACTACATTAGCCCTAGAATCCAGAAAAGCTGACAGTGGCACCTCACCTTGCAAAAAACTAATTAGAATCTTCAAACACATTCATGTGGCTCAGTCCATTGAATTCTTGTGACAGCCTTGCCAGGTAGGCAAGGAGGCTCAGCATAAGTGTGGACACATGCTCAGGTGTGTTTTGAATTCACCTATGGACTATTTTACTCTGTTCAAGTTTCATTGAGAACCAAAGTATGATTCTATTGATTTATTTGTTCCTTATTGAGCAAGACCATGTCTCTCAAACTGAAGCAGGAGCTCTGGGCTTTGGGTTCCAGAGCAGGAGGGCGCTACCGGAAAACTTGCTGTCTTTTGCTATGGCACCAAGGGCTATTTTTAGATGTTTTCCTCTGGTTAATTGTCTCACCCTCCTCGGGGAATCTCGATGGGTAAAATCCCAGATGAGACAATTTTCTTACTAATTCCCGCAGAGACGGGGAAAGAGGAAGGCCATGGCTGTTTGTTGTCTTGGGGCCTCAGAACCATCTTGGTGATGACAAAGAAGGGAGCTTAGCAAGATCGTCAAGGCCCTTGAAGCCCATAGAACTCTGGCCAAGTTAATGACCAATAAGACTAAGTAGGACAGGACTTGGTGGGAGACTGGGGAGTGAGCCATGGAACCATTCTAAATGGCCTTGTCTGAAACTGATTTCTGAAAGGAGCTGAGAGCGTGGAACCAGCAGGGACAGAAGGCTCAAAAGGTCCTTCCACATGCTCTGACTTTTCTTCTGACACCTTTGAAAGGAAAAGGGACATTCTGGGGAACTTGATTTCAGCTTTTGGGGAGCACATGAAGATCAGTGGCGGTTTCTTAGCCCGGAGGAGGTAAAGAGAGAGGGAGTGATGACAGTCATTTAGTCTTCCTTCCTTCCTGGAAAAACAAGTCAAGTAGTGTTAGATGCCCTGGAGACAGTGGACAGAAAGAGTTCAAGGTATTTCTGACTCAGGGTCAGGGCCAAACTTCTAACAGGTTTCGCACAAGGAATTGCCTGGAGGAGCCACTGAATTTCTTGTCACCTGGATTGTGCAGGTAATAGTATGCAAATTGGCCTTCACTGGGAAGGAGGCAGCTAACATGGTAAAACAAACCAGTGCATTCTTAAGCCACAACAAGGCGTACACAAGCTACCAGGTCATTAACGATGAACTATGAAAACCCTGAAGCATCAAGAAATTAGTGTTGAAGATCACACAGCAAAGAGAAATTTGAATTCAGGCTTTGTCACCAGCATCGGTGTTCTCTAATATGTCTGTCCTTGAAGGAACACATAGAAGTCCCATGAACTTAACTATTTGAGTTTTTTTTTTTCCCATCCCATTTCTAAAAGTACATTGATAAACTCTGGGAAGTGAGGGGCCAGACGCAAGGCAGCTGTTGTAGAGAACCGCGAGCCCTTTAACACCAAGCAGATCCTCCTAGGATAGTTGAGCAATCTGGCAGGAGCAGAGGTACCAGAATACTCGCTGGTTCTGCCTGATTCTACTTCACGTGCCTCTCCTTTTCCAACTCTGGTGTTCTGGTCAGGCTCCTCTTCCTATTTGCGCCCATGTTAAACATGTTCAGCAGCCTGGAAGGGACCAGCAGAAGCTGCCAATCCCCCTCCCCCCATTTCACACCCTTTTCCCAGTCCAGATTTATGGAGAGGCGCCCAAGGTGGCAAAAGACTTACCCAAGGTCACAGCCCTAGTCAGGAAATCCAAGAGTCCGGGTCCCCACCTCTGCACCCAGCGACCGCCTGGGCTCACTTTCTCACCGCCCGCGCCCGAAGCTCTCTCCATGCCACACCCCGCTTCCCTGCCCCCCGCCCCCCAGTCCCCCGAGTCGCTTCTGACGCTCGGCGGCCTCCCGGGTGCAGTCCTTCCTGCGGGCGCTCCCTTCCGCCGGATTCCCACGCCGCGCGCCACGCCCCCAGCCACCCGCAGCGGAGACCCCGAGGCAGCGGAGCCCCAGGTCGCGGGACCCGAAGGAGGCGCGACCCGCGGCGACGTTGACGTCCTCCGCGCCGTGGCGCCCGCGCTCCCGCCTGCAGTGGGGCCGCCCTCCCGAAAGTCCCAAAGTGTCGCGCGGAGCCCGCCGAGGCGTGGCCGAGTCCGGGGCCCCCCGGGAGGGCCGCCCCCGGCGGAGCCCCAGCCCGGCGAACGAGTTAAGAGGCTCCGGGACGTACCATGGGCTCGGGACCCCGGCGCCCCGCACAGGCCACCGCCGGGTCGCAGGAGTAGCCGAGGTGGGCGGGGAGCCGGCCGACCCCGCGCGCGTCTCTCCATGAAGATTCTTGCGCTTTCTCTGAAGAAAGGAGTGCATATGCTGCAGTGCCTCTGTGGAAGGAGCCTGAGGTCCAGCGACAGCCCTAGCGGTGAGCCGACGTCCCCTCCCCGGCTGCCCACCGCGGGAGCCCTGCGCCCAGAGGGCCCCACGGCTTCCGAGCGCGCGCGTGTGTGCGCGTGTGCGCGTGTGTGTGAGTGTGTGTAGCCCTCAAGTCACCCGCGCTGTCGCCCCGCACCCGAGACCGAGCCTGCGGGTCCGGGACGCGGGGAGCGGGAGGGATCGACCGGCTCCCACACTTCCTCGCGCCTCGCTGCTCCTTGTGACTTGCCAGGGCGGCCTGGGACTTACGGTGGTTCAGGGTCTCTTCGGAGAAGTTGCTGGTGCGTTCGGCCGCAGAGGGGACTTTAAACAGGTGGCTGGCAGACAGGTATCTTATTTTTCTTGCTTTGTCTGAAAGTGCACTTTTGGCGGTGGTTAGGTGAGTTACCTTTTCCGCGGAGATGGAGCGACTTCTGTCCTTGGTGCCGAAGCAGGAGGATTTCGGGTAGCCTGGGGCTTAGCCAATCTACTCCCTTAAAGAAAGGAAAAAAAAAATTATATAGATAACAAAACAAAACAAAAAACACAAATACCCGGATCATTTGAGTAACCTGTGATATTGAGAAAAAAATGTTGAGATACTTAATGACTTTTTTTTTAAAAAACAAAAAACAAAACACCAAACTAGGACCAAACAAGCCATTCTATTCTGCAGAAGCCTTGCAAGATGGGGTGGTGCTTCCTGTCCTTCTGGTTCTTTGTCTGATTCTTTTAAAAGATGCAAGTTCTTCCTAAATCAATCATCGATTAATCTTGCAAGCGCTAATTCAGTTTCTGTGCTCTTCAGTTGCTTACTCCAGTGTAGAGGTGAGGAGACAGGAAAGGCACCATATCATGGTTAAACGAGAGTCTCTGTCAAGAATATATTTTTGATCCACAAGCCCCAAATAACTAATAAATTCAGCAGCATTATAATAGCTTTTGTGTTTGAAACTTTGTGTGCTATTTTAGGGGATCTGATTCACTTGGTAATGGCACCTATTTTCACTCTGTTCTAGAGTTATGAAAATTATATTTGGGAAGATATATATATCTTTGGAGATATATATATATATATATATATACTTTCATTCATACTTTCTGAAACTTGTACTTTCTAATTACTCACTAGTCAAAAAATAAAATTAGAAGATAGCTTTAAAGAAACAAGAAAATTTAAGTAAGTGAAATTTGTGAGCATGGTTGTGAAGTGAAATTGGCCATGTGATCTCATATTTTACTTCTATGCAATTCAGGAGGTTAGCTAGTCTTTTTTTGTTTGTTTGTTTGTTTTGCTACCGTATTTGTGAGTGCTGAAAGATGCATCCACATTTCTCAACTAAAAAGCTTTACTGTAAAGACTTGCATCTTTAATGGTACTCGACCCAGGAAGCCTCTGGAGATGCGTGCAAATATCATCTCGGTTCCCCTGGTTCACGTTACATAGAATGTGAATAGACTCTAACGAAGGCATTCGCTTCCCAGGTGTGTAATTCGAGGTATGTGTGGTGTATAACTGAACAAGGCGCTTTCTCAGATAAAACGGTAAAATCTTCAGATAACAGGCAAAGTGCCTTTCCCAAATAGTAACAGCTGCAAATGGAAAGGGTGATCCGTGTGACTGGGTAGCGTGGGCTGCTGCAAGTGTGGGGCTTACGAGTCAAGAGATCCAGTTGCGAGGCAGTTCCTAGGCAGTTTCCATAAGTCACGCTGCTTTAAAAAGTCTTGACTTTCCTCTGAAAAATTAAATGTGGAAATGCTGTTAGCTCTTGCCTCTGTTTGTGGCTTCACCTGCTTTTAGCACGCAGTTCTGTAAGAACTGTGGTGTCTTATTTGTACATGTAATTTTACTTAGTGGGGTAAATACTTTGTTGGGGGAACTGCCATTCTAGAACATTCATTTTTTTTATAAAAGGGTATAGGACCAAACAGGGAAGATGAGACCTTTACCCAGGTCTTTCACAAACAGAATAATTAATACACAGCTATTTGTCACGAGAGTGTTTCTAGAAGTGCAAGGTCTTTCTTCAAATTATGACTCTTTATAGCTTATGCTTGTCTGCAACTAACATAACCTGGCTGTCAATTTGTGTAGAGATCTAAATTACCATGATCATACTGCACACATCATAGCTGGAATAAAATACTTTAATAGCAGCTAAAGATTTAATTGAACTCTTGTATATCAGGTACCATTCTAAGGGCTTTTCACCTTTCATGTGCAATATCCTTAGCATAATATGTTTAGATATTGTCAGTGTGTTCTATTTTAGATTCGTATCATTACCATGGCTTCTGCTATTTGCAAAACCTCACAGTAATTCTGCAGGTAACACTGACATGCCCAACATTCTCATGCAAATTGGGTAAAAAACCAGAAACTTTTCATGAAGTGAATTTATAAAAACCAAGCTATGAAACACTGTAAATTTCTAAATCTTGCCTGAAAGAAATTTGGCAATGTTTTAAACAATGTCAGCATGTATTTACAGTTCTGTTCTAGGTATTTCTCATTGTGGTGGAACTGAGTTCATACTTGAGGGGCATGGAATGTGATTTATTGCAATAGTTTAAGAGATTCTCTTTAATCCCAGCACTCAGGAGGCAGAGCCTGGTGGATCTCCCTGGGTTTGAGGCCAGCCAAGACAGCCAGAGCTACACAGAGAAACCCTGTCTCAAAAACTAAAAGAGGGAGAAAGAGAGAGAGAGAGAGAGAGAGAGAGAGAGAGAGAGAGAGATAAAGAGAGAGAGAGAGATTCTATTAACATGTTCAAGCTGTTTGTAAATGTTTCAGTTTTGTTTATATGGGCCTAAAATTTAAATTAACCATTGGTTTTGAGCTTTTTAGGGGCATTTATTACTCTTGCTTTTCCTCTGTATTATTAGACATTGATATCATGCTAATTTAGTAAGTCTACCACTGTATAAATCCTTTGTACTTCAGAAGGATGGAAATGCTAGCAATACATGGAATGCAATCTTAATACATGCTAAAGTCAGCTGCTCAAGGCTGAATTCTCAGCCCCTTTTGTTACTTGGGTTTTGTTCTTTTACTTATTTGCCAAAATTAAGCAAATTTTAGGCATATGGAGCCAGTCTATTAAAAGGTAGATTAGAAGCTTGAATGTCTAAACATCTCTGTTCAGAGAATATGACATTTCTACCAGACTGATGAATTAAAAAAGCTTTTAGTTCAAAGAGAGTGAGACAAAGAGGTGGAGCTTTTGCAAAGAGATAGGTAGTGAAGAGTGGTGATCAAAACAATGGCTTTCATGCCCACTCCCATCCCTCTGCTGATGGGTAGGGAAAAGTTGTGGTGTCTCACCAATGAGCTTCGGGCTACAGGCTTCTCATTGCACCAGGGTCCAGTCGGATTTTGTAAAGGAGCAAATTCTGTCCTAACACCTAGGCCCCTGGGAGGGAAACCCCTGCTGTGAGTTGGTTCCCCACGGGAGGAGTAAGGTAAGTGTAAGGGTAGGTGTGCATGCACATGTTTGCTTGATTTCGCTGCCACTAAAGTATTCTAGAAAGGCCACATGGAAGTGATGGTTGTGGCTATTTTGCAGTATGCAGTAAGGGAGGGACCTCCCAGCCTGGCAGATATTTTGAGCTGGAGCCCAACAAGGACATCTGGTTTCCTTGACATGAAATTCAAATACCCCCTCCCCCCAAATTCAAATACCCTGGGCAAACATAACTCATCAATTGAGTCTGATAAGAGTACACACTTAGAACACACAGGGTCACTATTTGCAAGGCTAGCACAAATACCCAAATGAAAACTGACCACTTGCACACAAGTTGTCTTAAACACTGTACATCAGGTTTGGGTATCTAGGCTCTGATTTTTCTCCATGGCAGTGAAATGATTCTAGAAAGGATATTTGTTTACCATACAGTCATTGTTTATAAGCTTATTTCCTATCAAGATACCTTTATTCAAAACATTGAATAATTGTTGTATGTATGTATGTGTGTTGTAATATGTGTTTATGTGTCTGTAGGCTTGCATTTGTGTGTGTG
This sequence comes from Myodes glareolus, assembly GCF_982192425.1. Taxonomy (NCBI): domain Eukaryota; kingdom Metazoa; phylum Chordata; class Mammalia; order Rodentia; family Cricetidae; genus Myodes; species Myodes glareolus. The sequence goes on from NC_142027.1 coordinate 72,597,494, forward strand.
AATGCAGCCTATGCATGGCCTTCATGTCAAGGTCAGAAGATAACTTTGCATCCAGTCCAACCTTGCTTTCCTTGCCCCCCTTTTTAAGATGGGGTATCTTTGTTGTTTTTCTACTGTGTATAGAGGGCTAACTGCCTGTGAATGTCTAGGAATTCTCTGGCTCCAGCTTCCTGTCTCTTCAGGGGGGCGCCAAGATCACAGATACACTGCATCCAGTTTTTATGTGGGTTCTAGAGATCCTAACTCAGACTCTCATGTTTGTATAGCAAGCACTTTCACCCACTGAGCCTGTTTCCATGGTCAACATTAGAGATCTTTTGAACATGTTACCCTCTAAGCCCTTTGTTTTCTCATCAAAGGTAAAAGGGACAGATGGCAATTATGAGAAAAAAAATGGAAATAGAATTATTTTGTGCTAGAGGATATTTTGAATTCTTTAGAAATCTTTAGAAAATTATTAGGAAGTCCAATGGACTGACAGTATAGCCCAGTGGTAGAGGGCTTGCCTTGTTTGTCTGAGGACCCGGATTTGATATTTGATGTCCAGCAAAACACACACACACACACACACACACACACACACACACACACACACACACATAAGCATGTGAAAAAACATCTACCAAATTTTTAAAGAAATGAATGAAAAAGATCTATCTTTTGAGGACAGTTGTTTATAGTTTTTTATGGTTTTTACTTTCCAAGTTTTAAATTTCACATTAGATTTTCAAAGTTAGTGTCAGAAAACTCAAGAAGATGTTGTTTATTGTTGGCCCCCCTTTTTGAAAAAAAAAAAAAAAGGAAGTCTATGTATTAAATGTAGTGTCCTTAGGAGCCTTATGCCACTTTCTAGAGTAGCTGTAGATTCATAACCAAACTGAAAGGAAGGTAAAGAGATGTCTTGTAACTCCAGCCCTCACAAGGGCCTGGTCTCTTCTGCTCTCAGTGTCTCCCATCAGAGCCGCTCAGCTGTGGCCATACGTGGAGTCACACTGACACTGTGTTTTCTGTTGCTTTTATACATTTCATAGGTTTGGATAATGGCATATCTCTACCATAATAGTATAACTCAAAGTTGTACTATATGAGTTATACTATACTACCCCCAAAATCTGTTCCCTAACTACTCACCTCCCCTAAATGATAAAAGTCATTACTTTAAAAAAAAACTCTCTTTATACTTTTGTGTTTATTCGACTATCATATTGTTGTAGTAACATAATATGCAGTCTTTTGAAAGTGGCTTCTTTCACTTAATACATGTTTAAATTTCTTCCATTTTTATTTCATGCCATACCAGCTGATTTCTTCCTAGCTCTGAAGCATATTCTGTTGTTGGCGTGTGTGACAGTTTATTTATTCATTCACATGTCAGAGGACATTTTGATAATTTAAAGTTTGAGAAATAATGAATGAAATTGCTATAAGCATCAATAGAGTGCTTTTGTGTGAACATAAACTTTCTACACATTTGGGCAAATATCAATTGTTGGATTATGTAATAAAACAAATTTAATTTTGTAAATTTAATGCCAACAGTCGCTATGGCATTTTGCACTCTGACCATCAGTGAATGAGTGTTTTTGACTCTGTATCTCTTGTTGTTGTAGATTTGTGGGATTTCTGGCGGTTTTATAGATATATAGTCATATCCTTTTGCTTTACTTTGAAATTCTCTTATAGTATATCACATTGGATATCTTTTTGTATGCTTGTGTGCCGTTTGCACATTTTCTTTGTTGAGATGGTCTTGTGATATCTGATTTTTTAAAAAAAAAAACACAGCAGGGTTGCTCATTGTCTTACTGTGGAGCTGCCATTGGCGTCTTTCACTCAGCACTTTGGATTCTGCTCCCAGGAACACTGTCAGATGTTCTAGTTTCTCCTCTGCTGTTGTGAGGAAAAGCATCACTGCAAGCGATTTGGAGAAGAGTTGATTTTGATTTGTGATTCTAGATGGCTCAGAGTCCATCATGGCAAGGAGATATGGCAATGAGTGACAGGCATGCTGGCAGGAGTAGGGGTTGAGAGCTCACAGCTTCAGATGCAAGCATGAAGCTCCCAACTCCCAAAGACCTTCTCCAGGGACATACTTCCTCCTGCATGGCCACACCTCCCAAACTTCCCTACACAGCAGCACCCACTGGAAAAACCAAGTATTCCAACACTAGAGCTGATGGGAACATTCTCTATTTAAACCACTTCAGACAGCTTTATGCTAGTCCCATAAAGTTAAGGGTGCCCATTTGATTAGTATGGCTAATGAAATGTGGGCAGGTGGTATAGATACATGGAAACTCTAATAGCCTAGAGCACAGCATACTTCAAGCTTTTTTATTTATTTATTTATTTTTTCTGGTGCTGGTGGTTGGTGGTGTTCAGGGTTGTGCTTAATCCATTAATCTGTGTCCTTGAATGTTGGTCACAGAGCACACCACGTGATCTCTGGTGGGTGTTCACTAGAAATGAGACAGATGTTAAAGCCACATTAGTAAGTAATTTCCTTTAAAACGTAGTTTCTTATCTGCCTTATTCTGATTGATAGGACAAGTGGTGCTTCTTGAAAAACAGCCAGTGTAATGTTAGGGAGTTGGGGTTCGGGTCCTTCCCAGGGAAAGCACTCTACTTTCTTCCCGATATCTTCTATAGTACTTAATGAACATATGTGTTGACTTCCACACGCCAGTTTCTTTCTGATTTTCTGTGTATTTAATGGACAAGTTTGTGAATATCCATTCATGGTATTTTAGTAATCAGAGTATTATGCCTAAGCTTTGTTATCTTTCAGAATGCTAGCAGGTTCTCTTAGCATGGCTGATACACTGTTCCTTTGCTGCTGTACCAGTTGCCCACTGATGTTCCCCACACTTTGTGATTATCTTTTTATGCTTGTGATTTCATTGTTAAGTGTAGTCTTGAAGGAATTGAGTTGCTATTTTTTTTTTTTGCTTACCTAGAAATGTGAAAATCTGATGCCCACAGTCATATCTGGAAAAGCAAGAACTCAATGTGTTGCATAAAGCCACGGCACAGTTATAGTAGTTTTGCAGGCACAAGAAACAGCAAATAAACACTGTGTTTCTCCCCTAGTTTTGTGCACTCAGATAACGTGCATTGGGAAGAAAGCCAGTGGTGCTCTTCATGGGGAAGAAACCAGGCTCAGTGTTGTTCTCATCTGGGTCATGGATTTGCACTGTGTCTTTCTGGCTCCGTGTTAAGTACAGCAGAAGAGGGGTGTAAGCCAGACCTTTTCTGAAGCCTAGAATACTTGTATCATCCAATTATCTCTCTCCAAAAGGCTTCTTCCCTTTTTTCCTGCCATCCTCTTTCCAAGGGTAGAAAGTTATGCATGTTATGCCTACAGACATACCTGTTTTGGTAATTCAGTTCAGAAAAAAAAAAAAAAACCTCGGGTACACAGTAGCTGAGAAGTTCATGGAGACCCGGCAGGGAGAGATGTACATGAAAACAAAGGGCATGATCCAACAAAGGATGAAATAAATGCCCCGGTAAAGTGGGCGGAGACTTTGCTTGTTTCGTGCTAAGCTTTGTAAGATTGAATGATAACGACCACATCAAGGGAAGAAAAACCCATTTGGCTCAGGATTCATGTCAACCTCCTTGAGTTTGGAAAGCCCCTAAGAATCAAAAAGGAAGTGTGAGGGTCTGCAAGATAACAACTGTGATTCAAGGGGCTGGGGGTAACATCCCCACAGTCCCTTTAAAAATACTTTAAGAAGTATTACTTTTATGAAAGCAATTGACCTACACCTCAATTTAACTTAGCATTGCCCATGGTCAGATATTCTTCCTAATTATTTATAGTATATCTTGCATCTGACCATACATCAACCTGTCGATTTATCCATAGCCAGAGGAACTACATCAGCTTCTTAGAGAGGTAGAAATTCCTGTCTGCGGCACCAGAGGAACATCTGGGGAATACTTACAGATCTGCTCCCTGGGTTTCTGTGAAATGTTTTACACAGTGCTTCACTCGTCCGCTTTGCTCAGCTCAGTGCATGCTATTGCTGTGTTTGTGCCTTGCTGTTTTCACTGCACAGCGTTCTGAACGTCATGTCCCAGTGTCTCTTCGAATGCCGTTACATACTGGACATCTCGGTCTCCTCTAATGCCCCATCAGAGAGGCTGCGAATCTCTGCCCAGACAATCTGTCTTGCCGAAATGATTTTTCGTGTTTATACATAAGCTTCTAGTACCATCCTACCCCCTCCACTCATTACTGTTTATAGAAACGAAGGCATTGCAGTTGGTGTCACTGATTGCCCACGTTGTTGCTTCAATGAAGCCAGCTGGGATGCGATTGCACGGTCTTTAAATAAAACTTAGCGGCACAAAATGAATCTCCTCTTTGAGGGGAGAGGGGTTGATGCTAGCTGCATCGCTTTCCAAAGCTCTAATTATTTGCTCAACTTGGAAGAGCTCGAGAAGTGACTGTCCATGTTAGCTTGGCGGCTGACCTTGACCCCAGGATCTCCTGTGTGGAGAGCCCAGTCAGAGACAGGAAACCACTCTCAAAGTCATAGTGGCTCTCTCCTTACCTAGGACTCCGCACCCGACACGTAAGGACAGCGGGCGTGTCAGTTGTTCTAGCTACACAAAGGCGGAGGTCAGGAGATGAAAGGAGATGAATCGCCGTCAGGAATGAGGGCAGGCTAAGTCTAGGCTTGGCCGACAACAGTCCAATATTCACAAGCAGTGTGGGCATCAAAGAGGTGATGAGAGGTCGCACAAGAGGTTGGTGAGGCCTTTTCTGACTCTGCTACAGTATGGCAGCTGAGTAAACAGGAACACTTCTCATGACTGCTACTTAGGAAGCTCATCGTGAGATTGGCAGGGCAGCGGATCTTTCATAGATATGTGATACAAACTAGAACATTAGGCCTTTTCCAGGGAGAGCTTTATCTATCTATGTACCTTTCTTTATTTCATCTTGAAAAAAAATAATTTTGAGACAGGATCTTATTCTGTAGCCCAGGATGGCCTGAGATTCACTATTTTGCTTAGGCTAGCCTTTAGTCCATGGCAACTTTCCTGCCTCAGCCTCCCAAATACTGGGATTACAGACATGAACAAACATGTCTGTTCCACAAATTTTAAACTTTTAAGAGCAACTTTACCTCTATAAAGCATCTCCTTCCCTCCCTCCCTCCCTCCCTCCCTCTCTCCCTCCCTCCCCCCTGTCTCTGTGTGTGTGTGTGGGGGGGGAGTAATGCATAATTAGCAATATCAGTATTGCTAATGACACTTACCTTTGGAGAGTGATGGGACAGTGAAAGAATTGCTTTGTACCTTATAATGTGTTTCCTTTAAAATTAAAGCCTGGTAGTGTAATTTTCATATTATATAGCTTTTGTTCATAGCAGAAAACACTGACCATGGAAAGACTCCATAGGTTAAAACCTCATAACATCAAGATCCTGACAGAACCTCTTCCAGTCTCTACATGAGTCTTCACAGATGTTAGTGCGGAAGGGTTGTTGCATTCAGCTTTTTATTATAAACTTAAACAATGACTCTAAATGAGGTATTTTAAAAGCACATTAAATTATTTGAAATTGTTTTCCAAAAAGTTTTTAGAGAAAGCTATCATAATGGTCTTTGGAAGTCATAGCGAAGGAGACTTCCTTGTCCCTTTTTGAGGTTTTCTTTCTTGTATTTCAAGGCTTTTCTAAAGATATGAATAGGAATTTGTATTAATCAGAGTTGAGAAACTGTGTATCACTTGCATTTTAAAAAAGTAAGTATATATTTAAAATATATGTATATATTGGAAGCACTAATGGATGTGTGGTTTTCATAAGGTGGTCCTAAACGTAACTTTAGAACAATTGTTATTGAGTATTTATCCAATATTCACCTTCTATGCCTTTAGATTTTGCCTTGGGAAATAGTTTTGCGTAGAAATTTTTGTGTGCTCTGGGGTGAGGTAAGAATTTGAGTAATAACTTTTATTTCTCTGCTGTGTTTAATCCTGAGTTCAAAACAACTAAAGAGGTAGATAACGCATTCAATAGATGCTATTATATGTATTTGTCTCATCTTGGATTACCTCCCAGGAGGCAGCAGAGTCATTAAGCACAAACCTACGAGTTTTTTTTCCTAAGGAAAATCTTAGCATGTCATCCAACTCACCAGAGCACAGAGTAGATCCAGCTCATTTCTCTTGAGTTTCAGTAGTGATAAGAGGGTTCTTTGACTCAGTATGTACCTACAAAGGCATGTGTAGAAGCCCAGCCAGCTGCCCTGAATGTGTGCATCCCCTGGGCAGGACGACCCACACAAAGGTGATGCATAACCGGGTGACTCACATTGCTGCATGGCTCCCTCCCTTCCCTGATCATTGAGATGGTTTCCTGCCTTGCCAAAGAATGAACTGGCAAGAAGGGCACAGTGTCGCATTATAGCACCTTGGAAAAGACAGGAACCTTTGTTTCTTAGACTGAGATGGAAGTGGAGTCTATGGAAGAATGAATGTTAGCTTCTAAGGTGTATAACTTTCCAAAGCATGAGTAGTCTCAGGGATGGGTGGGGAGCTGGCACATCTTCCAGGGCCTACACTCCTGCCACTCACGTGGTATTTTCCTCTCGGCTTTCTACTAGTTATTTCTTCTCTGTGATGCAATATGTGTATCTTTAAAATAGTGTGTCATAAAAACCAAGCGAAAAAATATATCCTTTGTATTTCCTGATAGGATGTGAGTTTAATCCCATTTTAAAATATTTGTTGACCTCAATTTCTTGTCCTTTTTACTATTTGCATGTAAGTATATTTTTATTTTGTTATTTGAGTTTTAAAAATGCAGCAACCCTCTGCTGTGGAACTGCTCTGTGGCACACATGCAATAAATTCTTTATATTCCCTAAATAATTTTATCATGTCATTTTGGGTGAGATGTTCTCGTAGCCAACTTTTCTCTTGTTGCTGACAAAGGAGGACTCTCAGTTTTGCTCATGATAGGGGATGTGTGTTGTTGGGCTGACTTTTTACTCTAGCACATGAAAATGAGGGGAAGGTCATTGTTACCTATTCTCAATTTTAATTTCTAGTTATTCCATAGAGGTACATTTTTTTCTTATAATGTTCTAAAGGCCTGAGTGTCATAAATGAAATAAAAATCTCTTCCTTAAAATCTTTAAACTTGACAAGTTAATTCTAATGACTTTAAAAAACACAGACAACCTAAACAAATATAAAAACTTTCTATGAGCCCACCTCAAATAACTTCTAACTTGTTCAATACTCTTTTGTTCCATTATATAATAGTATTACATTATAGACTAGTCTGTACTTTTTAAATGTTTTCTCGGTTTTTCTTTTACTAAACATATTTTTTCGTATTAGATATTCTGAATGCAGTTTCCTGTCTCCCAACTTTTCCCAGGTCCCTCCTTGAGCTCTGAGGGGAGGGATGTGGTGGAGGCACCCCAATTAGAACTGAGTATTACAAGGTTTTTATCTCTGCATATTTTCTTCTGCATTCCTCTGTATTTGTTCCCATTTACTGCAGGAGAAAGCTTTTCTGATGGTGACTGAGCAAGGCACTGGTATATCACCATAGCAGAATGTCATCAGGAGCCATTTTGTTGTATGTTCCTTTAGCAGACAAGTAGTATTTGGTTTTTCCCTAGGTCCATGGGCTATCTAGTCTCTCATGTTCTTGGTTCCTGAGCAGTGTTGGAGATGGGTTCCATCTCATGGAATGGGCCTTAGATTCAGTTAGATAGTGGTTCATTACTACCATGAGCTTTGTGTCACTATTGTACTATTGCATCCTGCAGGGAGGTCATCACTGTAGAGCAAAGAGTTTGTAGCTGGTTTGGGGTTTTTCTTCCTCCTTTAGTAGCATGCAGAGTATGCTCCAGCGCCATGAACAGTAGTCAATAGGACTGAAGGCTCTATTTAGACACTAGCTTGACTTCTCCATGTTAAGTGAGCTGTGTAGGTGTTATCTTCTCCAAGTTTTTAAAATATAATGTTATATCACCAGTGTGCTTCATATTAAAATACTTCTTTAAAATGAGTTGAACAGTTGCACAGTGTTCATTTAGGTAGCATAGTAAATTTAACGAATCTTTTCTCTGTGTGTATATTCTATCTTATCCATCTGTTCATCTATTTATCATCTATCTATTGACCCACCTACTATCTCCCATAGGGTGGCAGCTTCCCACAACTTCATTTTGATATGTAGTGCCCCATATGGTTTCTGTCACCTATAAAGAGCACATATGCTCCATATCTATGTCTATATGTGTGTGTGTGTGTGTGTGTGCGCGCGCGCATGTGCGTGTGCGTGTGTCATAAAAATCTGACAATTAAAAACTGTTGTATTTTTAGGTAAAAATCATTAAAGGTACAACTTTGGGTGTTGATGAATCATTTATTGGTAACAGGATACCCTTAGTACCCAATAACTAGAGATGAACAGCTTCTTAGATGCAGTCTTAGAGGAGGTGGGAAAGGTACTTATCAGACAGGTAAATCTTTTTTTGACTTGGACCCACTCTTGGGTTGCCTTCACTTTTCCTGCTAGGCCCTAGAAATTGCACTGCATGTTTCCCGATTCCCTGACCTTTAGCTTCTATTCTTTGCCATGGAGCACCTTTGTTTGTGTTTATATTATTTTTCTTATTTCTCCTAATGCTAAAGGGAACATAGAGCACATTTGAAATTTTTGTTGTTAGAACATATAAGATAATAAGATAGTTTTTAAAAAAACTATCTTTTTAAAAACAGGGTGCTGTTCTCTTCTTGTTTTCTAAGCCCCTTAGACACTGTTGTTATGAATGAAGAGAGGCTAAATAAAAAAGAAGCCCATATAGGGTGCAGAAGGGCAGAAGCAAGCTGAAGAGAAGCCTAAGGAGTGATGGGTAAAAGATCATACTAACTTCTGCTGTAATTTTGTTGTTGTTGTTGTTGTTGTCTTTAGAGACCGGGTTTCTTTGTGTAACAGTTTTAGTTGTCTTGGAACTGCTTTTGTAGACCAAGCTGGCCTCAAACTCCCAGAGATCCCCCTGCCTCTGCCTCCCGAGTGCTGGGATTAAAGGTGTGCGCCACGACCATCTGGCTCAGATATAATTTTTGAGGAGGACTAGTTCCTCTGCAGATTGGGATGCTGTGAGTCACTGATGTTTGCCTATGTTTAAACACAACAGAGCACAATTTTAAGGAACAATTGGAGGAATCAAAGCAGAAGACCTATGGATCTATACTCAAGAAGGGGTTATGAAAAAGGAAACTATTTTGTGAGGGACGTAAATAGCAGGAACTGAGGGATGTATTTTACCCATTAATGGAAGAAATGGAAGAAACTCCCAAGATCATGGAGAAGGATTCAAGGCTAAGAGTAAAGCTGAGAAACCTCTCATTGAAATTTAGGAGTTGAATTGACCCAATAAGATGCATAGCTTGTGGCCTCAAGACCCCCAAGTGGTTCTCACAACATCCTCTTGGAAGGCAGTGGGAGACTTATTTTGTGAACTTCAAGGAAAGGCTTTGGCCCAGCCATCACAGACGATATGGCTCTGGGGGACTTACTTGTCATTTTGGAGCCCTAATGTGAAGCAGGGCCTAATGATACTACTTCCTGTCCGCCCAGGATTCCCCATGCTGTGTCTACAAGGCTTATGTCTGTGCTCTTCTGGCCATGTGGTTGTACAGAACTTTCCATGCTGCTGTTATTCTGACTGTCTACCCTTCCCAGTGTCATAAGATACCAGATGAATGCTATAAATATCTGATTTATTCTGAATTATTCCCTCTCTTGACTTTTATAGTTCTTTATAGTAAAGAACTATGAAAGTATTAAATCTTTGAATGTGTTTATAATTTTGATTGGTGTGTCGAACTTTGCCACATCAAGAGGCGCCTTTGCTCTTGTAAAAATTCACAACTGCTTATATTTAGTTGATTTAATTTGTTACAATTTCTGTGTATCTCCATTAAACTAACACTGTAATAGTCTCAAAAATAAAGAAAAATACCAAATTTGAATTTATTGGCAGAGGCAGTTATAAAACGGCATTAAGACCAGGTGCAGCTCATGCCTATAACCCTGGCACTCAGAGGCTACAGCAGAAGAATCGCTATGAAGTTGAAAACATCCTGGTCTACATAATAAATTCCGGGTTCTTTTGGGATACAGATTATGGTCCAGTCTCCACAACAACAACAAAACTTAGTAGAATAAAATAAAATGACGTTGGGAATAATTCACCTATAAAGATACTTTGAGTGACTTTACATGACTTTGAATAATGGGGTTTGGGGAACTAGCATCATAGTAGAAACATCAGTTGCCTTTAATTCATGACTTGTTCTTAATATTCCATGATACTCAATGCTGAACTCTCTCACATATGCACATACTGAAAGCTTCACCTGTAAATGTGCCACCTCCTCCAGCGCTGCCACTCTGAACACGATTCCTGAGAAAGTCTGTGTCCAGCAAGCGCACGGAGGTGTACAGGCAAGTCTTTTCCTACCACGGAAAGCTTGCTGTCCCAGAGTGGGCTTTAATGATGTTCTGTCTCTGCATGGTGAATATTCATTGCCCCCCCCCGGCAGTTAGGCAAATTTCCACTCCTGAGAGAAATTATCCCTACTGCTGCTTCAAGGGCCATGGCTTTTCTTGTTGAAGGTGCCTATGACCAGCATCATGCCATCCAAGGCATACTCACTCCCACGACAAGATTAGGAAAAACAATCATAGTAGGTACAGCACATTCCTAAGTCTTTGCATAATTCCATTTGAAATACCAGATGCTAGAAGTATGTCAGGGAGCACAGTACTTTCTACCTTCTTTCTCTCTGAATAGACTGGAGAGAAGCCTTGTCTGCTGAGGTCTTCCTAGAATGTTCTCACATGACCTTTGAACAAGCAACACAGATCTTCCAAGAATAAGAAACAAGAACTTTTGAAGCAGAATAGTATTAGCGGAAATTAAAATATTAAAAACTTGATTCACTTCAGAATGCATTCAAGTATTGAACAAAATATCTGACATCTTGGAGGGATCAGCAACAAGTTGGTAGAAGCAGGAGCTCTAAGAACAAAGAGTAAAAAAAATTGACTGATGTATGGTTAGGGAACTTCAAAAACGGAGACCCTCTCAAAACAAAACATTGGCTATCACCAGGTAGATGCTCTGATCTCTATCTACCCCAGGGCATGAAATTTACAGCCCACCAAAATGTGTTTCTCAAATTGGAAGAAGCTTGCCCTCATAGGTTATTACGTGGGGAAGCATTTGGAAAGACACAAAGTCATTTTGGAATAACACTTTATTCATTTGTATTTTCACAGTCAACAATAATAAGGTCCACACCATATGCTATGTAGTGAACCTGCATTAACCCCACTGTGAAAGGATTTATATTTTGGTAAGTTAGAAAATATCTTTAGTATATCTGCTTCTTACTAAAAAAAAAAAAAAAAGCCCAAACAAGCAAGTCAATCTTAGCGTTGTCTTTATTCTAGAAGAGAGGCTGTTGACTGCCCAGCAACTTTTCCCCTGATACTTTCACTTTTCTGTTATCTTCTTTGACAGTTGCTTTGGTTCTTGTGATTGTTTTCATGTGCTCAGTTCATTAAGCTGATTGACTAACTTGTTTTTCTCACTAGACAGAATCTTCTAGTAGTTAGCACCAAGCTAAGTAGCCTTAGCAGAATCATCATTATGATTTTGTTCCAATCTACAATACTTGTGGATTCCATGACCTCAAGAAGAAATGATGTGCACAATACTGGAAACAGTGGAGGGGATATGGGCCAATTTTTTTAGACTTAAAGTGTGATCAATGAATAACATAATAAAGCTTGACAAAAAGAATGAACATGCTGATAGCTTTAGCTCATCTTTATTCCTTATTTCGATGAAGAACTCAAACATTACTGAAAGAATTAAAATCATTAGAACCTGTATCTGCTTCTATTTTCATGCCCCTTACATAGTACTCCTATCATCTTTATAACTGTCCACTCTATATATTTATGTTTTTAATATATCCCAGAGATAGTGCTTCAACTTTTTTTTTCTAGAATGGATGTGAATAGGTGGATTTAGTATGCCACCTTCCCCACAAGAGCAACTCTGAAGGGTATGCATCCAATTCCTTTTCACTTTTACTGTGTATTTCATCCTCTTTCCCCTTTTCCTGGAATTGCAAATAAATGCACATTGTTATCCCACCTTTTAAACTGGCAAGGGGTGATTTTTGGTTGGCATGGGACTAGAGTGAGCACTGGAGACTGAAGCAAAAGCCTCTAGGGTTGAAAAGGGGGGAAAAATATAAGGAAACGGGTCTCTGAGAATGGCCAATGACTTCAGATCTGAGTTTAAACCCCCGGTACTCCTCAGTGAATTCCTTTTAATTGAAAATAGCCAGTTAGCTCAACGCAGGTTGGCTTTCTAAGGCGTTCATTGGAAGTAAGCTAGTTTTTGTCCTGATTGTTTTACCTACCTCCTGAGAGTCTTCTGTGAGGGCAATCTCCAGCAGTTCCAATGCAATCTCCTGTTGGTACATACGTAGCACAAGTGTTAGCCAACTAAGACAGTATTTGGGTTGTAACCTTGTAATGAGGAAGGACCAGATATTATGTTACATTGAGAGTGTGAGTGATCCAAAACTCAGTGAATCATAATGTTTGAGTGCTAGTCGCAACTGTGGGAATGGGCAACCTCTTTTAATGCGGGGGAAGAGGGGGAGTGAGAGACTGAGGTCTGGCAAGTTTGACTGGATGTGCAAAGCCCCACATTTATGTCCGGAGCCTGATCTTTGAATATAGGCTTATAACCCTTCTTGTAATCATGTCTGGAGACTGAGAGCTAAGTTGAAACCTTATTCTTCCATTTTCTCAATGTAGGGAAACAGTGCATTTCTTAGTTGTGTGAAAATCATGGTCGTCATTTATAAAAATATCATGTTTATCCTTCCTTTCCTTGGGATATTATTGGGAGAGTTCACCTTGATAGAGTGACTAGTTACCTGCAAGTGATTTCTTTGGTACAGAGTGGGTTTTTGTAGAAACTGGTTGCTTACAAATAAGCACAGTCCACCTTACTATTTTATTGTGAAGCTGCTTGAAGAGAATGCTATTCCATCAAATAATACAGTGTTTTCATTATACAACATAAAGTGGGATAACATGACAAAAGTTAAGGAGTTTTGTCAATTCAAATTCACTTTAAATTCTTGCACTAACAACTAGAAACTACAGTGTATGTGGAAATGAACTCTAAAATCCAGGCCAACTTACATTATTGAGAGTTTGTATTCCTTTCCGGTGAGATAACCCATTAGTGTTAGTAGCAACAACTAACAACAACAACGGAAACAAAAGGAACTAGTGAAAGCTCATGTCTACTAGAAATTCAACATGTACATCATGTGTTTCCTACTGTGTATTAGCATTTGTGCCTAGAAGGGGATCGATCAATACATGCTTTAAGGAGGGCATAATATGGCACAGATTTATGTACAAATATGTACATAATATGTACAAAACCAAACCAAACATCCTACAAAACCAAAAATCTTAAGTACTCCAGAGGCAAATAACAATTGCAGTTTCTCTGAATGTAATGGTGGTGGAGATAGTACATTCACGTGTGTGCAAACGTGTGTATGTGTGTGTGTGTGTGTGTGTGTGTGTGTGTGTGTGTGCATGTGTGTTGGCAGCCAGAGAGGGAATTATTGAAAACAAATGGTACCTGAGTAACATTAAATAGTTATGGTCACCCACTTGGCATAGAAAATGATAAGAAAACAAGCATTTTCTTTAAATGGGGGGCATCAGGACCAGAGTCAAGAAGGCATGTGTGCTGCAGGCTCATGGTGTTCCTGTTCTCCCATTCATTTCTATTCATTTATTGATGGCCTACTTCTTTCCCCATGTACTATTATTCTAATTGTAGGGGTTCGGTATTGAGCAAAGTGATGTCTATTTTGAGAACCTACTTTCTAGTGCAGAAGTAAAGCAATAAATAAGTAAACAACCATGCATGTAAGATAACGTTGGTTGTTACCAAGTTCTATAAAGAGAAATAAGTGCATTAAGGGAATAGTCAGTGAAAAGAAGAACTTTCCAGATAGATGGCCTTTTCTGAGGGAAAGAGCAATGGCAGGAGGGGAGCAAGCCGTCAGATGTGGTGCGGAAACCTGCTCCCATTGTAAGAAACAACGAGAGGAAGGGGAAGCTGAGCATATTCCAGGGGGAGCACAGAGCAGTGCGGGTGAGCAAAGCAAAGAAGCGGGATAGGAGGAAAGATTAGTTGTGATCTCCTTCGTGTCTCTGTCACCGCAGTAGGAAAATGGACAGTGGTAGGGAGACGGTTTTGTTTGTCATTACAGACTCCATGGTGAAGTCCCTAGACCAAAATGAACTGTACAAGATGGTGATGTGTGATCTGAGTCACGATGTGCCTAGAACAGAACTGACAGAATTTGATAACTGATGAGGAATGTGATGTAAGAAGCAGAGAAGGATCAGAGTTGACCCAAGTAGTTAGGCTTGAGCCTTAGCTGAAGAATGGCATCTTTTATTGTGGTGAAAATAGACTAAGGCCGTGCAGTAACAACCAGGATAGTTATGAATGTGTTGAACTTGATTCAGACTAGAAACATTGGAAAAACTTCAATTCTGAAATTTAGACGAAGTTAGGACGGGGGAGGGAGAGTATGTAGTTCATCATTATATAGGTAGTATTTTGGATTAGGGAGCTACAGTTAGTCCACCTGGGATTAGAGTTGAAAGGTACAACACTGGGGCATAAACATTGGTACCCCTATATTCAACCACCAGAACTGAAATATTTCCAAAAAGACATGGGGTAACTAGAAGATGGAGAAATTCAGGAGACACCTAAAAGAAGTGTCAGGAAGAAATGACTGACTGGCTCCAAATCACAGAGAACAGCAGTAATATGCAAACCCAGGCTTCCTTATCAATTGGGACTCATGAAGGCCATTGGTAACCTGGGTGAGCAGTTCCAGTGGCCCTCTGGGGGTGAAGGAGCATAGGGAACGATAAAGCAAGACAGTAGGCCAATGAACAGAAAAACCTCCCAGGAGTTTTGCAGTGAAATTCATAGAGGAGATGTGACACCAGGGAGTATCATTTTGTAAAAAATAGTTTAACACGTTAAATTGTTGATGATGGTTGATTAGACAAAGGAAAGCAGATGTTGTAGGGGGAACGGGATGTGGCATAGGTAAGTGGCCTCCATGACTGCCAAGTGCCAGATTGGGACAGCCACAGCAGGGTTGATTTGGGCTTGTTAAGGAAGCAAATTGCCTTATTCTACACGATACTCCCCCTTGGGCCACCCCCACGTCAGAATGGCTGTTTATTTATTGGGGAATCTCCCCGGGTACCACAGAGGGACTAGACATAAGAACTTGTTTTCCACAGCACGAGGTGTTGTGGTCGTATAAACATTCACTAGTGCGGGGTGACAAAAAAACAAATTTGACTTTTTGTGAATACTAATTCTTGTTGCTTTGGCTTTTCTTGATTTTGTATTTCCCCTCTTAAGAGTGATATGGGGGGGTAGATGAGATGGTAGGCAAGTCTGTTAGCCGGAGTTTGACCTCCAGAACATCAGGATAGAAGAAGAGAACATTCTCCTGAGGATTGTCCTCTGGCATCCACACTCATGCGGTGGCACACATATGTGTAAGCACCACGCACACACACACACACACACGCATGTACACACACACACATGCTAAAATTGAATAAATAAAATGTAGACTGATATTTGGCCAGACCTCCTGGTACAGGCATATAATTCCAGCTACTAGAGAGGCTGAGGCAGAAAGATGGCAAATTAAAGGCTTGCTTGAGCTACAGAATATTTTCCAGTTTAGCCTGTACAACTTTGTGAGACCCTGCCTCAAAGTAAAAACACAAGACACAAAAAATAGACAGACAGACAGAAAAACACATGCATGCATGCATGCATGCATACACACACACACTTAAATAGATAAATAAAAAAAGTGAGTGAAGGCTTCAGGGCATACGATGATGGTAGTACCCTTGCGCAGCATATACCAGGCTCTGGGACACTTCTCATTACTGCAGAACGAAGTACACCACATCCCATACTGCTGTGGTCTGTGTGCAGTTTGATTCTGTCTCTCAGTGTTCTTAAGCTGGACAAAATTTGAGAGTCCGTGTGTTTCTTTGGAGACATTATTTATGGAAATGTCTACCTAGCTCTCACTGTTTGTAATTAGAAAATATTTGATCAGGAATTGAATCAAGTGGTTCCCATTTAAAACGTGAGTATCATGTGCCTTCCTGTCTTGTAGAGATACACAGAAATAGCCACAAGACTTCCACATCCAGCTTGCACACATCGCAGTAACTGGGTTAAGGAGACCATTAAGATTTATAGAATAAATAAAGAAGTTTAATAGCTTGGGCGGTGGTGGTTCATGCCTTTAATCCTAGCACTCAGGTGGCAGATGGATCTCTGTGAGTTTGAGTCCAGCCTGGTTCACAGAGTAAGATTCAGAACAGGCAGGGCTGCCCAGTGAGTCTCTGTCTTGAGAAATAAAAGCAAATATTTATATTATTAGACTAATAACAGAGTCTTAGAACAGTCTAGATCAGAAGTTCTCAACCCCTTTGGCAAACCTCTAGGAACCTTTGCACTATGATTCACAAACAGTAACAAAACTACAGTTATGAAGTAGCAATGAAAATAATTTTGTGGTTTGGGGGTCACCACAACACAAGGAACTGTGTTAAAGGGTGGCTGCATTAGGAAGGCTGAGAACCCCTGCTCTGGGTGTTCAGAAAATTGATTATTTTGGGAAAATAACACTGTGTAGGGAGACTGGATCTGGAATCTAAAGATGCTGATGCTGTAGTTTACAGAGTGAATTTTGACAAGTTCTATGTTTTCATATGAAGTAATTAAGTATACAAGAACATTCCTTGCTTTCATCTTACTGCTGTTGTAAATTCAAATAAGCAAAGGAAGATGAAAAAGGCTCATGTATTTGTGTGTGTGTGTATTTGTATATATAAATGTATTGGTAATGTGGATTGAAAGTGATTACATATGTATAAATAGATATTTTATATATTCACATATATTCATGCAAACGCATATATAAAAATATATTTGTTGGCATGTAGTTTTCTTTGGTCAGTGTTATTATTACTGGATCTCCTAAGGGGTTAGGATAATTTTTGGATTATGGCTAATAAGACTATAGAATTACGTATTAGCCTTTTCCCACATGCTTCCCTCAAACATGTAAGCAAGCCCTAGTAATCTATTGGTGTCCTTCCTTGCATGACTGCTAGGTTTCAATCTCCATTCTACAGGGAACCAATGAAGAAATAATGCAGGTTGTGCCATGATGCTCCATACACATCACAAAACATGTGCAGGAACGAAGGGGGAAGGTATGCTGGTTCTGAGGATGGATCACTTCTAACAATGGGAGTATCAGCAGGGTTTGAAACCATGATTCATAGAGAGCAGATGATCTGTGAGACCATATGTCTTAGAGAAGAAGGCTTCAGGTAGAATATGACATTCCAGTGATTTCAAGGAAGTAGAAATAGGTTTTACAGATAGAGGTAAGTCCGACCTCAACAAGAAATTGAGTCACTGAAATTATAGAAAGCACACAGTGGCTGTTTTGTCTACTGTAGAGAAACAGCCTCATGATTTATGAAGTCAAGTCTAGCTTAACATTCTGTACCAAGTTCAAGATAGGATGAGAAGAAGAGACGGTTATCTTTCTGTGCTCTTGAGAGGTGGGTGGGGGCTCCAGAGAATGCTGAGTTCAGTTCAGGTGTGTAGGAACATAGAGTTTGACAGTTCAGCTCAGAAGCTTTAAGGTAAGTTTCTGGGCTCAGCTCTCTCATTTTGTCCTGATTCATGGGATCAAAACACTGCTGTTAGTACATAGTTTGGCTGCTTTTAAATCACACACACACACACACACACACACACACACACACACACACACACACACACAATGCCCCTATCCAAGGTGTTTTTACATTTGTTTTTATGAGGCAAAAGTCACCAGAAAATTTTTAATCCTTCCCTGGGTGGTGGCGGCATACCCCTTTAATCCCAGCCCTTGGAAGGCAGAGACAGGCGGATCTCTGTGAGTTTTAAATGATCTGCAGAGAGAATCCTAGGACAGTCAGGAGTATAGAGAGAAACTGTGTCTCAAAAAAATTGTAAAACCTTTAACAAATATTTCCAGATGAATGAATGCAATGAGTGTAAAAACTATAATGTAATATATAGGTCACTTAGTTAACAACCTTCCTTTGCCAGAAGTACCAGCATCATGTGGTTGTGATGTAGTTAATGCCTGGTGCATTGGTATTTCTGAAAGGCACTTCAGAAATAAGTGCTTTTATTGATGAGCAAGCTGGACTCTAGACAGGAATCTGTGAAAGGTATGCTGTCTCACAATTAAACTAACACTTACCCTCTGCCACCATCTTCTGAGGCATCCCGTAACTCTGTGTGTTGATTAGTCTTGTACATTGATTGTTCCCACAATTGCTTGCTGAGACAGGGTTTCAAGGAAGTGATTTTGTCTTGGAGATCACTTTTCTTTCATCACGAATGTGAGATGAAACCGCCCTTGAACCTGTTCCAGAAGAGAATGTTTAAGTGAACTTCACACAGCTCATTATATCTAAAGGAAAACGCAAACACCTCCAACAAGTAGCTTGAAACTAGCAAAATCCACAACCTACACATCATTATCTCTACCACTATATCTGTGCTCTCCAAGTAATACTAGTGACCATTTAAATCAATACACTTAAAATAAATGTAATTCATTTTTGCAATTTTTTATCATCCTGTGATTTTCCAACAGGACAAAGCTATTTCATACAGTTATACTTCATAAGGGTCTAGCTGGATGCTGCCTGAAACCATTTTTTTTTTAATCTGGTACTTTGGGAGAGACTGATGAAATGACCTATTTCAGTGAACTCTGTTTAAACAATGTCCAACAACCATTTATTCCTCTCTGTCTTCTGAGATTCTCAGTAAACTCAAATGAACACCAACTCCTACCTTTGTGCATAGAATTTTTCTTTTTCCATGGGATTAAAGGAGATGAAGAGGAAATAATTAAAAACAATTCATTAGAAAATGAGAGTTTGAGTTTTCATTTATATGTTAACTAATGATAAGGCTCTCTTGACTTTCAACATGATTAAGAAAGTGTGGGAACTAAGTATTCTCTTACTTCTCAAATATTTCATCCGCTGCTCAGAAATTAACTCTCACGAGAACAGAAGATCCAAATCAAAGCAGTTTCAAGAGTTCTTCTTGCAGTGTCTCCAGAAGAAGCTCCACCTAGATGTAAAGAAACGTCATGCTTGGGCATGTGGTTCTGCTGTGGGGGCTCTTTTGTGATGGTGGGTGGCAGCTGTGCTTAGTTAGAGATGACATGTAGGATGGTCTGTCTCCTAGAACTTCCTTTTGTATCTGAGCTCCATATACCACTGGATGCGCTTATGATACCTGAGGAAAATACAAACCAGATTGATCCTGTGTAGCCAGAATTTTCCATTCCAATAAATGTGTACTTTATCAAAATAGAGCTTCCTAGCCAATGTGCTTTTACCTGTTCTCCATCCCTGAGAAGCTTTGCTATTTGACTAAAAGTACTTAAGCAATAATTATAATTTTCTATGTCTGCATTGCTCCTAGCCTGTACTGTCTTTTAGAGTTTATAAAACATGTGCATGAAACACATAGTATTTATGTGAGGCAAACATGACTATTGCCATATTTCAAATGACAAAGCTGTAAGTCTGGGGTGCATTTTTGGAGATAAATTTCCACAGTTGAAGGTAAAGGCAAGAGAATCTTTCTAGTAAAAGCATTGACTGCTTAATCCAATACACCATTTCCCACAATACATCTGCCTTCCAAAACCAAAGTTTCACATTATTACAACATGAAAACTTTAGATCATATATACAATAAAGCAATAGATACTTTGGGCATGTATCTCATAGGAAGCCCTTTTGAAACAAAGCCCTGGTCAAGGATGCTTCCCAGCCTGCTTGGTGCATTGCAGAACAACATTGCAGATAAAAAAGTCACCTCCAAAGAGACTAGTCTTGTTGAGAGGGATAGGAAATATGCTCCCCAGCACTTTATATTAAGCAGCCTGGGGTGTGTGTTATATGGCAGTGGTGGCAAATCTTTATGTAGGAATAAGAAAAAACAAGCTAAAATAAAGTGAAATCAGAGGAAACTTCAGGAACGAATTGTTATGTTATTTGTAATGCGTTATACTTTGTTTGAAATATTGTTGTTTAAATAATATATGTAAATAGCATGTGCATGGACTTGTAGAAATTGCAAACTTAGTATGAATCACAAAGTGGATACTCCATATAATCATGCCATAGATGGAAAATTGAATGCCACAGCAGCCCAGTAGCTCCTCGGTGCCTCCTTCCGGTCACTGCCTTCCCTGAGGGCAACGATTATCTAGCCCTGACAGTACAGATGAGTTTGCCTGTTTTAAAGCTTTAAGTGAGCAAAAGGATAGAGCAGGCCTTCTTCTCCATCATATCCGTGCTCCATTTACTGTTACTTTTGCAAGTTCTACCCACCTAATTGCACGTGGTTTGTCATTTGCTCATGTTCATAGTAATGTTCATAATAATGTTCACCTTAATCATCAGATCGACCACTGATGGTCATTTGGGTCCTTCCCATTTCCAGGTTATTATGTATGGTACCCTGTCAACAGTCTTATAGTCATCTCTTGGTGAGTCTATGTCTGCATTTGTGGAAATACACATGAATATATTTGCTGAGGCATGGAATGGGCCTATGCTACCAGAATTTTCGAGGAGGAAAAACAAAGGTGGAAAATTTCCCTGAGAGAGAAGAATCATTTGTCAAGGTCCTTCATGGGTCATGGGAAGATAGAGGAATGTGCTCTTTGAGAGTCATAATATAAGGTGGGCTTGTATAGAAATATGAAGAAATTTTATGTATTTTATTAAAAGGTAATCCTATCGGCCAGACAGCCAATCAGTTGTATATCAGAAACTTCAGTGCATATTTTAGATGGTGGCTGATTTTCCTCGCATGTGAAGTATTCCAGTGTATACATTTTTCTGGTTTTCATGGAGACTACCACTAAGTCACCGAGGACCTAGCATGTACCTTTCCAGTGTAGCTTCCTTAACATGTTGCCACCCACATATGTCTTCCCTGACTCTTTTTATGAATCATCTTTAAAGATGGCTCCAGAGACAAGTTTCCATCCAAATCTGTAATCATGTGACTAGTGATGTCAGTGGCATTTCTGTCATTTCACCAGGGAAACACATTCCCCAATATTCCTCACAGCCTCCCCCTTCAGTCTCATTGCCTTAAAGAAGGCATGGAAATTCAGTACGGTATCTGAAAGCTTGGTTTACTGATTGAGACCTATTTCTGAGACTAAGTGCGTTGCTGGGAATTTTTAGAACAGAACGAAACAACCATATATTAGAAAGACAACTAGGTGAGTCTTCTATAACAAGGACCTCAAATGAAGGGCTGTCTGGAGGATAGGGCTTTACACGTTAGGATGTTGACCTCCCCTAGGAAACTAGCAAAAATCAAAAAATTAATCCACTATTTTATTAATTGATGATGATTAGTGCTTACCAAAGCATGCTAATAATGACTGTAACTATTTCATCATCATCTTGACAATTACCAGTAGTGATTTGGTGAGGGAAAGCAGGTTAGCTGTTGTATCTTAAAATGCACTTGTGCCAGCAAATCGGCTGTTATGTAAAGTGACCTTTTACACAGCTTCTCCAGAACAGAAATGAAACCGAAGAACAGGCAAGTGTCGTGAGCTGCTGCAATTACAGACAGAGCGGTGCAAAGAGGGTTCTAAGTCGCATAAATTAAAACATCCCATCAGAAGGCTAACAGATCCAAAATAGCCCAGTTTGGTCTCTCGTGTGACTTCATTGCCACCTTCTAACCTGAATTTGTTGATTTCAAAAGAATCAGTGTGCCACTCAATCAGTGGGTTTTGGTTCAGAGGCAAAAATGCATCGATTCTGATATTTCAAAAACTTGGTATGCACTGACCTCAAAAAGCAAATGGTCATATGAGGTTCTTCTGAATAAGGCAGGCTTAGAAATGAGGTCAGTCTACAAATTTAGTTCCTTGACTATTTCCTACAAGCACCAAAATGAGATGGATAGTCAGTTAAACATCATAGAACATACTTTGTACGTATAACCCTGTGGTTATGTGCTTGGGCTGTGTTAGGGTATGTGGGGCAGCGTTAGTTTGTCAGGGATAGATTTTTTTTTCTGTGTTAAGAGGGCCACAGAGAAAGAACAGAATCACTGACCGTGCTGTCTCTAATGTAATATTGATAGAGGTAGAAATAACGGACTTCAGTTTCATAACGAGGGAGGCAAACATTGCTCTGTCCAAGAAATTAGCTCAGAGAGACAAGGTGATAGATGTGAGCACAGGGAGAAAGCCCAGTTCAGACCTGAGTTCAATAGTAAATCTTGATGGACTTATTTGCATAAATGATTAATAATGATGAGCAATAACGGTCCCTAAGGAAGAAGCATTCTCCAGACTGCTTCAGAATTTCATAAAGATGATGGCCACTGAACTGCTTTGCATGAGAGCAGGAGAAATCGTAGCTAACTAGGCAAATTTTATTATTCGGAGAGATGCCACAGTTTCAGGATATAAATAGGCACAGGACAGTGGCATGTGAGCTAGAAGCCGGGGCTTACAGTTAAGAAACTGCTGGGATTGGAGGAAGAGAGCAATACAGATTGTGTTTTTTATTTTGATGACCTTCTCACAAAATGCACCTTATGTTTTATTTTATAGATTAATAGATTCAAATCGAGATTCTGGGCTGTATGTCCAGTGGCCTGGCATTCACTCAGGAGTACAGCAGAATACTTAATGAGAAACTAGCACATACAACTGTTCTTGGTGCTAACAACTGTGCAGCACAAACAAATTAAAGTAGCCATAGTCCTTCAGGAGCTTTTGTAGGGAGTTAACAAAAAGTATAAGCGGTCTAGGATGGTGCGAGTAAAAGGGAAACCTAGTAATAGACTTCAGTTAAGTTCCCCTGAAGGAGTTGCACGTTTGCAATAAGATTCATGTATGCTTTATTTTTCAAGTTTGTAACTGAATTAGAAAGTCAGGTAAGTAGCTTGTAATCGGCCTTAGAATTCTTGGTTATGAAAAGGCCCTAGGAATTACTCCAACAGTAGATCTAGACAGAGCAGAATAATTCAAGTGTGTATGTCTTCAAAGAGACCTGGTCAAATGTGAGTTTGGGATCTGGGAAAATGGCTCATTAAAAAAAAAACAACCAAAAACCAAAGCTAAGGATGAGGATATGGCCACACACTAGTTGAGTTGATGTTTTGTGTCTCGCAAGGGTCAAATGGATGAAGGAACAGGGAGTTGTCCAGCCAACAAAGACCAGGTATGGGTAAAAACAAAGTTAGCAGTACCTAGCATGAGATTTTGTGACAACCATAACGATGACTGACTGTAGCTATTCTTTGCTGTAGTCCCTGGGGAGAGGTGGCAGCTGAAACTGTGTATATACACCTTGAAGGTGAGGAAAGTGCTTGAAGTGGACTAGTGTCTTGGCATGGAGGAGTTGCTGTGGTTAACACATGCTATGGAGCTTTCCAAACGGGTAAATACAGCAGCTGCCCCTGGGTCCAGCCCATTGGTTCTAGGTTAGTTCAGTGTCACTGGATGGTCAGGAATTTTGTTTTGATCGCCAGAGATTCAGGGAGTGCAGATATTTTAGGCAAAGACCTGAAACTTTGGTAGTAAATTCAAACACAACACCTTTGAATAAACAGTGCCTTTTCCCTGCCTCTCAGGCAGTGTTGGCTTGCAGTGTTGTTCATCTTTTGAGTCCGCAGCATTTATGTCAATGACACATCTATCTCTCTTGCTCATTTCAGTCTGACATTTTCAAAGTGTAAATCAGCTTGCATCTTTGTGTCTCCTGGTTGCTATGTCCGTCTCTGGTGTCCCATTTACCCAGAGTAACACTGCAGCTCCTTACTAAGCCTCCCCAGCTTCTGAAGGCATTCTTCACCTACTTCTGCAAGCCCACCTCAGAATGTTCTCCTTCCTGTCCTACTCACACTGGCCATCATTTATTTTCTAGGCTATGCTGAACTTCTGCGTTAAGGACTTGTGGTTTTGTTATTCCTTCCTCTGGAATTACTAGCTTTGCCACACAAGTCAATTTCCTGTTTTCAGGAAAGAGTCCTCAATCTAGAGAGCATCATACACACCTTGACTACCAGCGCAGCCTCACTGCTAGCAACTCTTCAAGGGTATCAGTAACTCTGTTTATTATACGACTGCATATTAAATACAATTTAATTGAAAAAATTACTTCCAGGCTAAGAATCTGTCTTGCTCATTTGGTTATCCACTGCCTGGGAGCAGGCATTATATACCTATAATGTTCACTGATATAACTTCATTTCTCAGCACTAGTTAGACACTCAATAAATACGCATGAATGGATACATTCCTAAAGAAAAGGCAGTGGAAGATTTGTATTTTACCTTCGTGCATTGCTGATATATTCTTTGGATCTGGAACTTTTAAAGCAGCGAATTTTATGTTTAGAAAGATCCTCATCTCTATTAATTAAAATCTATGCTGATGACTGTCTTTATATAAATTTAAATCATTCCGTTATGTATTATGTACAAGGCTATCCTATAGATAAGAAATTTTCCTAAGAGAGAATTGTTACAACATAATCTTATATTATACTATAGCAAGAATTGCTGCATTATAATTTTATATTATATCATAGTATGATATAAAATTATATATCATAATATTATATTGCAAAAGAAGATCTTATCTATAGCATTTACTGAATTGTGAAGCTACAAATGAAGTTATCAGTACATTTGCACAAAAGTAGATCAGTTCACATTCATATTGATTTGAAGATGTGTAATTATAATCAAATAAAATTATATCTAATTTTATATTTCATTCTGATATATTTCTCTATTAAATATCCCTGTGCATTTCTTTAAATTATAATTAGACAGAGTATTCCTTCACATGAGCATATCTGACAAAATTACTTAATAATTTCTTCATTTTTGTTTGGTAACTGACAATAATTAGATCTCTTACTTGATTAAAGCTTTGTTGAAATTCTAAAATATTAAATTTATTTCTATAACTCCCAATTTTTTAAAAGATACTAAGATAGCATTCTTGAAAACTACATTAAATTGTGAGCTAGTTGGGGACATGGAACCCAGAATTTCTCTTTCAGAATTTACTGCTTACCCTTCACTGTGGGCGGCAGTTTTAAGAGCCATGGTCTACTTACAGCTGTGGTCTCTGAAGTCAGACGGTCTATAAAGGAAAGTGACTCCTTGCGACTTGGCCATGGCTATTTGTGAGTGCTTAAAAGCCAGGTGATTTCTCTGTCTTTTCAACTGAGCTGTCACAAATCTCTGTTTACTTAATTCACAGTGACTTAATCTGGTGTTTTCTGAAGGGAAATGTCCAGGGTGAAAAGCCTGGTTTCAGCATTTTTGGCATCAGCTGATTGAAGTCTTTGCCCTGGTGTCCTAGCGAACGCCAACCTGTTGATCATACAGATGGACACAGCATTTATATCTTCAGTACGTGTGGGTAGATGTTTATGTGGATGCTCATGCAATTTTCCATCTCCATGGACACTCCCATTTCTACCCTGAGCTAACTTTAGAAACGGTGGAAGAGAGATCTGCTGCACTCTACTCTTGCTGCCGAGGCTCTAACGGCAGAAAACAGGTCTCTGAACAAGTCTTGAGATGGATACATAAAATAAATGCAGACACGAGGATAGAAACTTTCTGCCTCCTGCTGTTTTCTCTGACCTGTGCTCTGTTCCAGATAAAGGCCAGTGTATGAGGCAGTTGGAGACACCATTCCCGTAACTTTAGGGATAGCGCTTCAAGACATGCCGTCTCACACAAGTGCAGTAGGAACAGTGCTCCCTGCAGCTTTGCAATGCGAACCTGCAGACAGAAGGGTGCACACCATACCATGTGCCCATCTGCAGGGCCACTGCATTCTCCTTCCTCCCAGAGAATTCGAAGTTATCCTGATCCATCTCTCATAGCAATTGGTTCACTTTGGTGATGATTTCAACGAGGGTTCCTCTCACAAAGGGGATTGCACTACATCCTGAAAACGGATGATTGTGCATGATTAATACTTTAACTGTAAAGTAACAAGGTAGGGCAGCAGGCTGGATGTTGCTTTGAGGAGACAGAGGAGCCATAGTCATCACATGTGCTTTTCACATGACCATGTAGACTGAGGGTCATGTGCCGCTTCAGAATCTATTTATTTGGGGTTATTGTAGGGAACTCTAAATTAATGAAGCCAAATATCTTTCTCTTTTACTCTCTATTTCTGTCTCTTTCTCTCTCTCTCTGCCTATCTCTCTCTCTCTCTCTCTCTCTCTCTCTCTCCTTCTCTTCTCCCATTCATATGGTGGAAGAGTACCTGCTGGTTGGGTGCTTTTGTGTGCAGACATTAGAATTTTGTACTCAGTGGTACACCTATCAGTGGTGGTAACAGAATCATCTATCTCTCAGGAAACACTTGTCCTGCATTGTAGCTCTCACAAGGTGTCTTCCTTTGTGATTCAGCGAGACCAAAATAGGCTTTGCCCTCTTGTCTATTTAACTGGCCCTTTGAATACACTGGTTTTGCCTAAGGTGTCAGTCTCCGGCTTTCTATCTTAAACTCGGTTTATTGTTTAACGTGTGATTTTAATTGTTTTGATATTTAAGTTACATACAATTCACACATTTTCCTTTAGAACGTATGCTATGCTAAAGATTTTTCAAGGAGGTGATCTCATTTCTGTAGCATGAAGGACAAAAACTGTTCAATCTCCTGGATCCTACATGACCTCCCTTTCTAGCTCACCATATGCCATTGTTAGAGGGCATATAAATTGTTCATTTTTTTTGCTATGGCAAAGCAATCAACAGAAATATTTTTAAGGAAGAGGTATATTTCAGTTCCAGGTTGAGGGGGATTTCATTTCATCATGGCCAGGTAGGCAAGGCATCAGGAACAGCATGGGAAGAAGCATGAGGTGGCTCATCACAGAGTGAAAGGCCACTAAATAAATAATTAATTACATAAAAGAGAAAAAGAAAGAAAAGAAAAAGAAAGAAAGAAATAACAAGGTGCAACAAGATACAGATATAATCCCAAAGACCCATGCCAAGTGTGTTCTGCCTTCACCAGGTAGACCCATCCCAACTGGGGTCTACTAGCTAGATCCCTCCCAAGTGTGTTCTACCCCAAGTGTGTTCTACCTGTACCAGCTAGACCTAACCTGCCAAGTGTTCCACAATCTTCCAAATCATTACCACCAGCTAGTAACCAGCTCAAGTACATTAGCTCGTGGTGGGGGATGGTGCTTCACTTCACAATACCATACCTTGGATATTTCCCTGCCTTGGATACAGATGAAATAGGTTTTCTGTCTAGGCTGCTGCTTTTATAGTTTATTTTCTGCCTGGAATGTCTGTCAGATTCTTCTCGTTTAGTTTGAATCCTTCCCTTCCTGCAAGCTCTGCCTCAGCTCCACATGCAGTTGTTGGCCTTCACGCTGAAGTGGCAATTCTCTGGCTTTGATTCTCTTCACCATCCGTATGTGGCCTCTAACATGAGCTCATCCTGTGTTCTAAGACCTTTGTCAGTTTATTTCTTGCGGCCGTTAACTGATTTGTTGGTTACTAAAATGTGTGTTTCTGAGCTGTCTCATTTTGGCATCCCCAGGACACAGAAGCCTATCTGGTGTGATTCTTCTCCTCAGAGCTTCAGCATCCATAAGAAAAACAAGACATTTTCTAATGAGATGATTGCATAATGTTTCCCTTTGCTTTTTACAAGCAAACACGTTAAAAGTGGGAGGGTAGAGACTTCAGAGAAGACTACTCCCCAATCCTGCTGGCAAATGAAGTCCTGTAGGAAGGATGCATGTGGCATTTGAAATGATATCTAAGACTCTTAAACTTAGAGGAATAATAAGACAAAGGCAAGGCATAGGTAAGGGATAAAGAGGGCTAGAGGAGAAGAGAGGGCAAGAAAGAAACAGAGTTAAGGAGGAGAAATCAGAGACTCAGAGGACTGCCACAGTGTTTCTTAAGTAATTCAAGCTGTTTTGCTTTTTCTGTTTTTGAAGAGTTTTCTTAATTCTTTACTATGTTCACATAGCTAATTTTGCCCCTAGCAGCAAATATATGAATGGTCCATTACATGCAGCCTTCAGAGAAAGCATATGCAGAAAATGAAACATGTCCTCTGTCATTTTGTGATGTCTTCATTTGGGGAGATCTGAAATCCACCATCTCTCAGGAAAATAAATTAAACATCAGGGACATTAACAGTTCTACTTGCTTGCCTGCCTTCCTAATTACAGCCAACCAATTAGGGCACAGTATGCTTTGATTTAATTCTTAAATAGATATTGGAGTGATTAATCTGGATTAGCTCAGTGTGTAGACAAGGAAAACACTTTGATCCATCAATAGTAGTTGGTAAATGTCATGAGATAATACAGTTAAACTGTCTTGGATTCCTTCCTAAACTTCAAAACACATGGATTTATCTTTTTATTTTTAAAATCCTGCATGTTTTCTATGACATAAGTGTCTTGTTGTGTCTCATCTGCCTGGTCATTGAGACTTGGGCAGGAGGTTTCTGTGTTGAATGAGTTCAGAGAGAGTGGAAAGATACTGTTTGTTCTTTCCCGACTTCAATACTTAGGCTCTGCACTCAGTGCATGCAACAAACGTCTTCCTATCTCGTTCTCTTCCTGTTTCTATATGTCACAGCACCAGGTCTCTTCTGGTAGGAAATAGATCTGTTCTTTCTAATAGTCAAATATCCTGTTCCCACTGGTCATGTAACTCCCACACTGAGCAGTTAATTGCCTGGAATTGGCTGAGTGCTTATATTGATATACAGTGCCTTGGGTGTATATGGAGGATGAAAGGAATTTAAAGCTGATATTTAAATGTGATTATAACAAGGGATCCATTAGAGTCAGGTGGCCCTAGTGATATAGAAAGAAGGAATTGAATTTCACGGGCAAGGATGAGGATGGTACGGCTCCTTTGCCAAGATGCAAAGGTCATTCAGCCAACTCATTGTTAGGTTCATTGGTTCCCATTCTTGAGCTTCACTCTGCTGACCAGGCACACTGATGTCTCTGCTCTTAGTTTTCTCACCCGTATGACATCCTGGAAAACCATTCTCCTTCCCAAAGCAAATTCTGTCTTTTACACACAGGGTTGGTTACACCTGTGTCACAGACTCTCTCCAACACTCTGATTTATTTATGCATTCATATTATTTGCTTGTGCTTGCGTCTGTGGAGACCAAGGGTCAATGTCGGTGTCCCTTTATTTCTCTCCACCTTATTTTTGAGACAGGGTCTCTCACTGAACAAGGGGCTTGGCATTTCGTCTAGACTGGCTGTCCATCAAGTCCTCAGGATCTGCCTGTCCCCACTCCACCAGAGCTGGAGTTATAGTCGTATATCACTGTCTGGCTACTGACTTGGTACTGAGTTTCAGAACTCAAATCTTTATGCATGTACAACCCACCGAACCTTCTCCATAGCTCCTAACACTATGACTTACAGATTGCTTAATGTCTTTAACACCCATAGTTTTTATTCTTTAGTCTGGATCATCTTACTCTTTCATTGTCTTATCCACATTGTACACTTGAATGGACTGGAGGTTACAGAAATAATTTTAAGTTTTGCAGTCCTCGTGTCTCCAGGACTGGGCACATAGGAAGCACTAAAGAAGAATGAATTGGATGAGTCTGACAATAGTTTGTCAAGAGACTAACGTGTAATATTATTTAATTTTTCTAAGTTAGTGTATTTATCCTCCTATTGTACACGTTTCTACCATTCACAAGCAAAGAATGTGTCTTTGTTTTGGCTTGCGGAAGAGGTTTGTAGACTTTTTAAGCTAACAACTGAAATTTTCAAAATGGACTGAAACTATGTTACTAAGCCCCTGGTGTAGTTCCCACTTGATCATATATTTTGGCGAGGGCAGTGGTGGGCTCTGTGCAGGCGGGTACCTGCTGGGGAGCCGTCTCCCTGTTCTATCATGCTAAGTAGCTGGGAGATGATGATGTTCAGACTCTAAATATAACTTCGCCGGTATAGCCTCCCATCATCTTGACAAGGATTTGAAATGAAAAAGTCCCCTCTGGGCAAACACTGGGGGACAAAGACATAGGCATCGGTTTCTTGCTTGTTCGGAAAGAACTGAATTTTTTGTATCCAAGAGGAAGGAGGAAGGGCTGAGCTTTAGGTGGGAACACAGATCTGCACGATGTATCGTGGTGTTTTTCAAACATATGCTTGTTCTAAGCCTCTGTATGTTTACCATATGCACAAACCAAATTTATTTACTTCAGTCATTTATCTGCTGGAGGAGAGTGGGCTGGCCAACAGGTTCTGAACAAAGAACATCTGTAGTAAGAATTAAAACACACAGCACACCATCGATAGCAGGTTGCACGTTCACCAAATTATTAATCACTTACATACACTTTGGGTGTGCGGAAGCCAGCAGTCACTCCGAAATAGAAGCATTCTGAAGTGCGAGCAGATAAATTCTGTAATAATGAAACAGGTGCTTTTTAGTTTTTTTTTTTTTACTAGATTCAATTTTCTCTCAGAGAGCCTTCGCAATTTTAATAACTTCAAACATCCTGTCTCCACATCTAGTATTTGAAAAATCTGCATCCCTCAGAAGAAGGCTGAAAATCATTAACATATGATAAAATATTTATGCAAAGAATGAATAGAGTGATCTGTTTGAAAAAATGTACGTGGGGTGATGATGCATATTAGAATCTGTAACACACGATTACTGTAATGCTTAGCCTTTTACCTTTATTACTTTTACACTGTGTCTTCATATGGTTTTTTCTTTTTTCATTCAACTCCCAAAGCACTGTTATGGGGTCGGAGGAAAGTACTGCGTTAAACAGTTTGTGGTCGGGCCAAATCTGGAGTGCTAGTCCCAAGAGCATTAAGTCTATAAGCAATTTACTGAAGCTGTGTTAATATAATTGGGTTTTCTCTGAAGCAAACCAGAGGGGAAACTGTCACACCTACTTCTTAGGTTGCCGGGATGAACAAGGGAGATGAAGCAGCGCTCGGGAAAGAGTAACTACTTAGTGTGTCCGTGTGTGAGAGTAACTACTTAGTGTGTCCGTGTGTGAGAGTAACTACTTAGTGTGTCCGTGTGTGAGAGTAACTACTTAGTGTGTCCGTGTGTGAGAGTAACTACTTAGTGTGTCCGTGTGTGAGAGTAACTACTTAGTGTGTCCGTGTGTGAGAGTAACTACTTAGTGTGTCCGTGTGTGAGAGTAACTACTTAGTGTGTCCGTGTGTGAGAGTAACTACTTAGTGTGTCCGTGTGTGAGAGTAACTACTTAGTGTGTCCGTGTGTGAGAGCTTCAGCAGAGCGTGGGTGTTTTCTTGAAAAAGAACCAGCCCAGTTACCCAAGGTTAAGGAGTTGAAATGAGACCAGATCTCGGATCTGTCACCTACCAAGTTTATTCTGGTTCTACCAGTTCTGGGCAGACCAAATTAGAGAATTTTGACCTCTGTCTTTCACAAACCAGAGCACAGATCCTCGTTCATTGTACAGAAATGCAACGTTTGCCTGATAGACGCTCATGTACACAGCAGGGTTCCCAAGGGATTTGATGTTGTAAAGCATTGCCCCTTAGGTTCTGTTTAGGAAGTGCCTACGTGCCTACTTCTGGAAACATCCTTCTATTCCATGAACTTGAAAAACATACTTGATCAAACAGCATATTAAACTATTAATATCAATATGTGGCTTCAAGGGAAGTTAATGTTTAATTATCTGTGTTCAGTGTCTTCTATGGATAACTCCCAGTTAGTTTTTATGAGTGGGACCAGATTAAGGCAGAATGTTCTCTGAGTGTGGACAGAGGATCTGGAAAAAATGAAGGAGGAGAAGCTTGCCCTGAGTAACTTGAATTCACTAATTTACAGTTAGCACCGATCTCTGACTTGGCCGTCTAGCATGTCCGAAAGAGCATCACCTTTAAATTCTAAACTCTTAGATTGGATCAGTGTAGTGGTCTACTCTGTTTTTCATCATAAGATAAGTAATTAAAAGTTACTTTGGCTCAATTTATATGGAGCCATATTTGAATCATAGATGCAGAGCCTTGGTTTGGGTTGACTTAAGCAAAAAAAAAAAAAAAACAACCCTTAGAAGGAAACAGGGGTGCTCACAGGAAGAGCTGCGTGGACGGGTTCAGAGTTGCTATTTCAAGTCCTTAGATCCCCGTTTTAACTCTTGAACTCTCTTTCCTCGGCCGACTCTGCTCCATTGTCCCTTTGATATCTGAGCATTGCTGCCCTCTGTGGCAGCTGTTGCTTCAGAGACAAATTGGATTTTCTCTGACCACTTTGATAAAGGGTGTGCAAGGAAGGACACTGACATCCTGAGTGACGTATGTGTCTAGGTACCAACCGCCATGACAGGGGAAACTGGGTGCTTTCATTGGCAAAATCTGGGTTATGTTCCTGCTCCTGTGGCTCAGTGTCTTTTGACTGGGATCCTCCTATGCTTCAGTCACCTCACAGAGGAGGGCTGCTCTTCCTGTCACCTCACAGAGGGAGGGCTGCTCTTCCTGTCACCTCACAGGGGAGGGTTGCTCTTCCTGGCAGTAGAGGAAGAGAATCTGGACTGAAGAAAACAGCTGACTGTCCAAGCCACAGAAAGAAACTAAATTAAAATTATACATTTTTCACAATCAAACAAAACCCATTTTTCATCATTGGCATTATATTCATTCAAAGCATTTACTTTGTAGGTTCTATGTTCCAGATTATAAAGAGGTGATTATATTTGCCAACCTTAAATTTTAAAATGTTTTAAGTAAGCTGCTCTAGGTATCGGCTTTTTATTTATAGTTTTGGTGGATAGCCCACAAGACTGAATAGCTTACACCAATTCTTGCTTAACATCTGCCCACGCACTGTGAGACCCAGGGCTATACTACAGCCTGCACGGCTCTACTCTGGCCATCTCTCCATTCTGGCCTTGCTGAAGAGAAAGCCCACAGAGACACAGAGTTCTGTGGTGGAGGTGGGAAGTAACAAACCTTGACCAGAGCTCCCCGTTAAACACCTCTGTGCAATCATGGTAGACAAGTGTGCACTCTTCTTGGTCCAGCACCTGTAATGTAGCCAAGCATAGACTAAAAGAGGTGAGGATGGGATATAGCCTTCTCTACAGAATGTACGGTGCTTGTTCAGCAATGACTAGATGGGCAATTGTGTTATAGAAACTAAACAGAAAGAAGCTAAAAGGGCTCCACCTTTCAAAGAAATAGTATATCTCTGCTTACTTACCTGATGTGCATGTGTAAAGGAAACATTGGCAGTTAGTTTAATGTTTGCTATTATTCTTTAGAGAGGCAGATGTTGAGTGGTGTCAGTCATGGGTCAGATATGCATTCTGCTTCCTTGATTTTTTCACTGTCTCTGCAGCCTTTGGTGATGACTGTGCTTTTGATCACCCTGTGCCCGTCACCAGCTCATCATAAGGAAAACCTGATGGCTAAGAATGAGCAAGGGTGAGGCTTAGTAAACCCAGACACACACAAATCAATGTCAGCACTTCCTGAAGTTATGCCATGCTCCTGTGGCTTCAGATATGAGGCACTGTCAACGACTTCTTTCTATCCCTCGGGTATAGTTGGCTACAAGAAGGTCCTGGGTCCTTATTTCCTGTTTCGGGCAAATGTGTATCCATGAACAGGCAGTAAGCTAAAATTACAGATTAATGAACTATAAGTCCTGTTCTATAGAGTAAACAGCGTATAAATTTCTTATTGATTTTTATTGAGCTCTACATTTTTTTTCTGTTCCCCTCCCTGCCTCTCCCCTTCAACCCTCTCCCAAGGTCCCCGTGCTCCCAATTTACTCAGGAGATCTTGTCTTTTTCTACTTCCCATGTAGATTAGACCCATGTATGTCTCTCCTAGTGTCCTCATTGTTGTCTAGGTTCTCAGGGATTGTGATTTGTAGGCTGGTTTTCTTTGCTTTATGTTTAAAAACCACTTATGAGTGAGTACATGTGATAATTGTCTTTCCAGGTCTGGGTTACCTCACTCAAAATGATGTTTCCTAGCTCCATCCATTTGCCTGCAAAATTCAAGGTGTCATTATTTTTTTCTGCGGTGTAGTACTCCATTGTGTAAATGCACCACATTTTCCTTATCCATAACAGCGTGTAAATTAATGTGTGATTCTTCAGTGCAGTGTTAACAGGAAAGCTCTGAAGTCTGGCATGGAGGGCAGATGGGGGAAGCCATCCTGTGATAAAGTAACATTCCAGTAGAAGTTGCATGTAAGCCCAGAAAGCTCCATGCAATGAAAACAACAAGTATGAACTCCAATTCTCACTAACATGGATTTTGCTTTTTCAGACTTCTAGTAGAAAGCAAGGACTCAGAGTTGTAGCTAGGAGTACAGCTCTGTCCAGCTGGTCCCCCTGAGCTGGCTTTTCTCCACCTGCCTATTCCCAAAGCCACTTATGAAATAGCCACTCTGAGGCTTGTTATCAGTTACATGTTTGACCAATATCTTGGGATTCTTAGTGGATAGCTCTAACAATTAAATGAACCCATTTCTATTAATCTGTGCGTTGCCATGAGTCTGTGACTTACCAGTGTGGCATGCTATTCCTCCGGCTGCTACATGTCATCCCTTTGACTCCATCTTCTCTCTCTCTCTTTCTCTCACTCTCTCTCTCTGTTCTAATTTCCTGCCTGGCTTTACTCTGCTAAGCCATTGGCCAAAACAGTTTTATTCAGCAACGGATAAAAGCAACACATAGACAAAGGACATGGTGCATCACCTAGTAGAAGGGGGTGATGGGAAGGGACTGAGAAGCAAGAAGGTGGGGCATGGACACAAGAGAAGATGGGTTTTCAGGAGCGCAACGTGTTTGTTTTCTCTCTGGTCCCCTTCTTCAGAGCAGCTGGGTACCCTTTGGGAATTCTGCCTTGTGGGCCATCCTGAAGTTTCTAGAATATTTTAAGTCTTCAAACTTTTATTGGAAACCCTGAAGTATGGAATTCAGGGTGCCTTTGGTCTCTAGGTCATGGTAGAAATCAAAAGATGTCGTAGATACAATAAAAAGTGCTGTCTAGACCCCATGCAAAGGGAAAGTGTTAAAAAAAGATCAGTTTGGGGGGAAGTGCACATAAGTTGTTGTATGTAGGTGCACATGTCTTTGCAGGTGCATGTGTGTGCCCGAGGTTGGTGTTCTGTGTCTTCCTACATCACTCTTCACCTTAACTTCTTAAGACAGAGTCTCTTGTTGAACCTGAAATTTTTTTATTTGAGCAGAATGGTTGACTGATGATCTCCAGGAGTCTTCCTGTGTCTACCACATGCAGACACACATGTGAATCAACACCATGAAGTAAATGGAACATATTTTCTCTCTTTTCTAAAAAAGTACTTCTATGCTACTTTATAGTTTCTGATTTTATTAGCATTATGTTGTTAGTGACTGGATTATATAGAGGATTCCATAAAATAATTTTATACAATTTATTTTATAAATATTGCAAAATATTTTGTTGGATGTGAAAAAATGTTCAATAGCAAAAGTCTTCTCTGGGATCAAATCCTCTAGTTGTATCACTACCTAGCTCCTGAAGCTGGAAGTGGAAGTGGGCATGCAGAACCCCCTCCATCCCGGGATGAAGCTCATATCTGAGGGAAGCAATCCTCAGAGAGCAGGTATCTGCAGGGGAAGCATCATGTGAAGAAAGCATCCAATACCTGCTGCCCAGAGCCCATGGGGAAAGAGCAAAAACCTGACTTTGTAAAATAAAATACATTAAATCAGAAAATAAATTAATAACATGACAGGTGATAAATGATTCGAAGAGAGGATTTAAGATAGATGGTCAGACAAGATGTTTGCAGAAATACCTTTAGCTGGGAGCCAGTGCTGTGGAAATGTGGAGGTAGAGCAGCCCTGGCTGAAGGGACCAGTGCCCACTGATCACCGAGTAGATCATCTTTCCTCAGTAGAAAGTGATTTTCAGTGTTTGTGGTCTCTCTCTTCTCCTTTCTCTCCCCCCCACTCCCTCTCACACCTCCCTCTTCCCCCTCTCTCCTCCCCCACTTTCCCTAATGCTGAGGATCAAGCCTCCACCTTTGCATGCCAGGCAACCGCTCTGTCACTGTACCTAGCCTCCCTTTTTTCTTAAAGACACAACCTTTGAAAGCTGAGGGACACTAGATTCCAATGGCAACGGATGCTACAAAAGCCTCTGTACCCCACATTAAAGCAAACCTATTAATAGATCGCCTCTGGAATCTCAAGGCATCATGATACTTTCACACAATTCAAATCTTGCCATTTTAAATTTAAAAACTGCCACTGCTGAATCTAATTTCTTTTCCTTGTAAGTCCCTTGAAGTTTTGAATGCCAAAAGCTACATTTTTAAAGTTAAATCCCTAGCTTGCTATTGGCCTTTTCACTAGATGCCCATTTTTATTTTACCCACGGTGAGGAAGCTTGATTTATGATCTTTAACTAATCACATTGGTCCAGTTAATATGCGTCTTGCGGTCTTTTTTTTTTCTTCTTAAAGTGCTGTTTCCTATCACACTCAACTTCTGTTCTCATTCTTTTTCTTGCCATGATCTACACATGATATACGGAGTCTAAGACGTGTCAGGGGCATGTGTCTTCATCAACTAACATGCTTTATGCAGCTTTATAAGTAACAGTGTAAATGGTCTTATTTCTTTCGATGCTGTGTTCTGGGGCTGTGGTTTAGTCTGTTGGGCACAGCACACCTTTTATGTCCGCCCCCTTTCACTTTCTCACTGCCCCACTGTGGAACAACTGGATTGATTTCATCTCCCAAAACTCTACATAGCTGTTTAGAGATCATCATTACAGACCATGGGGATAGGATAGAAGGGTTTCTTCAGGTCATAAGCGAAGTTAATTCTACACAGTTTGTTAAACATAAGAACTCTGGACTTGGCTGAGTAGATGGTTAAAGAAAAGTCAGGCCCAACATGACAACCAGGACAAGAGTGCTGATAAATAAGGCCTTATGATGCTTGACTAGCTTTGGGAATGTTAGCATACATTTTGGATGAACAGACAGATAAGCAGATAGAAAGATGCATGGATGTCTTGGTTGCTTGGCAAAGCAGACTAGGAGCAAAGGTACATTAGTTACAGTGAACACACGTATCCAGAGTTTGATTTCTGACTGGCATTCTCCAATAGAAAGAGTCAAGACACCTTGGAGAAGTGCTTGATTCTGGGTCTGAGTCAGGCAAATGGATGGAATTTTTACATCCAAGGTTAGAAGCTTGTCAGAGAACATCAAAGCAATCTTCTAGTTGGCATTTTCTTTGGGCTTCCAGACAGCTCCAAGTAAAGACACAGACTTATTATTCGTTATGAATGCCCGGCCTTAGCTTAGGCTGGTCCCACTAGCTCTTTTATCTAATTTAACCTGTTTCTATTCATCTGCGTTTGCCTTGGGACTGTTTAACCTTTCTTTTGTTCTGTATGTTCTACTTTCCTGCTTCCTCCGTGTCTGGCTGTCTGGCCCCTGGTGTTTCACTGGCGTCTCTTTTTCTCTCTAACCCCCAAGCCTAAATTCCTCCTCCTCCTTACTCTTCCTGTCTGGTAGCCCTGTCTATATAGCCTCCCTCCCTGTTGTCTGTTCAGTCTTTTATTGGACCAATCAGGTTCCTTAGGCAGGCCAGGTAAAACAGCAACAGTTCTTTATATAAGTAAACAAATGCAGCCCATCTTTACATAGTTAAACCAATGTTCCACCACATAAACAAGTGCAACCCATCTTTACATAGTTAAACCAATGTTGAACCACATAAACAAATGCAACCCATCTTTACATAGTTAAACCAATGTTCCACCACATAAACAAATGCAACCCATCTTTACATAGTTAAACCAATGTTGAACCACATAAACAAATGCAACCCATCTTTACATAGTTAAACCAATGTTCCACCACATAAACAAATGCAACCCATCTTTACATAGTTAAACCAATGTTCCACCACATAAACAAATGCAACCCATCTTTACATAGTTAAACAAATATTCTGCAACACAATCTTAAGATGAAACTACTTTTTTAAAAACAAGGAATAGTTCTTAGAGTCAGACTTTAATTCATATAATAAATGGATCGAAGTTGCTGTGAAGCCATGATTTAATATGTGAATAGAAGAGAATGGATGTTGCATTGCAGACACTTCCCAACTGTGGAAGGAGATAGGG
This sequence comes from Myodes glareolus, assembly GCF_982192425.1. NCBI lineage: Eukaryota > Metazoa > Chordata > Mammalia > Rodentia > Cricetidae > Myodes > Myodes glareolus. Next base: position 72,636,004 of record NC_142027.1, read on the forward strand.
AAATAGAGGAGTGACTGCCAGGCAAGCCAGTAGTCATAGCAAATGCAGAGAGGGAGCCTCCTCCAAGCTAGCGTCAGTGGATGGCTGGAGAAACAGTGCCATATGCGCTATCTCCAAGTCCCCTCATCGTCACCTGTGAATGGACGCACAGCGGCTTTCCATGGACAATACCAATTGTCACTTTAACCAGATGCCCGCTTAGTGACAAACATCCCTGGGAACATGGCACATCACTAGGATATTGTGGCCAAGAAGGACTTAGCACAAGTTCTGGAACATTCGTCCCCCAACAATGCATAGCTACAAACTCATGTGGAGTAGTTGGCCCAGGGAGCAGCCCTCCGCACAGGGGTCAAGAGGAGGAAAGGCGGGAAAGAGAAAGGAAGCGAGGCTGGGGAGTCGCCCGGAAGGTAAAGACGCTTGCCTCTAAGCCTGATAGATAACCCGAGTTTAACCTGGGCTTCACAGGGTGGAAAGAGGAAAACGGCAGGAATGAAAAATGGGCCTTATTAGAAAACCCGGAATAACCTTAAGTAAGAACTGTAGTTGAATATGGTAAAATACGTTTGATGGTTTGGGAAGTCGTGTCGTGACTGGGTGATAATCTCCCATTATGGGAGGCCGGATGAGAGGCATAAAGAGACCCTGCAAATGTTCCAAATTAGCTTTAAAAAAAAAAGTCCTTAAATGTGCCCAATGGGAAGCCCTGGCCTTTGTAGTCGTAGAATTGCTTGTCTCTTTACTCTTGTCAAGGGTATCTGTGGAGTGGGTCATCAGAGCCAGCATTCCTCGTACCCCAAAGTCCGGTAGATAGAGACACAGCTTTCCCTCTGAACCTTTCCCACTTCGGAGCACAAATGTGGTTTCCAAGACATTGTGTCAGTACAGGATATTGATCTGAGAGTTCAAAGACCTGCTTTCTCCCTGAGTTTCTCCTTTCCCAGCAGTCAGGCACTGGGTGGCACAGGGTTCTCCACGACTCCTGCTCTGTCTTCAAACAGAGCCTCGAAAGCTTCCATTTTCATGATTCAGAAACCTCACAATACTCTTATATTCAAAAGCACAGGCTTCCTACGTGGATGCACGGGTGTTTTCTGAATCGAAGTGTCAGAGTCGGTTAGCACGGTAAGTACCTTGACTTCCCGTTCGGTACAGCGATGTCTTTCTGGCCCCTGGACTTAAAAGCTGGCTAAAGTAGAGTTGTGCTGCCCCCGTGTGGCTACTTGTTGGTACTGTAAGGCCAGGCAAGGCGCTTAAGCAATCCGGGGAGAATTAGGGAACAGAGAGGAGGAAGACACCTTGAATTCATGTGAATCATTCCCTTCCTCAGTAAGGAACTGACCCCAGAGACTCACATTGTTTCCTGTGGTGCTCAGCGATTTATATGCAGATAGAGAGCGATACCAAAGTCAGTGTTGTTGAAGTTAATTTGTTAGACACACAAGGAGAAGATTCCCAGACTGTTCATTTAGCCCAAGGGGGAAACCAAAAAACGTGAAGCATTTGGATCAGGCCTATGTAGATCTGTATTTTTTTTTAATTTAATTATTTTTGTTTTGTCTTGTTCTGTTTTTTTTCGAGACAGGGTTTCTATATCTATATAATCCTCGGGGAAGCCATTAGAGTCCAGCTCCCAGGTAGCTAGGCAAGCATACTAAGTAACGGGCACCTTCCGTTCAGCAACCAGTCAGAGTCAGTGGTGTAAACCGCCTGTCTGTGTAAACATGGGCATACAGTGAGAGCCATCCCAGTGATAACAGAGGCTATTTGGAAAGCCCTATCTGGAGGGAGAACCTCAGGCCTGTTTTATGGATTTTCCCGCACAGTGCTCCCAGTCAAGACAGCCTAATAGAGACTGTTTTTACAGATTCCACTTGCAGAATCAATCTTGGGTGTTTTATAATGGTGTTGTGTGAGGACTGCATACATTCCCACAGCACGTGTGCTGATTTTCAGTTTTACACCTCCTTACACCCACACAATGTGTTTGCACAACCTAGGCTTCTTATTTGGCCTTATTTGCCTAGCTATGTGGCTTGTTCCAAAAGCTGATATTTTTGAAAGATATTTAGGTCTGCCATTATAGTCAGGCTGAGCACTTTTTTGGAAGCTAGTTTACATGTACTTTTCAGAAAACTGCGGAGTAAATATTCTGCAGTAGCCCTTAGCTCAGAGCCACCTTATTGCCCCCAAGCACCTGGGAATCAAATGCACACCTTGTGATGTGTGCGGTGGCGGCTTTCCCCACTGGTCAGGTAGCTCGAGTAGCTCATTCTCTGGAGATAATACAATCATCAGTCTTCTCAGCAGGGGGAAACAAGGTTTGCTCCGTATCCTGGAAACAGGCGCAGCGTTTTCTGTGTGGCCGTTCAGGTCTGTTGGTCCCCATTCCGCAGATATGGACGCCTTACAGCTGTGATAGACAGTTGATCCTTTTCATCTGGCGCAATGGCGTGAGTGTGGATTTGTGTATCCAGAAGCGTTAACCTTTTCATGTTCCTGGATGCTTTTCATAAGACACTGCAGTTGTGCGGCCTCTCTGGATGGTACCTCTTATTTAAACGACTTAGAATGTAAGGGCGAACTCTACGTACAATCAGTGCACATCATCACGTGCAGTTTGTAAATGCAAGAATGAACTCTACGTACAATCAGTGCACATCACCATGTGCAGTTTGTAAATGCAAGAATGAACTCTACGTACAATCCGTGCACATCATCACGTGCAGTTTGTAAATAAAGTTTGCTTTGTTTCTCTACTTTGAGCTATCTCTTCCGAAACCAAAAGCCAGGGGGCATTAAATTTAGTGATTTGCATGAAATCTCAGTGAACTGCAGCCCTAGAGGACACCTTCTGCCTCTCCCATACCAGCAGCCCTTGATCCTCTTTCTCTCTCTTTCTCTCTCTCTCTCCCCCACCCGCCCCGTGTGTGTGTGTGTGTGTGTGTGTGTGTGTGTGTGTGCGCGCGCGCGTGTGCATGCACGCACGCAAAGACTCATGTGTAAAGACCAGAGAACAATTAGCCAAAGTCACTTTTCTCCTTCCACTGTGCAGGTCTTGAGAATCAAACTCAGGCTGTCGGGCATCAAGCACATTTACACAGGGATCCAACTTACCAGCCCACAAAGTTCGTTCTTTAAAAAGAGAGAGAGAGATTTATGTATGTGTGTGTGTGTGCATTGGTGTGTATGTGGGTGGATGTGTTTACATTTACATGTGTGTACATGGCCAGCAGAGGCCAGAAGAGGGTTTCAGATTCTCCTGGAGTTGGAGATACAGGCTATTGTGAGCCACCAATAAGTATTCTTAACCTTTGAGCCTTTTCTTCAGCTTCTCAATGTGCATTCTTCAAAATTAATGTCTATAGGATTGGATTTCAAAGCAAGTATCTGCATATTTTATCATACTGAGTAATCTTTTAAGTTCCTTGAAGTAGAGAGTGGCCCACTGATTTGCAAACTGTTCTCTCCTGCCACTAAACACCAACTTGGAAGCTTACCACTCTCAGTAAACATAAGCACTTTGTTTGCAATGGAAGACTGGCAATAGCAGTGCATGCTGGGAAATATGGAGATAAACACACTTGACTCTTGTTCTGATTGAGTGTACTGAGCTGTTGGGGTCTGTAGGGAGTCTGTTTCACCGCTGAGCGTCATGGTGCTTCTGACTAGTTCACAGAAGTGCCTTGAGCAGTCAGTGGCAAGGGCTTCCAAAGACCTGTACTGCTGTGGGAATGCAGCAGGCATGCTCTTTAACAATGAAGAGGAAAAATGGTGGCCTGCAAGTCTCCACAGGAGACCAGGGGAAAGTCTTTCCTTTTGTTTGGTTTTGGTTTTGGTTTTTGTAGACCAGGCTGGCCTCGTATTCACAAAGATCTGCCTGCCTCTACCTACCGAGTGCTGGGATTAAAGGCGTGTGCCACCACCGCCCAGCTGGTGTTTCAGCCTTTTAATAATAAATTCAATGTTTTTTCCCTTTTCTGTTTTAATTTTTATTAAAAAAAATTTCACGCAATCTATTTTGGTCATATTCTTTTCCCTCCCCCTACTCTTCTCAAATCCTCCTTACATCTCTACCCACCCAACCGCATAGCCCTCAGACCCCCTACTCTTCTCAAATCCTCCTTACATTTCTACCCACCCAGCCTCATAGCCTCCAGATCCCAAAGCAGGATAAACATCAACAAAGACAAAATTCAAAACAGACCAAAAAAATATGAGCAAAAAAAAAATCAAATGAAAAAAATGGAGTCTGCTTTGTCTTGGCCAGTTCCTCCTTGGCATGAGGCCTGGCCTGGGATGCAGCTGATATAGACCAGTGACCCTCCTTTGGAGAAAACTTATTTTAGCAGGTGATTATTACACCAGTCACTGATGGAAGGAATTTTACACAGATCTTGAAAATCATTTTTTTTTTTGAGAGCTGGACCAATCTAGGACTTTCTCAGAAGCCCCGAAGAAAGGAAAAAAGAACCCAGTTCCGTTTCCTTGCTCAAGAGCAGACATGGCAAAGCCATTCTGGGCCTCAGGTTGAGATCTTGAAGGAAAGAAGATTTACATTCCTGGGAACTTGACCTGTACCCCTGAAGAGACTGGAGTTATCAGTCCCAAGGGCATTGTGTGCTCTGTCTTCCACGTGCGTGCCTGAGGTATCTTGCATACCCATTTGTAACATTTCTTGCTTTTAGCTTCCTTTGCCAGGTTTTATGATGGCTTCCTGCTGACTCTATCTCAGTTTCCTCCTGGCAAACTGTTTAGAAGATGCTATAACTTCTTGGTCAATTTGCTTGGCATAGATATAACTTATGCAAGACCTCCTGAGGCCAAGTTTCCTATCATCTTTATCCTCAGATCTCCTGGTCCGTCCTCCCAGGAACCTGTCACCTACTGTGCTGGCGCAGGCCAGAAGCTGTGACAGGAGGTAACTTTAGTGCTCTTATGTGAGGCACAGGAATCTGGAGCAGTGCAGGGGTGACTTTGGGGAGGAGGGGGTATGAGTAGGACTTCTCAGCCCACATTAGTGGTTGCAGAGTGTTGCACTTAGAGATTATGGGCAAGGAAGTTTATAAAAATCCCATTTGAGAGAACATCAAAGACACGACCCCCCCCAAATCTCATATCCCCTTGTCTTCCAAACATAACATGGTTTAAGTGAGCAAGGATACAGGCCTGCCTGACTATTGTCACTTATTATTAGCAGAGGAATAGGAAGGGTTTTAATGCAGGAAGCTTCCTTTTCCCCCAGTGCAGAATCTTAACATCTTTCAGAATGCCCCGGCCCAGCCCTCATGCATATTATTTTGTTGGTCTGGGTTGTTGGAGCTCTGACTACGTTTAACAAGTTTCAAGTCCTTCCTTCCTACTTTGGTTGCTTGATCAAAAATAAATGCAGAAAAATTTCCCCTGTCCATAAGGACCCATCGTTGATTCATTAGGGAATCTGAAATTTCCTGCTGACGCTTGTGTCTCCACCCACCCCGCTGCAAAGGCTGCCTGTCAGACCGCAGGTCACAGGTTGAAAGGAGGGAACCTGCTCCTTCTCCTGAGGGTGGCTTTATTCCACAAGCACATCTGACAAGAAACTGCCTCCTGAGGAAATGAGCGCTGAGGATGATGTAAGCTCTGCAGGAGCTGCCCTGGGAGAGGCTGAGTTGGCATAACAGGAAATGTGGCTCCTCTGCCTGCACACCCTTATTCCCCAACTGGTTTGACTCCCAGCATGCCACACTTTCAGAGCCATCATCCCTGGGATGTTACCACTAAGCTGCCGACGACGTTTGCATCGGTAAATGTCAGCAACAGAAAACTTACATCTGGTTTAGTGTTAGTCTCTCTGCAACCACATAAGTTCTGGAAATGAAGACAACCCTTTCTTTAAGTGGTGGTCCAGAGCCCTGGTGGTTTAGTTTTCACAGGAGCAGAGATTGCCTAGAAAGCCCCAGGATGACTCAAGCCTACTCTCTGTCACGGTCTCCTTTTCACAGACTCACTATTTTACTTCTGAAATAGGAGTTCGTCTAGGAGTGAACTCTGGAGAAGGCACTAGGTTCCATAGCAGCTTGCAGCCCGGCAGGTCTGTTTGCCCTCAGTCACCAGACATTCTGGGCATCATACTTCAACTCTGATTGTGGTCTAAGGCTATGTACTAATCTTAGATAACTCAACCAAGTATAGCTGAATGTGATTAGGAGTAATGGATGTGTGTGTGTGTGTGTGTGTGTGTGTGTGTGTGTGTGTGTGTGTGTGTGTGTGTATGCGCTCTGAGTGTGTTTTAGAAGACTCAATCCACCAGTTCTGCTTGGGAGGGCTTCTGGGTGAGGGACCCTCAAGTCCCAGGCTTTCCAGTTTCTTCACAAGCTCCATAAAACAGAAGCTAATTTTTAAAAACTAGATAGAGCTGTAGTATGAAACAGCACGTTTGTAACTTTTAAGACTAAAATTAAATTACAAGCATTCTGTCTTAGATTTCCTGTAAGAACTGCAAATGTCATGGATATTTTCAGAATGTCCACTGAGGGACAGGCCAGCCTGCCGGGCTGCAGATTGGCAATGTGGCTCAGTGTCCTCTTCGAGGCAGAGGAGGATTTTGGCTCAAGATAGAGGAGTGAAATTATCTGTTTGCAAAAAGCAAGAGCCAAACCATGGGACACCAGCAAAATTATATAACTTCTGTGGAATCCTGGCTAATAGTTTGCCACTCTGTTTCATTTTCTCAAAACTTCTTTCCCAGGATAGAAAGGGCTTGAGTATTCAGCCTGGCAGACAGACCTTTGCTGTGCTTCTGGTCTCAATTTTTCTTGTTGTTGCTTTATGTGCGTGGGTGTTTTGCCTGCATGTATGCAAGTGCAAGTGTCCCAGCTGATAGGAGAGAGTGCTGGATCCCCTGAGCTGGAGCAAGTGCTTGCTAGCTGCTGTGTGTGCTGGAAGCCAAACCTGGGTCCCCCGAAGGAGCAGCATGTGCTCTCCAGCCCTGACGTGTTGTTTTCTGTTCTTATGGCTTATGCTGCATTTCTGAAACAAACCCCATCCTCTTCTCATGGCCTGCGTCGTGTCTCGTGATAAACTACAGCGTGGGCTTTCTGTATCTGAACGTTGGCCCTGTCTGCTCTTGCTACCACCGATTATTTCCCTGCTTTTATGAATCTCTCTCTCTCTCTCTGGGTGCATAAAAGACTGATTTGAACTAAAAACTGATCCCGTGAATTTTATTCTGCTAATAACATGAAAGCATCGCCTGTCTTTGTGTGAGACTAAAATACACAGCTTCTCTTGGGAGGAGAAATATGGGTGTGTGCCTAATTAACTTTTTGCCATACCTTGCTTAGAAACTGAATAACAGACCACGAACATTACACAGAGAGAAGCAGTCTGCTGGGTTCTAAATATAATTATTTACATAGATCGTGCACTTTAGAAAAAGAAAGTAAAACCAAAAAGCTCTGCTCTGTTAAAGAGATAAATTTAAAACAGTTACATGTGGCTCCAGTGCACAGATTCGGTTAAGCACAGATCACTGTGAGCATGAGATGGTCCTCAGGCCTGGGACTACTTGTGGTTGTAAGGTGAGCTGAGCCCCAGCCACGCCAAGGGTCACCTGAATGTCATAGAGATCACAGATCCATGACATTCTGTCGGGAATGATTTCTCTTTGAAGGAAACCAGTGCCTCTAATCATTTTTAAATAAACCATCAAGATTCAGGAGACTTATAGTTACACTTAGGGATTTGGTTTATTTGGTAAGAAAGTTCCTGCAGTATAACAAAATTACAATTAGTTATAACCATAAAGTAAAGTATCACCCAAACCCTCCTAAATGAACTATCTCTGGTGAGTCACTAGGTTAAGAAACCACACAGACTACATGCTCCAAGGTCTAAGAACTTAATATATTTGACCAGTGGTTCTCAAACTTCCTAATACTGTGACCCTTTACAATTCCCCATGTGGTGGCAACCCCCAACCATGAAATTATTTTTATTGCTACTTCAAAACCAAAATGTTGCTGCTGTAATGAATTGTAGTATAAATATCTGTTATCTGTTTTGGTCTCAGCGTGATTATCTCAGCAGATCCAGGGAAAACTTTAACAAAACTGAACACATTTTCTTCGAATACAAAAATCTCCTAACAAAATGGAAATGTTCATAACCTTTTCAATGTGTGAATAACATCTACAAAATCATCAGTAAGCTTAAGCACCCCAAAGTAAATAGTTATAGAATTTCCTGTCAGTGTAGTCTTGTAGATCTTTGGGAAAATAAAAAGGCAAAGGAAAGAGAAAAATAACCATCAGTGCTACAGATGTGAATCCTCCACAAGACCCTTTGCTTCTGTGAGGTGACTGCCCAACAGAAAGGCCGCATGGTACCAAGTCGCATGGTCCACGGCAGTGCTAAGTACGCTAGCTCTTAACAGCCCACGTTTCACCAGCAACGAAACAGAAAGTGACCACTGGAATGTTATACATCGCAGAAAATAAGCTGTAGCTAGATGTACTTCATGGTGGAATTTAAGAAATAGATTACTGAATTAAAAGCCAATTGCCAAGTATTACGTGAAGTATGCTAATATATATGCAATGGCATACCATCCTGACACATTAGACTTTTATTTCTTAGCTTATCAATCTCCTCAGCCCACTGTCTGATTTATCATTATTCAGTGGGGGAACTTAATTATCTGGTAAATATGATAAATGCTATTCTATGCCCCACTCTTCTGTTTAATAGAATGGAGTGGCGTAAGCATGTTTCAAGTAGTATATGCTGCGTTCAATTCTTAGCTTATTCAATGACCTGTCTTTCCAAGTTTTCTTTTCCCTGCTGTCAAGTATAGTATGGGTCCAGCTGTGTAACTGGTGACTCACATAGCCCTTCCCTGTCTTTGGCTCTCTACCCCAACATCCTGCTGCTAATACCTTTACATTTCAACTCTTATAATGGATATGGCAGAGAAGAATTTTAGGAAGTTGGGAGGCATGAATTGAATTCCTGGTCATTCTCTTTACCTACTATGTGAATTGGAGAAGTTGTCCAGACACTTCTTATTGAGCATTCCACGTAGGAACTGTCTGTCCTGTGCTGTTGCAAAATTAAGTATTCCTTGTGTTTGAGTAACTCCAAGTATCTGAGAGACAGAGGAAATACGAACATGGCAAGCACAGTAGTCAGCAGAGATATTCACCAGAATAGCATAAGTCACTCCATGGAACAAGGATAGAAGAGTCACATTTATTTTGCTGGTGGAGATGAGAAAAAGTCTCATTACTGAAGTGATAACTGGACCAGAATTACACAAAGTGCACATAGCGTTGATGGCCTATGTCAAGCTGTACCCAGGGCCAGAACCTTTGGGTAAGCATTCTGGAAGCTGAAAGAGGGACAGAGTCAAATTAGAGTTTGGCTGCCATCAGTTTGTTTTGCTTCTTTATTTTTGGGACAGAATTTCATGTATCCTTGGCCTCAGATTCAGTATACAGTGAAGGATGATCTTGAACTTCTGACCCCCGTCTTTTACCTCACCAATGCTCTATTAGTCAGTTTGATATTTTAATTGAAATTAAGACCACCATGGAAGCTTCATAAATAAGCTGTTCACTCCCAGAGATTAATTAATGAGATCCTGGGCAGCCTAATAATTTTGATGCATAACCTATCAAGCAGTATTATGCTGTTTTATTTGCTATAATTTTAAGAGGTAAGTTTCGTTTTTTTATATACAATAAGTTAGTGGCTCATGGCTACTATTAAAAATTGAGGAAACCTTTCATTTGATTTGGCTTATTGGATTGTCATAAAATAAATGAAGGCCTGAGACACTGTGTCCTTTAAAACTATGACATTTATCTAGTATCCTGAGGTCACTTACCAGTGATCCTTTTTGAGGTTTTCTTGGTATCCTGTATCCAGTTTTATCTGTGCTGATGACTGCCTTTGGTTTCTAGAATTTGCTTTGTTACTAAAGTTGGGTATATGTCTTAATTGGTTTCTATTCCTGTGAAGAGACACTGTGACCATGGCAATTCTTATAAAGGAAAACATTTAATTGTGATGGGAGCTTATAGTTCAGAGGCTCAGTCCATTATCATCATGGTGGGACGTGGTGGCATGTTGGCAGACATACTGCTGGAGAGGGAGCTGAGAATTCTACATCTTGAGCAGGCAACAGGAAGTGGTCTGAGACATTGGGTGTCACTTGAGCATATATGAGACCTAGAGGCCCTCCTCTTCAATGGCACACTTCCTTCAATAAGGCCACACCCACTCTAACAAAGTCACATCTCCTAATAGTGCCACTGCCTTTGGGGACCATTTTCTTTCAAACCACCACAGTATGTGCAGTGTTATTTGTCATCATTTTTTCTTAATAGCATATGTCTGTGTAGTGGAAAGTACTCACCCAGCATGTTGTATATTGTAACATTCCTGTCACACTGTCCAAGAAAATGAGTTGGAAGGAGGCCATTCTAAAGTGATTACCAGACTAATAACTTTATTGACTTTAATATTTATTCCTTGTTTCATCAACGGGCCTTCATTCCTGAGAACAGAACTTTAATATAGTGGAAATCCACAAGCCTTTGGGGTTTAAAAGGTCTGTGTTTGTGCCTGGCTTTGCCTAGGGTGAGTGGTGCTATCAGTTACAGTCAAATCTGGAGACAGACACCACTCAGGTCTTCGAAAATAGAAAGGTTAATATAAGATATGCCAATGACGGTGCGGATTGAAGTAACAGACTTGGCTAGGAAAGGGAATTCCACAGCAGCTGTCACACGCGAGGAGCAGCTGCTGTCACAGGACTGAGGCAGGGCGCTAGGAAAGAGCTCCAACTGCGCCCCAGGCAGAGCTCCAGCTTGCTCTGGAGAACGGATGATCCAAGTCACTGAGTGCCCTATCCCTGGGACTCACGACAAACCTGCATTCTGGGGTCCTCAGAGCAATCTACAGCAAGGTACTACACCTCAAGGCATGCTGCAGAGTGGCTGGAACCAGTGCTGCAGGGAACTGCCCATGGCTGTTCACCAGAAGCCACCGTACACTGCAGCTCCCAAGGCCAGAGGCAGGACATTGAAAGACACTGTACGCTGTAGAAGTCCAATGCTGCAGAATGCACAGATGCTGTGGGAGCTGAGCAATGGTGGATGCAAGGAAGGATGGGGATGGCAGGTGCTTGGTCAGATGAAGGGAACGTGAGGCCTGGCATATGGAGCATCCACAGTGGAAAACTCCATGGCAAGGCGGTCACCAGGCTGGGATCAGAGTCACAAACTACCAAGGGATTGCTCTTTCTGGTTCTGTGGGACTGGGACACGGAACCATTGCATTTTCCATAACCAATTTACCCTTGGCTGTTGAACAGTGTGAATAGCAGAAAAAAGTCAAGAAAGTTGTACATTGAAAACTGAGAAGAAAAACAAATAAAAAAACAAAACAAAAACCCTCCTGTTCCCCACAGCTCTTTACCAATAAAGCTTGTGCTTAGTGTAAGGTGGAGACCTCCGCAAGGTCTAAATTGATAAACACGTATACACAGTCATGGGTAGATTGAAGCTAAAGTGGAACAATTCAGTGACTAGCACCGATTAGAATTTGTGAGTTATCAAAAGGATTGAATGACTTTTGGAATTCAAAATTTAGAAACATGGCACAGAGATTCACTGTTGCTACAGAGAGTGCTTTACTGTAATGGAACGCAAACAGATAAGACTCTACAGTATGCCAAAGTCAGATTGAAATGACTGTATCAAAGAAATTGTTAGCTCTTTGGGGGAAGGTTACTTCATGATTCCACTTGAGGAGTGTTAAGTTGAACTTTAGCTTATTTGAGCTCCGAAGATAAAATAGACTCCATGTTGGTAGTCATTAGCAGTATTTTTAAGTAAAGTAAAAGAGCATTGTCAAATAAAATTTTAGGTCATCATACAAAGTAGGGTCACCGTATTTAGTTCCCAGCTGCAACCGTCCCTGCTGCCACCCCCACTAGGCTCATTTCTAATTATCTTTTAAGCTATTGGAATGGAATTTTTCTTTGATTTCTTTTGCAGCAAGTTCATTGTCTGTATATAGAAAAATGACGAAGTTTTTTATGTTGATTTTTGTTACCTACTTTGCTCAGAGTATCAGTTCTAAATGTTTCCTGGAGCAGCCATTAGAGTCTCTCAACTATAAGACAATGCCATCTGCACATACAGATAATTTGGTTTCTCTTTTGCTGTGTCTCCTTTATTCCTTTCTCTTTTCTTATAGCTATAGCTAAGGCTTTGATACTGCATTATATAAGACTTAAGAAAATGCCCATCTATATCTTATTCCTGATTTTAGAGGACATGATTTTGATTTCTTCTCATTTATTATAGTGTTTATAAGGAGTTTGCCACAGAGAGTCTTTTAATGGCACTTCTTTATATCCTTCATCATGAAGTATTGAACTCTGTTGAAATCTTTTTCTGAAGAACTGAGATGATCATGAGATCTCTGTTTCTACATATATTTATGTGATGAATTACACATATTGATTTGCTTGTGTTGAAACCATCTTGCACCCTGCAGTCCAGTGAAATTTGTCATGGTGTTCGAACTTCTTAATGTGTTGCCTGAACTAGGACCGCCAGAGTTTGTTGAGAATTTCTGTATACGCGTTCATTAAGGAGGTTTCTAGTTTTCAGGTTGGAACTTCAGTATCTATGTGGACATGGGTATGGTGTCAATCTGCTTGTTAAATTTATAAATGGTGTTTCTGTTCATATTTAGATACTTCTCAGTATGTCACAAATTTGGTGGTGGATTTAAAGAACAATTAAATTAAAACTGATTCATAGTCAGTTGCTTGCTTCTCACATTAGAAATGACTTCTTTTCAGAGCGCAGAACGGCTGAATATGGCATGGTTCTCTGTTTTGTTAGCAGATTTCCATGATTCTATTCACTAAGACATATTTTCTGCTCACGATATGACTAGGTTCAAATCATTAATCACAAAAGTTTTTGTGTAAAAACACTATCCTAGAAATTATCCTAATTTCCATCACCAGGGTACTAAGGAAGTATGATAACACCAATATCTGAGCATGATATCTCAGACCAACTGGTCAGCCTTGAAAACATACACATATGAGTAACATTATACAGACTGAAAAAATACACACTCTCTCAGAGAATTTATCAGTACAATAGTTTAAAGCTTTGCTTGACTAGAAATAGATTAGGCATTATAAAATCAACCTTAAGAGACATTATCTGAAACTGCCGCTATAGGAATGTCAGTTGATTAAAATAACGTGCATACTCTCCAAATAAGTCCTGCTACTAGTTACAAAAAGTGTGTTAGATTACATAAGGAACACGTGTTTTCTGTGCTGAGAATCAAACTGAAGCCTTGCAAATGCTAGATAGTGCTTTATGGCTTGAGCTACACACTCAGGGGGACCATTTTAACTAAATGACAATGGATGTGTGGCATGGATAAGTCTCAGATATATTATTAAGCAGGTAAAATGCTGCGACATTCAAAACCATGAAAATTTAAATTTATGGTGCTTTGCATCATCAGGATAATGGCGAGGCTGCCTTTCAGGGGTTTGCTGAGGGAAACCTAGAAGGTTTTAAGATGCTGCTAAGGTCAGGTAATTCGCAACAGCTGTGTGGGATAGGCATCGGGAAACCTCACAGTTCAGCAAAGCTAAACTTTAGAGCTGCCAGTCTACGTTCAGTTTGAAGACCACTGACTGCAACTGGTAAAACTTGACTTTACACGTGGGAAAAAAAACAATTTAAAATGCTGACGTACAATTTAATGTTAGGTAGCCACCCTATGATATTCCCTAGAGTTTGCCAATGATCGATAAGGGGTGCTGATGTTACGTTGTTGCCTCTTATTACCAAACCAAATTTGAGTGTGCCATACTATCCCCACTGTGCAAAACAAATGCCTAGAAGATAATACATCAACTCTTAGCAGTACTGTAGAAAATGGTAGTTTAAGGGAAAAAAAATCACTTTTCTACAGCTCCAAATTTAAAATTTCAGTTAATTTTCAGTAAATTTATAATTGACTGTAATTGCTGGGAAGACGAATATTTAGGGAACTGCTTCACATGTAGAAGGCCAGGATGTGTGATGTGGGGCCCTTGTAAGGACAGCTAGGGTGACCCAATGACACAGAGGAATTGTTGGGGAGTTGTCGAGGGATGGGACAGAGGCTGGAAGGAGCTGAGTCAGAGTGGCACGCTGGAGACAGTGACATCAGAGTTGGCCTAAGATGTCGTGTGACATGGTGTGAATTGCTAGATTGGGATAGAGTAGGAGCTCATCCAGGGAGCATCCAAGAGTGGCTGGCAAGGGCCTGAGAGCTGGCGCCGGCTGTGGACATCCAGTGACTTTCCTGATATCGACAGCTGAAGGAAGGAAAGTTTTCTTTGGCTCGTGGTTTCAGAGGGTTCTTTCCACCGCAGTGGAGAAGCTGGGGCAGACATCAGTGGATATTGTCGCAGCCAGAAAGAAACAGGGATGCTAATGCTGGGCTTGCCTTCTCCTTTTCTTCTCACGGGACCCAGCCTATAGGACTGGGTCCCCTGCGTTCAAAGTAGGCCTCCCCCACCTCCTCAGTAAAACCACACTGGAATGCCCACTTAAACATTTCTCTGTCCAAATTGACGTAAGATCAGTCATATGAATTAACTTCACTTAGCATATGAACTTCCCTGGGGATAGTGATGGGTGTGGGGGGGAGAAAGGCAGGAGTGGCTGTTGACTGCTACTGTCCTTGCTGTTTCTTCTGCCTCATCAGGTTGTAAGGCACGTAAAGAACAATGTCTTGTCGAAGCCTTCACTGAACTGCACGTGTCCATCCATGCTCTCCTTTTTTTATTCCCACACCACCGCGTGAGCTGACGTTCTGCTAACATTATTTAATTATTTAAGACCATGTGGTGTCAGCGTTGGAAACAGATGAAGCTGACAGGGGCACCAGTTTAACCAGGAACTGTGGCTATGCTTAACAGTTCAGGCAGATTAATTTGCCTGTTCTGAAAAGCAGTTTTGTCTCAGACTCCATCTGTGATTTTCTTTTTTTCCTTTTCTTTCTTTCTTTTTTTTTTTTTTTTTTTTTTTTTTGGCGAGCAGCGTGGTCTCCATGCATCTGTGCTCAAAGCTACAACGATGACTTGTTAAGTAGTCACCTAACGTTTGTACCTTGCCTTCGGTGTCTGGCCGTGGTTTTGCTTTTCCACGGATAAACTTGCAACATCAGATGACACGCATGAATTCCAGACAGATGCCCCTGGTGTCTGGAATCAAGACAAATTATATCAGTCGGCTGTCACCAAGAGTGCCTCTTTGGGCGTTGTGGAGCAATTTGTTTAATGACACAATTGCTGGGCCGTGGAATGGAAGGCCGTCTTCTTTGTTGCTCAGGACTCCTGGGGACTGCAGAGAGCCAAGCAGTTGCAGGATGATTGTTGTGTCTGGGAAACTGCTATCACAGCCTCGGAGTGCTGGAGAAAGGGCTGGCTCTCTTCTTCTTTTCTTCCAGGTTGGGTAGAAGTTCCTTTTCCAGTGGCGTCCCTACGAGAGCTGATTTTGCTAAGCGCATCAGTTCTAAACTAGCAGGTCACAAAGCAGGATGTCCTCAGACTTTGGGAGTGAGTTCTGCAAACTCTTTTATATGCAAGATATCCTAAAATTATATTGGGAGGAGGGAACACAAAGAGATGCATAAAAGCCTCCTCCCCAAATTTCTCAGCGAAATATGGCTCTCTGATGTGCTAATGTGAAAAGGAGTGGTTTATTTACTGTGCGATGAGATGAGGGGGACGAAGGACTCAGAGGAAGGATGGTCTGTTTGAGAAACGTTCCTGGATGAGGTACTGTAGGAAGCTGGGCTACGAACACCTATTAGTAGTAGAACATCCAGGGGGAAGACAAGCCCGGGCGGGCGTGGTGCTTTCTCTCTGGGGTGCATCCAGAGGGGAATCTGCCCTGTGAAAGAGCGTCCACAGTGGTGGTGACTGCAAGTGTCGCTTCGTGAGGTCCAGACCCAGAAATTTTGATTGAGTTATCTTGAATGGGGTTCAAGAAGACACCCCCACACAGACGCGACGCAACGCAACAAACAACTATAGGTGGTCTCAATGCAAATGAGACCATAACCGCTGCTCTAAGAACCGAGTGGTTTTTGCAAATGGATGGTAACTCCTAGGCAAGAATAGCTCTTGTCCAGGAAAGATTTAATAGAAGAGAAGTAATTAGTTCTCTGCCTCAAAGTATGGGTGGGATTTATTGCTCAGGTGCTATGTAAATTTTAATTTGAATGTAACATGCATAATTAGTGTCTCTCCCCCCCCCCACTTGAATTTCCAAATTCTTTATCTAGAGAAGATGGGGTTGTCCTTCACCTTCAATCTTACCTGAGAACAGATTCATCACACTGCTGTTCCTACCACTATTCAGAGCAGAGCTAGGATGGGGGATTTGTATAATCAGGCTTCTTCGCTTCAGTGACTGGAAGGTGTTCAAGTCTTGAAAAACACAATTCTCTTCAACGTGATTTGAGAGTAAAACGGCTCACAGAGTGAGGCCTTTCACACTTCAGCCCACAAGGTGGCGCCCGTCCGCCATCCCTGGCCTCCTAGCAAGCGATGCTGTGATGGTGTCCCAAGCAGAGAATCTGGGGAGCTCCTGTCAGTCAGCCTTTACCGAATGGCCTTGTTTGAATTATTCTTAGAACACAGAGTGACAATATTCTTTGCTCTTTACCAGCTTGCTTTAGCTTGTCTCAGTGCTGAAGGTCGCGTTATCCTCTTCCAGAAACAATGTAAGGATCAATGGACTCTGTAGAAGAATCAGGCAAACCAGCTTCCCAGGACAAGGAGAAAAAGACAAAAGATAAAAAGAGAGAAAGGTCTAGAATCAAAAGCGTACGATCCTTCTAGTAACCCACAGACCAGGACGTAATGGGAGCCAAGAGGAAATGAGGGAATCGGGTAATCCCGGCAGATGCTGAATTCCAGCTTCTTTTACTTTTCCCAATGTCAATTCTCAAGGTCAGACTTAAGAGAAAATAGGTTACAAGCTGTGGCAAGGCTGTGGAAATCAAGGCTGAATACTGATGGCCATTGTTACATTTCTTCAGCGTCAACACATGAAAAGTTCATACAAATGTCTAGGATTAAGAAAAATCTCACCAGTTTTGTTTGTGTTTGCAATGTGATGTTCTTGAAGCATTCAGACAATTTTAAAATTTCCGTCTATGTGTACTGTATTTACACTCTTTCTCTACAAGTCTAATGACTTGTAGAGAAAGGATACCCCATTAGGTCTGTGAATTTTGTAGAGGTAAGAACTAGGGGTTCTGCTTCCCTGATTTTTGAGATTTCATCCCCTAATACCTGACTCTGGGTTTTTATTACTAAGACCAATTCGAAGGCACACTGCACTTAACTCCATGGACATATTTATTTCTAACTTAGGTCCCAGGGTTCATATGAAATATTCAGCCAAAAGAAAATGATTATTTTTTCTTACTAAATTCAGAGTACTGATGTTATATCCATTTCTGTTTTTCAAAATTCCCAGAAGTCTAAAATATAGGTACTAAAATAGGTACTCAGTATTATTCAGTATGACCTCCCATAATACTGATGCTTATGTTTTTATCAACCCTGCACTTTTGGGTGATTTTCATATGAGAAGCAGAGGTTCTTCTAGCCCTTTCCATTTGTTTTGGATCTCCCGTGAGAGGGTTTTACGGAGCAGGGAGAGCAGGGTTATTCCTGAGTAACCCATGTTTCCACACTTTGCCGGGAAGTTGGCTCTCCCTGCAGGTGTCCACATGGCTCTCTTTTTGAGTCTGTCTGAGGTTCCTTCTTCAGCCTGGTGCAAGCCTCAGCCACGGGAAAGGCAGAAAGCAGGTGGCTTCTGGTTCCCCTCCAGAATTAGAACCGCTTGTTGCCAGAGTCAGCGCAGTCATCTGCAGCATTGTATTGGTAGCATCCAAATGAAATACCATGTATATGCAAAGATTTGGGGTTTACTGAGTTGATTTTGAGTCATTTACTGTAGAAGCTTGAGGTTCGTTTTTTTTAATCATATTTCCAAAGAAAACCCATGTGTCTAATCTTATCATCTTCAGCTCTGTACAAGATACATACTACATCGGTAGCTGTTTATTGGGCAAACTCAGAGGACTTTCTTCCTAGAACCGCAGACATCGTACCCAGTTAAGATCATCTTCGTCTATCCTGTACCCAGTCTCTTTGCTTTAATGATGTTAACGATCTCAATTAATTGCCCTATCAATAAATAACGACTCTGACCATTCGATGCCAAGCACAGAGGATCTGTGCCTCTTCCCCAGGGCTGTCTGTGTTTTTGCTGCCTAATCAGTGAGACAAGCATCAGCGAAATGGATGCAGAGAGCTGAACCGGAGACAGAAATTTGTGTCTTTGCCCTCTACCATGCCACTACCTGTGACTACAGTTCCCATGGATCCAGTGCCTCCTTCTGGCCTCTTTGGGAAGCAGACAAACACATGTTTTACATACACAAATGATTCCAGAGGCGTCTCTGAACAACGGCCTCTTGCAGTTCACTGTGTGTTTCTCTCTCTCTGCATTTGTTGACCCTGCTGGCTGATGAAGACAACCTTCAACAATAGTCTAATTTCGATCTGCTTGGCATACTGTAGATTAAAATTAGGCTTCTCAAATGTATGTCCAGCTGGTGGGATTGAAACCAGCAAGCATCAAAGGCAAATTTTTCAAAGCTGTCTTTTATGAGAATGCGAGTTGTATTGGGTGAGTTGCCCCACCGAATAGTTTCCAGACGCACTGTGTGGACTTTGAACTGTGAATCAGGCATTTCCTAACAGTTGAAGATGCTCGGTTGCAAGGCAGGACCATGTTTGAGAGACGATGGGTGACTGCCCATCTGTGACTCACCAGGTTCTTCATCTGGGAGGCTAGGGACTCACTGGTTAAATAGTTACATCTCCCAACATAGACTGGCTCCTGCTGTGTCTCAAACAAAGGCAAGAAAGTGATATAGACAGAATCTTAAGGGTGAATCTAAATGCTGCAATTTCTCATTTGAAGAGGTCTTTTCATCCTAGCAATGAAGTATACTTTCAATTTATTGTCCCTTTTATTCCTTTTCGAACGGATATAATTGAGTAAAGTGCTTCTCTTTGTGAGTAGAGCGAGGACAGTGATAACAGTGTCGGAGAAAATGCAGTGTCACTGAGAAAGGAGTTAAACAAGGAAACTGAGGCTCACAAGGAGAAAAGATTTGCTTTAGATCAGAGAGTAAGTAAATGGTCGAACATGGCTAGACCTCTGTTTTCCTGGCTACGGAACAAGACCCTCTGACAGGCTGCATCATCTCACAGATTTAATCAGTCAGATATTCATGCCTTTGCATCATGATTTATTCCCTGTGCATTCAAAGAAGGCGAGGAAAGCTTGGTGCTAGAAACATGGCTTAGCAGTTAAGAGTGCTTGTTCTTGCCGAGGACCTGGGCTCCATTCCCAGTATCACTTAGGACAGCACACACTACATGTGAGCTCCAGTTCCCATGGATCCAGTATCTTCTGGCCTCCTTGGGAACCAGATAAACACATCATGCACATACATATGTACAAGCAGAAACAGTCACACACCTAAAATAAATAAATCTTTCTTTTAAAAGATAAAGAATTGACACCCAGGGAAATATAATACTGTACCTATTTTCATGTAGCTAGCTAGGTAGCAAGAGTGTCATTCCAACTCCAGCCTTCAGGTACAAGCCTCCGAGAGTCGTGCCACCATACCTGGTATTTTTTTTTTAACCAGTGTTTAAAAGCATGCCAAGATTGGGAAACACATGTACTTATGTATTTATTGTATTTAGGTTGTGTAAGAATGATATATTTTTTTGTGAGTTTTTTCTGCAGCCTCTTAGAGACGTGTAACACACAGTGATGCAGTGCTGGATCCGTGTATACGAGTGCTTCCTCCACAAGAGTGAGACCTGGCATCAAGTTCCCAACACCTGCATAAAAATTTGTCTGGGTTTGTGTCTATACCTCCTACTCTTTGTGGATGGTGGAGACAGGGGGATCACTGGGACTTGTTGGCTACCTACCTACTCTTTGGTTCAGTGGGAGACCCTGCCTCAAAGGGATAAGAAGGATTGTGCCCATGTGTGGAATATGCACACACACACACAGAGAGAGAGAGAGAGAGAGAGAGAGAGAGAGAGCATAAGAAAGAGCATTTTTGAGAGACAATAATGGAGACACAGACCGACACACATACACAAAGCAAGCAAGGGAGAGAGACAGACATCCAGACACAGACACACACATGGAATACATAATGTGTTTCCTACTATTGATGACTTTACATGTAAATTAAAAGAGAAGTTCCATACTGAACGCCATGTAGAGACTAGGCTTTAAGGTTGTGTGTGGTGAGGCGCTAGTTCAGCCTAACACTGGATGTTCCCAGGGACTGTGGAGTTTACTCATACTGGTGAAGTTGGCATCGGCTGCTTCACTTTCAGCTTGTTGAGTGATTAATAAATATTAGAAGAGAGAGTAGAGTTCGATTGTCAAACATGGCAGATGTTTGAAAACTCCCCACCATCTGCAGAACAGAATGTCAAGAGAGTCTGCTTGGTATCTTTACACTCTCTCCACTTTTGTGGCAATTCCACAGGAAAGAATGGAAAACATGCTTAAAAACCAGAGAAAGAAAAAAAAAGAGGGTCAACAGAAGAAAGCAGAAAACTTAACACATCTGAGTGAAGACTGACACTCTTGTATCCGTGTCTGTTGGCACTGTTGCCATGCTTTGAGACTGACGTGCAGACTCTCCCACCTTCTTGGGGATCTGGAGGTCACCTTGGACATGCTCTCTTGCTTCAGCCCAAGTCTTACCTGACTTACCCTCCTTGCTGTCGCCATCACGTTTATTTTTCATCATCTGGGCTTTTGAAAATTATCACTGTCCAGATCACCGTTATCCAAGAAATGGTCCCTCTGTTTGATCATTCCAAGATCATAGTCAGTGACTTTTCCATCATGTCGGTGTTTTCACTCCCTCCAATGACTCCTCCGGACCGTTCCAAGGCCAGTCATTCTCTTAAAGCAGGATTTATATTCTGTGGCTTATTCGGGTTTTTTTTTTTTTCTTCAGCCTTTAAAAATGTTTCCTTTTGACACTCATGGCCGACTGTTCCCTCCCTGACCAAGTCTTCACTTAGGGATGTCCACTCTTAGCTTTTGAATCTCAGGTCCTTGTTTAGTTTCCCAGTGAGACCTCTTCTATCTGCCCTCTCCTTGTTGTACACAACCATGTTCTTCCTTCACAAATGTAGGTTTATGTTTAGCTTCCATGATTATGACTCCGACCTCTTTCTCTCACCATAGACTGTAAGCTGGGTTGTGGCGACAGCTGGCTCAGCTTGCTCTCCATTAGCGCCCCCAGAACAGCACAATGGCCAGCGTCATAGATGCAAATTAAATGCTTGATGAATGAGTGACAGAGGTGAAAGGAACTATTTTGATTTCAAGATGGGGAGATTCCAGCTATGGCTTACAAGAAAATCTCCCAGGAAGAGCTATCACCCCTAGGAAAGTAGGAAGCTAATTCATTTTCTCGGAGGATTTGTGAAAGAAATAGGAGGACTTACCGCAAGTGGAGGCCTAGACTTGTATGAAGAAAGCAGAGGGAGGCAGATTGTAAATCAACAGGGCAGATTCCGTGTGGGTCAGTGGACCCCTCTCTGACGAAGCTACTGTAGCAAACAAAATCTCCATTTCAACCAACGATTTCAGGCAACTCAAGTTGGCTTGAATTATACACCTGATATTTAGACCCCAAATCTAATTGCTGTTTACAAACCCTCATAAGAGTGAGCGAAGGCAGACACTCCTGCTTAGCAGACGCTGGATCTTAACTGATTCTCAGAGACCCAAAGCAGAAAACTACTGCACCTGCGGCCAGACTCAGATCCAGACACTTAACATCATGAGTCAGGACAAAGACAATTCAGCCTGTGGTTTTGCTTTTCTTGTCATTTGTATTTTAGCCCAGGCTCAGTCCCTCTCAAAGGGACCTCCCTAAGAAGCTTTGAAGCTGATAAATAGGCTTGGCAGGGTTGAGGAGCACTGGGGCTGGTTTCCTCTGTAACACTGCAGATGCTTCGGGGTGGTGTGTTGGCCAAGCAGGGTTTTTTTGTATTAGGATTCTGCTAGGTTGTCTCTCTTTGACAAGAGGATCCCCATAGGCAGTCTCTCCTGTCTGTAGTCTGCCCTCTTCCCTGGGGACTCGCCCTTGGAGGGCTGAATCAGGAGAGCCATGAACATTAGAAAGCAGGAATCCCTGTTCTTGTCTCTGGACTCGTGAGAGTCCTGTCTCTCATCCTCTTCCCCATAGAGTTTCTTTTAGATTTCTTGTAAGTTTCCAGAAAGACATAAACTTCAGACTTTGTAACAGTTGTTAACCTTTGCCCTGAAATGTGAAATTTGTGAAAGCCTTGGATTGCAGATGTGTAGATAAACATGACAGAATCCTCGTGGTCAGTAATTCTCACATCTGGAGGAGATGAAATGTGGGGGTAGATGGATCAGGGAGTTCACCTACTGGAGTCACATTCAGTCAGAGTTAAAATGCCTGCAGACAGCATCTGAGGCTCTTTCAAAGAGGAGTGAGTGCTCCTCCATGGTTGGTGTGAGCAAAATCATCACCTGCAGAGGGGGGTGCTTGTCAGCTAACTTGGAAAGTAAACTGCAAGTCAACCAGAAGTCAAAAGCTCAAGGACAGGTTATTTGTAGGAGTTTGGGGAAACTGTTGAGTCCTTCACCATAGAAAGGTTTGTTTGTTTGTTTTATTTTAAAGGAGACAGTTTGCTGAGGAAGAGACTTCAGAGAACACCTTTCTTTGGGGAACAAAAGGAAGGACAGGCAGGAAACGGAACTGTGCCAGGGAGTGGGCAGTGAGTAGGAGGAGTCCCCAAGCCAACAGAAGCTAGATGTTTACTTTGAAGGGGTTATGTCCACAGATCCTGGGTTATGTCCACAGATCCTGGAGTAGCTGAGAAATAGGTTTGAGACTGGAGACTGATGATTCATAGCAAATCATTCACTGAGTTTTCTTATATATTCTGAATTTCCTTCAAGCGTCCGAATGAAGACTGATAGCATTCCTTAGCTTGCTCTTTACACGGCAGCCTTGCTCGACTTTGGGCTTTCCGAACATCTTGTCAAAATGGTGATAGCATTTCTACTTTCTCCATTCTCTTGAGAATGCATTAGTGGGGTTTTTTGTTCTCTCTGCAGACTAGTTACTTGAGGGCTGCCCTGTAGTCACCACACCCTCCCATAACTTCCATGTTTTCCCTAAAAATTCTCCCCTCTCTCCTCTGCTTACTGAACGATGACTGCCCCCAGCTTCTCCGGCTCTAGTAACATCTAGTGAGTCACACACACTACTAAGAAGTAATTCAGATTATGGTCCTCTTATCCTGGAAAACCTTCCATAGCTTTATTTATTTGCTGTTTCTTTATTAATGTATTTTTTTATTATTATGTGTGTAGATGGTGACGAAGGGCACACCCTTGCCATGGTTCAACTGTGCAGATCAGAACAACTTAGTGAGTTAGTTCTCTCCTTCAGAGTTCCCTTGGATTCTGGGGAGTAAACACAGGCTCTTCAGCTTGTGTTGTAGGTACATTATCCACTGAGCCATCAGGCAGGACCAATGTTTCGTTGCTGTTTAGGGGGTCTTGCTCTGTATGGCCTGATTGATACTCGCTATACAATCCAAACGGACCTCAATCTTGCAGCAGTTCTTCCTTCTCAGTCTCCCAAACATGGGCTCATGCCACCATGCCCAATTTGTCTTTTTAAAAAAATTCTTCTTAAAGGCGGAAGTATGAACTCTTGGACACAGCATAGAGTGAACATTCAAAGAATATTTTGAATGCATAGCTTTGAATAAATTAATCCATGTGTCCTTTAACATCTAGTTTGACGCGGGTCCCCATCTTTCTGCTCTTTGATATCTGGTATGATTGGGAGAGAAGGCACTTGCCAGCAAATGGGCAGGAGCCAGCGTCATTGAGATTTTCCTGGGCTGTGTCACCTGAAGCATAACTTCACTAAAAAGTTGAATCTACCAAGCAAGAATCTACCAAACACATATCCGGCCATACATAGCTTAAAACACTTGGCAAGGAAAGGAACACTGAAAAGTGTAAGCCAGTGGCTCTCCAGCCTGGCTGTACATTAGAAACAGCTGGGAAAGCTTTGGAAACCCATCAAAGTCAGCCTTATTCCAGGTTAATTAACTGCCTTCATTATGGCTTCCTTTGGATTCAGGGTCCCTAAATGTGTGTGTGGGGGGGTGTAATCAGTAGGATCTGGGAGCTTATAACATTTATACTGCCCCCTTACCCAGTCCTGCCGAGTTGGAAATGTGGGAACGAAGCTGGATCATCTATGCTGAGTCAGTCCGCCGCTTGACTTTGCTGCCTGTGGATGCTTGGGAACCACTGCTCTCAGGGGCTCAGCTCCTACTCCTAGGACTCAGGATCTCAGAAGTAAATCTGGGCACAAGAGAGGCTATTTCTCTCTGGCATCTCAACGCAGCCAAGTGAATGATATCGGAAGTTTGGGAAGTCCCTGCTACAAATCAGTTCCAGTGCAGCCTCCACCTAGACTGAGAGTGAGTCTCTTGAAGATGGGACTAAGAGCTGTGCCATCCCAGGGTCATTTTCTTCTCTTCCTTACCGAGCCTCCCAAATTATCCCGGGGCCTGGCGCGAAACGAGTATTTTTAGCAAAGGGTAGAAGAACACAGTGAAGAGGACTTGGTCTTATTCAAAGAAACAGATGCTCTCACGAGGGCATAATGTTTTCCTTGAAACTTGCTGCTTTCAAGATATTCTTTGAAATAAATAATCTTTTACAAATGCAAGTGATTGCAAAGTCTGCTTAAGCAAATGGTATTTACCATTTGTGCTTCTGAGCATGCAATAAGGAGGCTTTGCATGGTAACGCAGAGAATCCTACTCCGCCCAGGGAGTGCTCTAGAAGCAGATTGTGTTACCGGAACCCACAGAGCAGAAAAGGAAAGGCCGGGTATATCGCTTGATTAAGGCTTGGTATACTGTACCAGCAAGAGGGATTGCTTGCTCTGGTCCTCAGAGAAACATGCCTTTGAGGAAATAGAGATTTTTGAGACAGAAAGAGATGTGAGGGCTTCCTCCACACCTGAGAGAAGGACGCGAGCTCTACAGGCTAGACCACAGCTGTAGCCCTGGGCAGAGCTGCTCTGGGACTATACATCCTCCTTTGCACCGCCTGTCCAAAGTGGGTCATGGACTTTCTGAACATTGCAAGTCAGGGAAGGCCAGGGATTATCACAGGGGCTGGTAGAGGCAGGTAGGCAGGCAGGTAGGCAGGCAGGCAGGCAGGCAGGCAGGCAGGCAGGCAGGCAGGCAGGCAGGCAGAGCTCTTCCTTGGGCTTTGCAGAGTCCTCTCACCTTGACTGCGTGGCTTTCCATTCCAGAACTGAAATTCTCACTCTATTTCCTTTAACAATAATTAAAAATTCACACCTCATTTAGCATTCAAGGAAATCAAGTTAGGTGTTTTTTTTTTTTCCTTCCTGCTCTGAAAGTGGGTCTAAATGAGAAGGAGATCTGAGTCAATTCAGACTGTCCTTCTGCCTTTACAGCCATCTATGCTGTATCTTTTGGTTTGTGGTTTAAGGAGAAAAAGATAGAATTGAAGCTTTTCAGGTGGTGGAACACGGGGACAGCTATCTGCCCAGTTATCCGGTTGAGGAAATTGCCTCTGGTAGATAGTTAAGGTAAGAAAGGGTCAGAACTGTGTTTTCTGATTCCATTTTCAGGCTCCTTGAGCCTTCATATGGCTGAATGCCCCCCCCCCCCAGGAGAAAGTGCTCATGAAAAGGAAGCAAAAGAGCTGCTGCCTCCCCCCAGATGATGGCAGGAGACGCCATCTTGGTTATGTTGGTTTTAAGTAGTGTTTAGTTTGAGAGGAAGTCTTGAGTTTGATTTTCTGATCCTGCTTCATCAAACTAAATTTTGCATAGTTGCTGATTACTCCTTACAGAACCCAAACTCAAACCCCACAATGTACTCCCTGTTGCTACAGCGCGCCTGCTGTAACCAAGTCGAACAAACAAAGGACTCCAAAGACAAAGGAAAGAAAAATGTCACCTTAAGGCTGAGTTCACAGAGGTCTTCCTTCCCGGACGATCACAGAAAACCGCACATGTGCGCAATGCAGCCCCCAGCTTGTTTTGTTTCTATTTTTCTGCCGTAGTCCAAGAGTCGTCTCCTGGGTGACCTGTGTGGGTCACCTTCCTATTGCCATGATAAAACATCAGGACCAAATGCAACTTGAGGAAGAAAGAGTTTATTTTGACTTAAGGTTTTCGAGGGATAGAGTCAGTAACGGTGAGAGCAAGCAACAGGAGCGGCGAGCTGGCTGATCACATTTCTCACCACAAGAAGCAGAGAAGAAAAAGAAGCCTGACCCCAGTGGCACACTTCCTCTAGCAAAGCTCCACCTCCTAGAGCTTCCACAACCTTCCCAAACAGCACCATCAACCCGGGACCAAGTGTTCAAATATAGGAGCCTACTGGGGATATTTCTCTTTCTAAGCACTACATTGTCTCATGGATTTTTTTCTATATATAAAACTGTTGTCTTCTCCTCTTCTGAACAAAGCAGCAGTTCAGCTGTAGCTTCCTGGGGGCTAGACTTGTCCTGACCTCTCCGTGGTCCAGGGAACAGCTTCATCTGGATTGTGTAAAATTGAAAAAGCAAGATCTGTTGACTACAATTAGTTAAGGTTGCTGTTTGTTCCCTAGATCGCTGTGCCTGTTGAAAAGTGACGGTGTGTTCCCTGCCATTTTTGGTTTCTAGTGAAGAGAGAGTTCATTTGTGAGAAGTCTCAGTTCAGGTTTGTTAGGATTACCATTTATGTTCACAGCAACTTCCTGGAACTCCATGCCAACCCTCCCCAAGTCGAAATGGACAGAAATAGTCCAATTGCCCATGTGCTGGCTTGGTGGGGGGCATGACACCAAGCCCGGGGCTAAGAAACCGTGTTGTGGTGTGTCATAACCATGTGGAGGAGGGAAGGACAGAAATTAATCTCTGGGAAATTTTTCTGAGTTTCAGCCCACATACAATAAAATTCAATTTTCTTCTGAAATCAAATTTATCACTAACCATAAATATTTTCCTTGCATGACTGGTAAAGATTGAGCTTAACGTTACTTTACCTTTTCACAAAAGGAAATCAGTTAAACAAATTAAAGGAGAACTGAATCATCTCGTTTTTTCTATAAAAAAATATTGCAGCCTTGCTCTTGTGTGAAGACAGAATGAAAGCAGGTAGAAACTAAGTGACGTTTTTCAAGCTATTTCTGAACTTTGTGATGATCGTGGTATTTCTGTAAAGGCATTTTAGAGTTCCTACGTTGCCCTTGAAAATAATTCCTCCAGAAGCATTGGATCAATGCCCTCCATAGGAACTTGATGTAGAATACTGGGGTCTGGGCTCAGTGAGGTGTGTTGATGCCCACTGGAGTCCCTGCTGGAGCATCCTTGGTGATGTGAAGGGCATTCTTCCCGGGAACAGTGTGGCAATCATGACTATTGCTGTAGTGAAGTCACCAGTTCAGCAAGGGCCTCAGTCTTTCAGATCAGTTGGTTCATTTGTTCAGGAAGAGTCTATTTCAGTTTTCACAACTTTAGCGGCTTAGGTATCAGATACCCATTATCTAATGGTTCCTGTGGATGAGAGCTTACCCGGGTACTCTGTTCAGGGTCTCCCAAGGCTGGGGTCCCAGTGTTTGTCATGATTTAGCTCTCATTCTGGCTGCCGGCAGCATTCCTTTCCTTGTGATTGTGGAGCCAGGAGGTAGTATTTTCTCTAGCTGTTGGCTGTGACTGCTCTGGGCTCCTAAAGGCTGTTCTAAGGCATCGCCATGTGGCTGTCTCCATAGGTAGTTCACAGCATGGCAGCTGGCTTCCCCAGACCAGCAGGACGATCTCTCTCCAGTCTGCTAAGGAGGAATCGTACACAGCATAGCCTAATCCAGGCCTCTGTCTCATCCAATCCGGAGTCCCACTCCCACTCAAAAGCAGCAGATTGCATAGGTCGTGTATGCCAAGGAGTAGCGAGGTACTGGGGATTTCTTAGAATACTGACCTGCCATGAAAGGGAAGGGCAAGCAATTCGAGCATTCAGCCATATGTGCACTATTCATATTCATTATTTAAGTCTCAGAATTGTGTTTTGGGATGCCTGCGAGTACTCAATGTGTTTCAAGATCAGGAAACCACCTTATAAAGCATCAGTCAAGCCTTGTGGCTGCTCAGCTGACCGGGGCAAGAGGATCACAAATGCAAGCCCTGTCTTGACGTAAGCTCAAGTTCAGCCTGGGCAATTTAGTGCAACCTTGTTTTAAAATAAAATAAAATGGATAAAGGATGGGGGTAGATCTCAGCGGGACAGTTCTTGTCTAACAAGCCCAAGGACTCTAATCTGATCACTGGAAATGGGAAGGAGATAAGTAATTGCTGCAGACATGGCGTCCAGATTTAAGTAAATGTCTGTCTGACTTCACAGCCAGAGATGTTCGAACCATTGCCAGGTGGCCTTGGGAGTTGATTGATGGTCTCCACAGAAGGGCACTGAATGGGCACGTGACATGTGAAACCACTTAGTGATGTGTCTTTATCCTAGGGGCCAGTGCCTTGCAAATATAATGTGTGTACATCAAGTGACTGGCACAGTTCATGCCAAGCGGCTTCAAGTTTACTCTCTGGCTCTCCAAAGTGAGTTGTCCAACCCTCAATTTACAGTTGAATTCGGCAAATATTTGAATAGCACTCCATCGAGTTCACTGAAGGAAATAAAATTAACCCAGTAGTGTTTTGAAAAGTAGGGTGTCTTGTATTTTATCTTAAACAAGAATGCTCATGGTAACCAAAACACTGGTGGTGTAGAGCCCAGCATGCAAGTACCTTCCTTCTGCTCTCTTCAACTTTCTGACCTGTGCCACTTTTCCGAGGAGGACACACGTGTGAATCAAAGAGATCTCCAGGAGACATCAGGTTATCAACAGTAATTTCTATAAGTCACGTTCTATAGATTTGCACAGGGCTCTGCAAGGTGCCACGGGAGTGTGAAGGAAGCAGGGATTGCCTGTGGCTGGGGAGCTTCCAGAGTTTGTTGAATTAATTTGTTCTTTCAGGGATTCAGCTGTGGACTTGTAATGATTGAAAAGGTTCTCAGGCAGATGTTTTTGTCTCTGTGATGGGAATCTTGACTGACTTTTTAAAACTTTTGCCTCTCATGTTTTGATTGGAATTGCCACCTTAAAAGCCAATGAATAAAATGGGTGAAAGAGGTACGGACACTCTAACCGAAACCATAAAACGTCAATGGTAAGGGAGCTCCACCTAGTGCTCCCCCTGCTGTGGATCCCATGGCTTGGGATAGTCTCACATTAGAGTTCCGTCTTCATTCCCGCTTCCACTCGCTCATCTAAGAGTTCTTTCTTCCTTCAAAACAGCATGTAGGAGAGAAATTAGTGTCTGGTTGGCATTGTAAACCCTTTTCACTACTTTAAACCTTCTTCACAGTAACATACAAAAATGTAAGCAAGTATTATTAAAATATAATTTAGTAGCCCTTCAGTCTCTTTACCAAACAGACGTATAAGCACTGCTTATTTGCTATTTACACTGTTTTTAAGCATATGTTTCTGGTTTCTCTATGTAGACCAGGCTGGTCTTCAGCTACTGTTCTTCTGCTTCATACTCCCGAATATACTGAGATTGCAGGCATTCAATGCTGTGCCCAGCTTTACCCGTTTCTATAAAGTTGGCATGATACATATCCTGCAGCTTTGTGTCATATACTTTCTCTTCATCCTGTATTCTGTTTCTCACATTATTTTGCCTTTTATAACACGGTTTGAGAACTGTTTCTTTCTTCTTTGAGTAAGTAGTTTTGTAAACATCTAGGTTGTTGCCTCTCACACATTCAATCCTCTTCTCCGCTGGGTGAACCCATCTCACCCACCAGGTACCAGTCAGACCTCAGTTTGCTTAGCCAGTCCCAGTCTTGCCTTTTGTGAACGTGGCTAAAGACCTCATTTTAGAGTTGAACTCGTTGACTCTCTTACACAGTCAGGTCCAGTTTAACTGTTCCCCTGCTCCCCGAAGAACTCTTGTTCTGCTCTAGTCTACTCTTATTTGTCAGATTTAGCTATCTCCCCATTAAAGTCTCAACCAGTAAGCAAATGCATTCATTTATAACTGTGAGAACACGGGACAGTGCCTAGAACATAACTCATGGCAGAGAACGCTGAAAGCAAGATGCTGAAATAAGCCCCTCAGGGAATGGGAAGTAAGAGGGAACCATAGGCAAAGTTGGTGTGTGTGTGTGTGTGTGTGTGCTACTGCCCAGGTCTGCATTGAGGGGAAAACCAACACAGGTAGTAGCAGTGTGAACAGAAAAGAGGCAGCAGAGAGATGCTGCAGGGACAAACCTGAGCAATGTGTGTGTATGAGCATGTGAGGGCATGTGTATGTGGTTGATGGATGAGGGGTGAGTTAGAGTCCAAGGTGGTGCTCAGTGCTTTTTCTTTAACTGCTGGATGGAGGCTAGTGCTCTGATCTGATGAGCAGCAGGACGAGAAAGGCTCCGAGAAAAACCGAGTATTGTTTATGCTTTAAATAGTAACATCGCAAAACACACGTGGAAGTAACTAGTTTCCTTTACTAAATTGAAACATTCTAAATCATTTAAAATTATATTTACCTCTGGGCAGGGGTGGCGCACACCTTTAACCCAAGCAAAGGCAGGCAGATCTCTGTGAGTTTAAGGCCAGCCCGGTTTACAGAGTGAGTTTTAGGATAGACTCCAAAGCTACAGATAAACCTTGTCTTGAAAAAGAAAAAAGTTATGTTTGCACGCGCGTGTGCACACACACACACACACAAACACGCGTGTGTGTTTGTGTGTGTGTCTGTCTGTTGCTCTCTCTACTTTTGTGGGGGTCAAAGGACAACTTCCAGGAGTCAATTCTCTTCTTTTACCACGTGGGGCTTTTGAGCTCAAAGATCAGTGAGTCCTTAAACCTGCAGCGCCATCTCACTGGCCCCAAAATCATTTTTGGATGCATTCAAAATTGAGTAGGGCTGTGGACTAACGTATTTAAAATCCACAAAGGTGTTGCAACTTAGAGAGTTATTGAGAACTTGGGCTCATTCAAGTGGAAGAGGCTAGACTGGTTCTGTGAGTAATAGTTGAAGAAGGAAAGAGTTTTCATTAATAGAGTCAGGGGAAATGCAATGGCTGAAACTGGTTTCTGCAAAGAAGTCTAAAAGCTCTCTTGCATAAGGGAAACCGGCACAATTTCTAGTGTACTACAGAGTGGGATTAAGACCTGGAAGATTCACAATTTTTTGACTGAAGGATATTTTTAGGTCAAAGCCGTCCCGTGATGAAAGAGAGGTCCATTAGGCTGGGACTGGCCATTGCTGAGGTTTTTCAAAAGTGCTTGCCTCTTCATAAGTTGGACTGTGTGGCCTTCAGCTCAGGATGCTGAGATCTTTCTGTTTGTTTTTTGTTCCCATGAGCCTTCTGCCTCAGTCTCCAGGTGCACAGATGTCTATCTGGTATGCTGGGGTTTATCAGAACTGTTTTGTGTTTAGCAGGTTTGTTTTGGGGATGAATTGTCATATTTCCCTGCCATTTTTGATTAAAGGAGGTGGATGGATATTATGGAAAAGGACTCTCTTGGTTTCTCACTGCAGAGCTCTAGTCATGTTGGAAACAGGGGAATAAGAATTAAGTTGCCTATCTTTTTAAAATCACCTCTCAGTGACTTTTTCTTTTTTAATGTGCTCGGCTATCAGGATCTGAGCTATTTTGTCTGTTCCCTTTAGCAGAGATCTAACCAGCTCCTTTCTATCTTGGCTTCCAAGAAAAATCGGCCCGATGCAAATTTCAGATTAAAAGGTTTCACCTACTACTGCTTCTGGGTGCCCCTAAAGTAAGTTCCTCTGTTCAGCACCAGTTTCTGCAAGTGGAGTGAGCAAGCTCCCAGGCTCACTGTGGGTTGTGAGAGGCAACCTTTACCTTTGTCCTGAGCAATTTCTTAGTTCTGATGCCTTTTGTGTTGGAATCCTGTCATCCTCTGTTCCTTCATTCTTTGGCTTCTAAGATCTCTTGGGAATAACACGTGGTGCTTGGTGAAGAGGTTTTGCTGCATTGTGACCTGGGCATGATGTGAAACCCTGGGGGGTTCTGGAAAGTAACAAGAGTCTTACAGGACTTAAAAATTGTTGATATTAGTTATAATCCAGGTACTTGGAGAAAATGGGCCTGTAGAATCCAGATAACAAATGCATGCTAAGTGCACCAGACCACTTGACTCGGCATTGATGAAATCTGTCCTTTCTTGACTGTGCTCTCTAAGTCTCTCTTAGCATTGGCATTTTGATAATGATTTCTATATAAAAAATATAATTTATCGAAAGTATTCACTCTTTTCTCCTTTCATATCAGAGACAGAGAAGTTTTATCTTACATAAAATAAGGCTCAACTGATGAATTAAATATCTTCTAATAAGTTTGCTTATTATTTTGAGAAATATTATGTAGATGGATCTGTAGCTAGAGAGTAGTAATGAAAATTTAAACGGCAAGACACCAACATCAGAGTTGAAACAGTGAAACATGGGAAAAAATGTGTAATCAATTCCGGTATATTTTTCAGAAGCCCAGAAAGAAGGTGACGTAACTTTAAGAATGAATTATTCTAGCCTCTTACCTTTAGCTATGGATGCTAAGGTTAGGGCTGGGGGTTATAGGTCAGTGGTAGAGGACTTGCAGTGCTCTGAGTTTGAATCCCAGTATTCCAAAACAAACAAAAAAAATATGTATTCCTAAAACTGAGATTGCTACTTTAGCTATTCCGTATGGATCAAACTTACCTTGAATCCATGTGTGACAATCCTGTCTAAAATGAATCCTGTGTTTGACCCAAATTAAATGTCACTTCTACCTTGAACATTCTTGAGTCTTTCAGTCATATTAATTGTCCTTCTGGCCTCCGTGGACCACTTCTACATCAATGTATAAATTGATACATGTTGTTTTCCAACCAGATCTGATTCCTTTATGGATTAAAAGGCACGTCTTCACTATCCACCCTCCGAAATATAGAGGGAACCTATGAAAAGGGAGATTTCTATACTCCTGTTGATGTAAAGCAAATATTTAAGTTCACTGGTGGAAATGGGCAATGGCTTGTGTCAGGCTCACTGCTTCATGAATAAGACATTGAACCATGGCCTAAATCAGTGCTTACAGGCTGACCATCATGAAGCTTGCTAACACCATCTTCCATCAGTCTTGTGAAAAAGTTTAGAAAACAGGCTTGCTTCAGAGGAAGAGGAGCAAGCTGGTCCTCTACAGTAGATGATCTCAGAGAGACATGAACTGAAAAGAGATTGCTGGCATCCTCCCTTCTTATTGTTCATTTTCTTACATATGATCTTCAATTCTTGCTCCTTCCTTTCTCTCCTCCTCTTTTTTCCAGCACATGTTTAATTATAATGACTGTTTCTAGAAAAAGCTTCTAGAATGAGCAAGTGAAGAAAGAGTCCCCCCCTTCTAGGAACTCCTAGCCTAGTGGGTGAAATAAGAAATGACTAAGATGCAAATCAAGTTCATACAAAGTAGGAAACTGTCTTTCCTTTGACAAATCCCAACCAGACCGTAGTCATCCAGAAGATAAAGTCTGGCTGACCTACAAGAACACCGCAATTTGGAGGGATCCTGGGGGGCCTGAGTAAGGAAGTCTTTTTTTCTATCTGACTCCACTTTGGACATCATAATCTTGTTTCTGATTTTAGCTGCGAAAGGACTACTTAGCTCTAAGATATTCTCTGTGTCTGGTTATGTGGGTGGATCGAGTCTGAACCTTGATCCAAACAAATGTAGAATAAAATGAAATGTAGAATAAAAATAATAAATATTTGCCAGATATCACCAAGCTTGAGAAGTGATGTGGGATGTCCTTCTGTATTTGTGTTGCTTTTATTGGTTAATGAATAAAACTACTTTGGCCTATGGTCAGCGGGCAGAATATAGCCAGGCTGGAAGATATACATACATACATATATATATATATATATATATATACACACACACAGAGAGAGAGAGAGAGAGAGAGAGTAGGGAGAGTCAGAAAGACACCATGTAGCTTCCCAAAAAGCAAGAGATAACAAACCATGAGCCTCATGAGAAAATATAAAATAATACTAGTGAGTTAATTAAAGATGTAAGAGCTAGCTAGAAATATACCTGAGACATTGGCCAAACAGTGTTACAGTTAATATAGTTTCTGTGTGATTATTCAGGTCTGGGCAGCTAGGAAGCAAACGAGCAGCCTCCATTTTCAGAGAAGGAACCCTGCCCTGAGGTCTCTCCTCTGCAGGTGGCTGCAGTATGTGGGCTGCCTCTGTACCTGTTGGAAAGGACACAGAAGGGTTCTGATCCCTGCGGTTGAGTTTTAGTCATGTTCAAGCTCTGTCAGGACTATACTCTGTTGGGGGATGCACTTCAAGAAATACCCAGTCTATTCTCCTTTGTTTTTTCTTTGTATCTCTTTACTTACATCTATATGTGCACTCCAAATGAAACAAGAGCAACTCTGTACTGTTTGTACTTATTTCCCAAATATGTGGCGCATGCTGTACCATACGTTGTATTTTGTCTGTCCAGATTCAAGCCGAAAGTCCCAAATCAACTTAAAATTTTATATTTACTGCTAATTTAGATTATGTTAAGCCACACGATATTCACCATTTAAAAAATAGTATAGTTCATCTCACCTCCTTGTACTGCCCCATAGAAATGCCATGGAAAAGTTTTAAGTTATCACATCGTAATAGAAACAGTTTCTGCTTACCCAGCATTTGTTATGTGATATGGAACATGCAAAGTTGTTCCTTCATGTATTTTCTGACTGGTTCTTAAGAATAATCGGGTTAATAGTTTTGTTCTCATTTGATGATGATTAAGGAACAATGAATTGGCAATTAGTTTAGGGTTTTATTGTTAGTTATACCAAGAATTATAGTTTATTCTCAGGATTCTGATAATAATCATTCTTTGGTTCTTGAGACATTTGGTTCTTTTCGATCTTGTTATGTCTTGCATAAGTGTCTGTCTTCCAAACACAGCTAAAGATAAAAGTAAACATGTGGATTGTTTTTCTTTTTCCAGCTCTTATTATGATTACAGTGTTGTAGTTAATACAGTTTAATATAGTGTTATCATCTTTTTTTTCCTGCACTATGCTCTTTTTCTCTTAAAATTCTCAGGACACAGAAGTTAACAAAGAGTATTACTCTACATACAGGATTGTCATAATATGAAATGGGATACTCTCTGGGCAAAATAAAACATCATATTGTCCAAATTTTATGCCTAGTATCACTAGATATTTTTGTGTTGTGTTTTACTTACCTCATTTATTAACTTTATAGCCTTACTTGTTCATTTTTATGTGAACAAAGGAAGGGGTACCATGGTTGTCCCTTAGGCGTCATTGAATCCACAATGTGTACTCTAAGCGTCTTTTGGACTCAATGTGGAAACGGATGCAAGCTGTGTCTGAGGATCCCATTCCAGACACCTCACTGGAACCCCAACTTCTCAGAGCAGCAGTTAGGTGTTGGGCTCAGAAAGAATGCAGACTGGGAGATTCAAGGTCTTCCAGTCAGTTCCTAGGAAAAGCAAGACCAAGCCCAATCCTGACTCCACCCACGTTATGCATCCATTGACTGTTTTGTTCCAGCAACTTACTTTTTCTTCATGAACGTGGCCCATGGAATTTAATGATAAACAAGATTCAGATCTCACAATGTGGGACTTCAAAGGGTTGATGGTTGGCACCTGTGTGCTTCCTTCTCAGCTTCTGTTGAGAAGCTCTTTCTTAGTCCTATTTCTGGGAGGTTCTATCCCACTTATTCATGAGTGGGCCGATCTCATGGTGCTTTTTGATGAAACTTGGCAAGGTTCGCTTCAACCGAGAAGAGTAACCTTCTCTTCTAAATGTCCCTGCGCGAACCTACCTCCCATTAGCATGTATCTCCTTCTGTAGTCACTGAAACAGTCAGGCTCAGCCACTAGACAGTAACGTCTTTGAGGAGAGAAATTATGTTTTATGTGGTTATGCCTCCTACCTGCTAAAAAATTTAGCATGTATATGTTCAGTGTCCAATGATGGGGTTACATCCACCCCTTGATGGGTAGAAAAAAAATGGAAAATAAATGCACTGCTATATATGCGTATTACATATATTTGTGTGTGTAACAATTGTGCAGTATAAGTATACATACGTACACACAAATTTAAATATGCAGATTCATATTTGGATATATGTATATACATACATACATGTATACAGACACAAATTGAAAATCTTAAAATAATATTTCAATTTTTTGAGATTAATATA
Organism: Myodes glareolus; assembly: GCF_982192425.1. NCBI lineage: Eukaryota > Metazoa > Chordata > Mammalia > Rodentia > Cricetidae > Myodes > Myodes glareolus. The sequence goes on from NC_142027.1 coordinate 72,672,576, forward strand.
ATTACATCATTTCCCTCTTCCACTTCCTCCTTCAAAAACTCCTGTGTATCTCCACTCCATGTTTGCCTGCTCTTTTTCCAATTTGTGGTCTCTTTTTCTTTTAATTGTTGTTACACACACACACACACACACACACACACATACACACACACACACACACACTGTGTGTTCCTAGATATCTAAATACAGTCTGTATAATGTCACTTGTATGTGTGTTTTTAGGGCAGACCATTTGGTATTGGAAACCCAATTGGTATGCTTTTCTCTGGGGAAGACTACTTATTTTGCTCTCAGCATTCCTTCGTTGCCTGTAGTTCTTTCTCTAAGTCCCTTGATCTCCCTGGAGCTCCCTAATTTCCTTGCCAGCATGTCTATTGGTGTCGTTCTTGTTCAGATCATGTTTGGACAGCCATGCTGATGATACTTCATGGGTACAGCTTCTGAAATTTTTAGGAGACACCAGCTCACAGCAAACTCCCTGATCCTTTGGCTCTTACAAGCTTATTGCCCTCTTCAGAAATGAGTCCTGAGCCTTAGGTGCAGGAGCTGTGCTGTAGATGTAGCCACGGTCACTGGGCTCCACAACTCTACGTCCTGATTGGTATGGTTTTTCTGTAATGGTCAATGCATGTTGCAAAGAGAAGTTTCCTTGATGGGGGTGAGGACCTCACTTGTCTGTGGGTATAAGGATAGATATTTAGAGTACAGTGATGCCTGAGGATGACTTAGTAAAGTGGTGGTTGTAGATTCACCTCCAGGATTCGTGACTTCACCAGCTCTGGGCCGTTGGCTAGTTTTCCAGCACCAAGCATGGTTTCCTACTTGTCGAGCAAACCTTACCTCCACTCAGAGAGCTGTTGATAACTGTGTGTCACTACTGAACCTTTGGGGTTGTTGTGCCATGCTGGTGTTGTATACACAATTTTTAAATGTCAAGGAAAGGAGATTGGTGATGGACTAAAAGAAATATGGTCTATTATTGAATTTCATTGGATATGTTTAATTGTCAACAAATAATTTAGTAGGTTATAAATATACAAAGTGAGATGTGTAGAGAACAAACATAGCTTACCTTCTCAATATGTGAGTCAGATTATATATAGTCAAGACAGGCGAACTCATTCCTTCCAATTTTCTCCTAGTTGCTTCTGAGGATAACTCACAGCCTAGTGAATATTCCCAGAACGAATTGCTGCTTTTGTTTAATTGACTATTTGAAGCTAAAGATGTCCAAGGGGTGAATTAATTAAGGGAATTTTTAATGCAATTATCAGATGCTCCAGCATTGAAGGCACGCATTAAAGATGGCTTCTGTCTTGGAGTACCTGGTGAAGAAAATCCCGAGACGAGGGAACTGTATTGCATCTCAGGACCCTTGTGTTCCTGGTGGCAGGACCAGATATTGGGCAAACAGCACTGCTTGGTGCTGAGAGGAGCATCTCAAGAGCAGTGGAAAGGATTCTGTAATCCGATGATATTTCCAGAGCTATAAAGAGAATCCTGACCCTTGTCTCTACTACTAATAAACCAGTAAAATACTTAGTTTGAAAAGGCTGCACACCAATTGGAGACATTTTAAGGAAAGCATTTTTAGCCATTTACAAAGATTTAATTAATTAATTTGGTCATCTAAACTTCAAAGGATCAGAGGGAGGAAAAATTTCAAAGGAAGGGAATGAAATTACATTGGGATGATCAGAGCTAGAATACGTATACCACCATCTACTAAGTGTGTGACTTCCTGGGACTTCTGCTGCCCTTTAATCCTCTTTTTTTGCATCCAAAATTAGGCATTTTAAAGGGTCACACTGTATCTTACCGTGTGGTTGTGAACATTGAATGAAAAAAAAATCCCTTTCATTCTAAATGATGACATGTTATACATCTTAAGTTTTGCTAGCCTTTGTACAACAAAGCCAAAGATGTGGCCACTAACTGATAAGTTAGCCTTACATCAGCGAGATCGCTACTGGCTGAACAAGGGAGCTGGGCTATAGCTTTGCTTGCCATCAGGAGCTATGCCACCGGAAGTATGCCGTGTCTTTTTCAGTCATCAGTCTCAGCCTATTTGAAATGAAAGCATTGGTCCGGATGATTCTAACGGGTGTTTCCATCCCTGTTCTTACTTTTGGTCGTTCTACATGAATCACTGTCATGAAAAAAAAAAATCTATTCTGTTTGCTGCCTGAATGATCCCAAGTAGCAGAAAGTTCAGCATTTGCTCAGGCGTTCTTAACAGGCAAGTAGCCTCTATGCTTTGAAAAGCCAGCAATCAGGGCTCAATGCCTTACTCCAGAGCTGCTCCTCTAGGCTCATACTTACACAGTAGCTCCATGGGATTGAACACTCTGAAAGGGAAATCACAGGTTGGCATTTTAAGGATACTGGCAGTACAATTAAAAAAAAACTCACATGCATTTTCTTGACTTTAGGAGAATTGATTAGCAAAGCCGTACACACTCAATTACAGTGATTATGTAAGTAGGGGCTCTCTGACAAAGAAGAAAATCAGTTTGACACACCCTGAGGCCTGATTATACATCAGAAGCAGGATGTCTTGTCTCCAATTTTGAGAGGAGGGAAGTGAGATTCTGTAGCATTACAGGGATCAGTTAAGATTAGAAACTCATAGGAATTATTAGCACTAAGGTTCACCTAAGATGAACATGAGTCTATAACAGGACAATGTGTTCTCCCAATGTCTTTGTTGAGATTCTTTACATGAGGTTTTCCTAGCTACATTTTTCATTTTCATATAGGGAAAAAAGTACCATAAGCTATAACCATCACGGTTGACACTAGCTCTTCCAGAAAACCTTGGGGCCGGGCCAAAGAGACAAGAAATGGTGGAGGTCTCAGATTTGTGTCCTCCCATCGTGGTCCTTCCCTTGACTAGCTGTGTGACTTAAATCAAGTCATTTCCCTCACCCCTTTGTTTGGTCATTAGTAACAATGTTCAGCTCAAAGATGAGAACAATTTAATTTGCTTTCCCAGAGGTGCTTGGGTAAATGCAAAGGGATCCACCCTAAGTTGTTTTGCTTAAGGGAAGTAGTACTGGTAAGCATTTCAGGTCAGTGGTTCTAGGATGTTGGAGTGGAAGAAAAGAGCAGCCATCTGGATAGTTTCACTTTGGGTTTAAAAAACTGGACTCCATAGAGAGGGAAAAGTTATCCAAGCTTCTATTTAGGCAGCGCCTGAGTAAAAATTCTGCTAAAACTAGGAATGAGTCCATTATAATCAGCTTTCTGCTGACTTTTCCAACTATAAAACAATTTTTCTTTGGATATGAATTATTGTGGAGTTGGTCATCAGTGACTTTGATTATGTGCATATATATGTATATCACTCATTAAAAATCAATAATTAAAATTTCAAACAAAAATCTTTGATTGCCACCACTCTCCTCTTATAGTGGGAACAGCTTTACTCTGTCTAGTTCTAGCTCCAAAGAGAACAAAATATCTCGTTATTTCTATAACCACTACCACTATCTCTAGTAGGGCACCTTAGAGTATACATGCTCCTTGTCCTTTAGATCTCCAAATTAACTCTCACCATCGACTCTAGGACTCTGTTACTGTGGGGCTTCAACTATAAGGACCAGCAATTTTTTTCCATTAATCATTTTATAGGCAAGTGAGCTGACGTGCGGAGGTCAAATGACATTTCCATGATTTATATAACTCTTCTACCTACTGAGGGACTTTTTGCTTATGATAGCCACAGATTAAATAATGCTATCAGGGGTAAAGGCAATACTGTTACTGATTAAAGCTTTTCCAGGTGTTTTGTTCAGGATAAAATTTGAACTACCCTGATTCATCTTGTTCATTAATTATTTTTAAGTCACACACACAGCTACTCTCCAGTTTTAAGGACAGTAAGTAGTAAGTAGTCACTGAACAGCTGTTGATCCAGAAATAGAATGGTCACCTTTCAGAATCTATGCAGTTCTTTAGTACCAAGATGGCGGTATAGCTTTCAGTGTTCCACCAACCAACAGTCTCCTTCCATTTTTTTCTGCCTCCCTTCCTCCTCTTCCTTCTTTCCTTCCTTCCTCCCCTGCCTCCACCCTTCCTTCCTTCTTTCCTTCCTTCCTTCCTTCCTTCCTTCCTTCCTTCCTTCCTTCCTTCCTTCCTTCCTTCCTTTCTTTCTTTCTTTCTTTCTTTCTCTGACAGTTGAGAAACATTCCTCTCTGGTCAAGCCCATGACAGAATCACCCTATTATTGAATGATCCTCTGTATCTACAGCTTGAGCATTTATTTCCACAGTAACTCATGAGCTGGTGTGGATGTGGAACTGAGCCTTCTGAGCGCTAGGCCTATGTCAAGGATTATACCGTAGTTTTCTTTTTAAGATGAAAATTTCTCTTCTTGCAAAGGAACGTGGCCATCATGGGAAGCACCCTTCCTTTATTTGGTATGTTTTTGTGGTTTTGCGTGCTTCAAATTAGGAAACATAAATTTTCCCTGAAATTATATAAAGGCTCCTGAAGATAACACAGTAATGCTGAAATCAAGTGGTTTTTTTTTCTCTCCTCCTAAACTGTAATTACAGAGGAGTACTTCCCATAAGGATCAATTCCATGATACCAAGTGTGATATGGAGCCTATCCCAAGTATTATCATTGACATTTTTTTTTTTATTTTTTGAGACAGGGTTTCACTGTAGTTTTTGGTGCCTGTCCTGGAACTAGCTCTTGTAGACCAGGCTGGCCTCGAACTCACAGGGATTCGCCTGCCTCTGCCTCCCGAGTGCTGGGAGACATTTTTTTATTGGCAACATGAAAGGGGGATGAGCAATAATGTAACTATAAGACTTCCTGAAGGCTGAGCACAGAGTATTTTGCAAACAACAACTATATATCCTGAAGTCATCAAATCACAGGAGTCACAAGGGAATTGTCTTCATGGTTTCTGCCTGTTTCTGTAAAGAAGAGGATTCATCCGTTGATAATCTTGAACATGGGAGAATCTCAAAATCCAGTTATAAGGGCTCATGCCACCCTGTCTTCCTTGAGCTTTTGGTATGTCTTCATAAACACAGACCTTCTTGTTATCTGATTTCTGAAACTAACTTCATATTTATATGGGTATCAATCATTTATTTCTCTAGAGTGGTGGGGTTTATCTAGGGTTTATTTAAATAGCATTCTTAGAAAATGGGAGGTAAGAGAAGTCCCCACTTTCATCAGCTGTGTACTTCTTGCTTATGATAGCCACAGATTAAATAATGCTATCAGTGGATAAAGGTGATACTGGTACTGATAAAAGCTTTTCCAGGTGTCTTGTTCAGGATAAAATTTGAACTATCCCTATTCATCTTGTACATTAATTATTTTTAAGCCACATTTAAGTCAATACACTTGAAAGTAGCTATAATGCTCAAAATAATCTACAAGGGGTTTATAGTGACAAAATTGTTAATTCAATTCTTGCCCCCAAATTCTACATTTAATCATATTCAGAGAGCACATTTGAGATGATTTCCTTTGTGGTTTTGTTTTTGTACTAGATTCAATTTATCCTGAAGCCGACTTTTAATTCTTTTCTTAACAAATAATAAAACTTTCTGATTAAATCTCTTTTTTTTTCAAGTTTAAAATTAGTATTTTAATAGATTGTACACATTTCTTACATTCAACTTTAAAAATGAATTGCTTGATATATGAATTCTTTACATCATGATTTCTAGGTAAAATATTTTGAATAATAGAAGGTTGGTACAATATGGATAATACTGAGTTTTCTTTTATCTGATTAAACTCTGTTTATTAGTCTATACACTGTTTTAAATAGAGGACTTAAAGAAAAACTTTCCATTGTTTTCTATGGTCTTAACCTTTCACTATACAAGACTTTCACTTTTGATTAAATCTCTTTTAAAAGCTAGTTCTGTTTCCTTGTTCTACCTTTTTTAAAGAAGGAGATGGGACTACGGAAAAGGAGGGAAAGGAATACATTTTTCCAGTGCCACAGTGGTAAGCATACTCAACCAAGTGGCAGGCAATTGACTAGCTTACTCGTAAAGAAGTCCCACGTCTTTACTAACTGACTGTAAAATCCGAATGCATCATATGGATGCAAATTGTCATTGGATCCCCTGACACATTTTTCTGAACTACTTGTATATTTTCATAGCTCAGTGCTGTGTGCAACGTAAAGGACCAAACCATGATTTGATTGTGATTTTTGTAGTATATTTTAAGTGTTAGCTATGTGCTATTTCAACTAGATACATTCCCTGGAAATTTGGAAACTAAAATTAGAAATGAGAGCAACTAGAAATGGCCTGTGGAGGAAGCAGCCCCGAGAAGATGGGTGTCAGTATAAATATTAAAATTATTAAAACATTTTAAGGTCACTTTAGTTGTATTCTGAGACTTCAAATACTGGTTCATCATGTTTTCTGACATATTTGCTACCCTCTCTTATTAATTTATTCTAGTTTTACTATGAGCATGGGTGTAAACATGTACATCAATGTGTGTGCATGTTTCAGAGAGAGACACACACAGAGAGAAATGAAAAGATAAACCTAGATATGAAGGATTGTTAGTCAGAGCAGAAATCCGACTCCAGATACCTTCTCAGGCTACTAGATTTTAAGATACTTTATTCAAGCCTGACAAGTTTTAAAGTATTCTGTGGAAACAAAATGTCCATTTGCAAATATGGAGGTAAACTTGAGTTTCTTTTTTTGTTACAAAAAGTGAATGTGCCCCCACTTCTCTTTAGGAGACTTATGTATCTATTTGACTTTAAAAGATACTTGGGTGGAAGGATGAATTTCATATTAGCACCAGAGTGTGAACCGAAGATCTCAAACACACTCAGCATGACTCTTACACTGAGCTACAACCAAAAAGCTATTGGGTGCATGAATTAATTCCATCATCTGAGTGTTTGATGAATATTTTCGATGCATTTCAAAGACGGGAAATATCAAAACTGACAGAACCCCATCCTTGTGGCTCACGCCCTCTTACAGGGACTGACTCACACCAGAGGTGGTGTTGTGACACCTCAGTTCAGCTGGGAAGGAAGGCAGTTATGTATATGGATGTGACAGGGCAGTGTGCAGTATTTAAGAACAACAACGAAGGCAATGAAAACCTCAAAGGATACTCTCCTAACCAAGACTGGTTAAAAAAAAAAAAACAAAACAAAACAAAAAAAATCCAGACCATCACTTTAGCTTCACAGCTCAGAGGAGGTCGCACCTGACCTGACCTGAGCAGGACAGAATGTAGGGTGTTTGTGCCCACTCTGCCCACCAAACAGCAATCCCTCGAAAGTGATTATTAAGACTGTGATAGACACCAGTGCTTGCAAGGATGCTTGTAATTTCCATTGTTCTCCCCCCCCACCCCCCGTGTGGTTACAATTAGAACAGTGTAGACATCAAGGCTAGGAGGCCTGAGTGTAACTCCTAGATTTTCATTGTGTGACACTGGGAAGCCACCCTACTAAGTGTCTGTTTATGAAATCAGCTTATCATTACCACCTTGACTTTAGCTCCAAGTTCTTTGAGCTGTACTGAGAAAACGCGTGGAAGAATTGTGTTCAACAGAAAATAACAGTAACTGGGAAGTTTAGTTAGAAGCTTCTTTAGTCTTGGTGAGAAAACACATGGAAGATTAGTGTTGAACCGTAAATAACAAGGGTAGCCAAGCATTGAGGCGCACGCTTTTAATTCCAACACTTAAGAGGCAGAGAGGCAGGTAGATCTCTTAGTTCAAGGCTAGCCTGGTCTACGAAGTGAATTCTAGGACAACCAGGGCTTCCCAGAGAAACCCTGTCTCAAATAAAACAAAAAGATAGCAAACTATGGGGGTAATAATGTGAAATTCATTGCATGCTTATATTTGTTAATGACATTCTGTTTTTATTGGCATACAATATCAAAATCATAATAAAAGGGAGCCTCTAAAAATGAACAGATTTGTAGTCTATGAACTCTTCAAACTCTATCTGTGTGTCCTAAGTTAAGCAACTTGACCTCTCTGTGTCTGGTTTCTTCATTATGACGCCCACCTTGAGGACTGTCACAAGGGCTCAGTGTGTCAGTGACTGTGATGTGCTTCGAGGTATTCAAGAAGCTTATCACTAATATTTCTCATCAAAACGGATGCGATTCAAAACTTGAACATTTTTCTTTTTAAGCAGCACAGACATTTCTCTTTGTCTGTCATAAATAGAAATAAGACCTCTCCTTTCCTGTGTTGAAAGATGTCCAAAATAGACATGCATATATCCATTGTTGAACTGTAGAATAAAAAAAATAACAAAACAAGAATGAACTTGCTACAGAAAGAAATTCACAAATGATTAGAAAGTACTATTTTACATTGCTTCAGCCAGCCTACTTTAATTGACCCTCTGATTGGGTGAAGCTGCTTCAAGTACTGAAATCGTTCAAGACAAACAGTTGGAGACAAATTCGCCTACCTTGCAATCCTGTTGTGGTCAAGACCAACTTGCCTATATTCCTGAACTTTGAGTTAAAGGACTAATCTCCCAGAAGGACGGTGGATGTAGAGAGGTGGGCCTTCTTGTGCTACCAACAGACAAGGACAATGACAGTATTTTACTGATGAGCATTATGTCTGTCATTGCAAGGTTAATCACTCACTTCATGTAGCTTTCCAATCTCCGTTAAATACCTTATGCATGGGAGTGAGTGATGATGTGTGTGGATTTCAGAATCAGTGTTCTGCAAGGGCTGCCTGCTAGAGCAGGGACTTGATCAGATGGCCAACTGAAGGATAGCATTCTCTCTCTTACACTGCACATCACTGTCACAGTCTTTGGTATTCCATGACCTTGCTTAGAGCTGTGAGGGTGGATCTCATTCACCTGTGCTGCAGCTGTAGCCCAGAGAGCTGAGCCAATAGCTTACTGAAAATAGATGATAAACCAGCACTCAGGAGGCAGAAGCAGGCTGATCTCTGAGTTCAAGGCCAACCTGGTCTTCAGAGGCGAGTTCTAGACAGCCAAGGTTACATAAAGAAACCCTGACTTGAAAAACCAAAATGGAAAAAAAAAAGAGAAAGAAAAAAAAAAGAAAGAAAAGTTCAATTTACACAGTGGCATAGACTTTAAGTTTGTTGGTGGCAGGGATTTGTAGAAGTGTATGTAATTCCCTTGGGTTACTGACACCATATCTTGAATACCATGTGTACTCAATACCGTGTTTAAAATGGATATGTGAGGTAATCCTACTTTGATTTGGGAGTTGGAAGATTTGGCCCTTGAGCAAGCCAAAGACAATTAAATCTCTCTATGTTTTTTTTTAATTTTAAAATATGGAGATGACTAATACTGTCTATATTTTGTTTGACTGGAGGTAAGAGATATAAATATAACTATGTAAGAATTCTTCTGATGTGTATTTGGCAACTTTCTCCAAACTAAAACTTTTCCTACTCATGATGTCTTCAAAACCAGAAAGGGACATTCTTCACTTATCCTAAGAAAGATAGCAGAAAAATTCGAATTTGTATAGCTCTGAGATATCTCAACCATCATCAGGTTGCTATATCTTCTCATCGGTAAAGGCAGAGTTATTGAACATAGCCAGAAAAGCACCGGGCAAGGGTTGGAACTCAGTGAAACAGATATAGAAGCTTTGAATTGATTCATAAAAACCTCACTTACATATTTCTTCTGAGTTCAACCTCTATGAACTCAGGACCTAGGTTTCCCAGATTTCTGTGTATCTATTTTTCTCTCCTGGGGAAGGGAAGCAGATGGTCGTGCTGACGAATCATTTAAGGACGAAATAGCTTTTTAAAAAATGCATCAACAGTAGCAGAAATGCAAGGGAATGCCAATGCCGTGTCTTTGTCGTTCATTGAAATCCAAACACCCCATTCTTTTAATAGAGATCTAAGACAGGGCTAAGTGTCTCTCAGAGACCTGACGTTGAAAAGATATTTAGTCTTTGCATGCTATATATAATAGATGTCAAGACGGGAGGACTTCAGCTAGCAGGAGCTGATCCTTCATTTCTTCGTCTACAACTTTCCTTTGCTTCTAGGCGTATTTCCTCTCCATCAAACACTTCGAATGTCCACAGCCTATTAAAGAGTAAAGATTTAAAAGATTAAAAGATTTTAAAGATTAAAAGTAAAGAGTAAAGACGTATCTCTTTTTAGTCCTGCTCGAAGAAAAAGAGGGACAGAGGGCTGCAATTTGGGAGGAATGTAACTAATTTTGAGAGTCTTGCTGTATTCTTCCAATATTATCTGTATGTATTGCATGTATACGGTACAGTTATATTTTGAGACGCGGAGAAGCTTTTAAGAATTCCAAAGTATATGTTTCAATCATAGAGATTTCTGTTTCATATTCACAGAACCTCTCCTTAGGAATCTGCATCTTTAGAGCAAACATCTCAGGTGAATCAGAGGCATTCAAAACACCACCATCAACTCTGTCATTCAATTGGTGTTTCCCTGCTGTCAAAATGCTTATGTATGCACATTCTGTTCTGGGAGGTAGATGGGGCGATTATCTTCATTGTGAGAATGAAAGGGACCAAGTTCAGCTGATTTCCTTAGTTCTTCCTTATAGTCTCTGCCTTCTTGTTCACTCTTGAGATTCCCCTTAGATGACCTTTTACTGTTGGGGTGTTGATTTGCCAAAGGCAGGGTCCTCCCCAAGGCCTGCCAGTACTATCTGTGCCTGCCTTGCTGAAAAATGAGGCAAGCCTTCCTGTGGCCAAGGAGAGAAAATAATAATTTTATTTGTGGACATTGAACACTTCCCTAATTGGCTGTGTTGCCAGTTGATTTCAAGCAATCCCTTCTGTCTTGTCAAATGTACTTTGGAGTGCGCATCCTTTTCACCTATCTTGATTGGTGTTGTTCAAATTCCAGGAATGAATCTATCATCTCCAGCCAGCCAAACTGGGCTGCTGCAATGGTTGCATGCTCTCCCCTCTTTGGCCCTCAGAGGCCCCTTCTCCCATACTGTCCCTACTTAATAATCCTCTCAACTGTCTGTCACACCAGTCTTTGCTTTGTCCAACCAGTAGTCAGAAAGGCCAGACACCTGATTGGGTTGTCAGATTCACACCTCTGTCCTTCTCATGGCCTAAATGAATCTCAGGTAGTCCAGCAGATTTGTGCTCATATTTAGACAACCTCTGGGTCCCTCAGAGTTTGTGTCAGTCCATTTTCAGCAGGGTGCAGGGCTGGTATTTTCCCCCAACCTCTTTGAATACTTCTGGTCTCGACTTGCAGATCGCCCACTGAATGAAGAGAGAGTGGTACTATTTGAAGACCAGTTGGAGAGAAAAATGCAAACATGACTAAGGTGCACTCCCAGACAGACCACAGCCTGAACCAAGGGTGAACTCAGGTTTCCAGAATCTCCAATGCTGTGTTTCCTTGGATGCTCGCTACCAGGAGCACTTCAAGCATTTCTGGAGAAAAGCTTGCTCTCCCATGCTGTTGTTCACTGCCCTTGTTCACATCAATCTAGCATCCCACCTTTATTCACCCTCAAGGCAGGTTACCTACTGAGACCTAGGCATTGAATCCTCTTTGTAGCTTTCCCGACAGAAACAAGAAATCTAGGTTCCAAAATGTGGCAGGGGTGCGCGCGCCCGGGGTGGGGGTGGGGGCAACATAGGTGAGCAGGAGGTCATTGATACTTTCTCCAGTGTTCACTTCCTTACTTCCTGAAGAATGCTATATATTTCTGGTCACTAGAGAGAGGACAGATTGCATCTCCCTGCTTCCTGCACCATCCTGTCTTTGGCCATCCAGGGTCCTTCAACAAGCTGGTGGATGTTGTTTTTCTCTTTGAGGGGGAGGGACCGGACACAGCAGACCCAAGCTGCAGTTCCCTCACTCAGCCTCTGAGAATTTCTCATCCAAACCTCAATCACGTAGGATTGCGTAGAGAGGAGAAAAGGGGAGAGACAGAAGACGGAGAGGGGGGAGAAGGGTGTGGGGGGGGGGGGAGGAAGGAGAGAGTCTGGGAGCAGAGGGCGCGAGGAAAGGGAGCAGGACCTAAGTGCCACGCTTTCCAGTGCTCCTCCAGCCCAGCCCCCAACTCAGTCCCACCAGGAGGCTTTCCTGCTCTCCAGGAGCCTGAGCAACTCAGGCTCCTAGTCCCACCCGCCCTCTCGGCGGCTGTCGCCTCTGCCGGGAGTTTCCTGCGGAGCTACCGCTCGGACGGAGATAGCCCGCGGCGGCGCCCAGGAATCTTTGCCCATGAATGGGACTCCGCCCTGAGCGCCCCCTCCCGGTCCAGGGAAGGCGGCGGGGGGCGCCCCGCGCTCCCGCGGCTCTCAGCCGCCCCCGGCGCAGCAAGTTGGGCGAGTTGGTGGCCGCCTTCACCTGCCTCCCTTCCCCGGCCCCTGAGTCCGCGCCTGGCCGGGGGAGCCCAGGTGGTGTGCGCGGCCGCCTCCCGCCATCGCCCAGGGCGGCCTAGGGACCCTGCGTGCGCCCGGGCGCCAGACCATGGTGGGCAGCTGCGACCCGGAGCCGCAGCCGCCGCGAGCCGACGTCGCCCTCAACCAGCCCCCGCCCCACCCGAGCGGACGCGCGGGGGCTCGCAGCGCGCGGTCACTTCCTTCCACTGCCGGGATGGGCAGCGCGGGACCAAACGAGCGGCCCAGCATCGGCGGGGTAACCCCTATTTGAGCTGCGGCCGGGAGCTGCCGACAGCTGGGGCGTGCGAGCCTGGGGTCCGGGCGGCGTGGCGATGACCTGATCCCGAGCCCGCCAGGGCGCCCGTCCCTTGCTGCCCGGCTCGCTCGCAGTCTGTGCAGAGACCGGCTCGGTGCGGCGGCCCGGGCGCACGGTGGCGGGGAGCTCCGGTGAAAGGCGTGTGGGCGCCGAGCTGAGGAGGACACCTTCGGCAGCTCTGCCTTTGGAGGGGCTTCTGTAAACTACTGAGTCATTCCAGATTTAGGATTCCCTAAATAATCACCAACTGTGCCCGTCTCGTGCCGGAACGCAGGCAGAGAGAGCGAGAGGTCCGGCTCTCGGGACCCCGCGGATCCCCAGGGTGCTTGGCCCTCGAGGATCTCCCTCCCTCCTGCTAGTCCTCCCCCCTCCCTCGTCTCCCGCTTTCTTTGCAGTGCTGCTGGAGGAGAGGCGCACTCACCGCAGCTGGAAACAGCTGCCCCCGCCCCGCGCCCCAACCCCGAGTCTAGCCAACCGCTCCCACTTCTCGCCTCTTGGAATTCCAGAAGTGGGGAGGCCGACCGGCCCCTGGAGAACCGCAGCCCGTGCGATGCCTTCCGTAGACCTCACCCAGCCGGGACGGACCTCCTAATCGCCAGAACCGCGGGCCACAGGGAGTTGAATTGCTGCCTTCCTCTCTTCTCTGTCGCGGTTGGTGGCTCATTTTCTAAAGGAACGTTTTATTCACTTTTTAGTATTTTCTTTTCTTTATTATTTTTTTAAGCCAGGGGCACGCTTCTCGCCTCGGTCCGGACTCTGCCTTGTAAACGGGTTTTCTATGTATGTATGTGTAGGAATACTTTGGACACCTTACAAAGCTTGCGCCTCTCCAACCGGGGCACGGCTTGTTATTTTGGACATCTTTTCCCATTCTCCACTTGGTACCCTGAACGCAGTGTGACCAAATTCCTCACTGCCCTTTGGACGTGGATCGCCTTGAGGGTGCAAGTTTGGGGTACAAACGTCTACTTCGCAAGAAGGCTTGGGACCGCCCCGCCCCCGCCGCCAGTGGTTGGGGAAGTTTACATCTGGATTTTCACACGTTTTGTTGCCACTGCCCAGACTCTGACTAACCTTGTGGGCTCCAGGTTTTCGATACTGCAACCTCCTCAAATATTAGCACTGCCTCACTGCGCCTGTCCCATCCCTCCAGGCCCTCGAGGTCCTTCCCTCATCCCAGCAGAGCAGGAACCCGAGGGCTCTCTGGAGCCCGGGGCCTCGGGCCCGCGCTGAGCAGCTATGGCTGCAGCGATAGCCAGCTCCTTGATCCGGCAGAAGCGGCAGGCAAGGGAGTCCAACAGCGACCGGGTGTCAGCCTCCAAGCGTCGCTCCAGCCCCAGCAAAGACGGACGCTCCCTGTGCGAGAGGCACGTCCTCGGGGTGTTCAGCAAAGTGCGCTTCTGCAGCGGCCGCAAGAGGCCCGTGAGGCGGAGACCAGGTCAGTAGCAGCTGGAACACTGGGCTCCCCAAAGCCTGACATCCTCTCATCCCCTTTCTTAAAAGCTTCTGGGAATTGCTCATGGAAGGGAATCAGAATTCCATTCTTCCATGCTGGTCCATCCTCTTTCAACAACCCTGTGTCAGTTAATAGCTCGTCTCATATTCGGGAAAACACTTTCTGCTTTTGTAAGTCCACAGTTTGACGAGCATGAGCACCACTTGTGTAGATGCCCCTAGGTCCCGAAATCTTGAAATGTCCTGGAGGGCAGTGACTGGTGTGTTTATTAACTCATTTATTTCTTATTTCTTTGTTTGTCACCTATTGTTTTATCCGTTCGTCCATCCATCCATCCATCCATCCATCCATCCATCCATCCTTCTACCTATAGAGTAATCATACTACCTATGGAGAACTCGTCTATTCCTCATAACCACACATGACAGAGGATTAGGAATTATACTGGATACTAGATGAACTTAGTATTATTTTGATTTTCTCTGTCTTCAAGAAGCTCATGCTATTTTATCTTTGAAACCGTCACAATTTACCACCTTTCCATTTTCTCACGTGCTCGTGTGTTCCTTTCTAATAGGACCCCTTTCCAACCAGTTGATAGTTACCACGGGCTCTTAATATGAACTTTGTGTCCCATTACCAGTCTCTGCACACTAACACTTTGGAGTCGCTTTTATGACGTGATATCTGCAGTTTGGCTCCAGAGAGTGTAAAGAAAAGTTGACTTCTCAGACATTTCTATGGCACAGCCTTTCTGAAGCTGACTCGGGTCCATATGGTCCCTCATATGCCTCTATTGACCAAAGGAAAACTAATACCTTCAGTGTCATGAGGAGGAGTCCCACCATAAGCCAGGACAGTGTTACACCTTAAGAGATCAAAAGCACATCTCCAGCTGGTGTTTTCCTCAAGCCTGAGGGTGTGGCCACTGAGACAGTTGTAGTCTACAGCACCCTCAGTGCTCATAGCAGAAGGAAGGATGGGGTGAACAGGGCTCCTGGCTGTTGCTGAGTTGACTCCCTTATCCTGTTAGCAACTCTGCCTCCGGCACTGTCTTGAGTTCCACAAATGTAGTGTGTAAGTTAGATCCAGTGTGAGGCTCAGAATAAGTTAAGATTTTGAGAGTGAGCTTTGGGAGGGTGGGTACTTCCCTTTAGCTTTCATTGACTTTCCCTAACATCCCTCACCTCGTTTGTGTCTCATTTTCGTATTCTCTGATGGCCGCAAAGCAGTAGATTTCAAGAGTAAACAAAACCGTTGACGGTCCCATCTCAGCAGTTGCCAAAGTCTTTCCTTCTTACATCCTGTTAGTATGGCCTGTGCCTTTGGTAAAGTGGAGACTGAAGAGAAAAGCAGGATTATCTCTGCATATTGAACATTTCATTTTAAAGGGCAGTATAAATCCCTCATTCTGTTGTACAAAGATCCTTTGGAACCTTCCTCTCAGGGCTTATGTAGTCTGCAAAGGACTTGAAGGCTCTAAAGCCAATGAGACTCACATAAGCCATCTCTGGAGTAGAGGTTGCACTGTGGTTGGGAAACTTATGTGGTGTTTATGAGGTGATGCTACTTGGCCTTGTCAGCTAACAAGCTAATAGAAGTAATAAGTTGCTCATAACTGTGATTGGATGAGATGAACTCACTTTGCAAATGTTGATTTGTAGATGAACAGTTAACATGACTTGGTGGGGGAGAGGAAGGATTGTGTACTGTTTCCAAGGTTATCCCCTTAGTGTCTTATTAAAAAACAGGGGACTCTCTGGGCTTATTGTTTCCTTTGGTGCTCATTTAATCTGTTTCTCTTGTTTACACACTCAGTGTTCATTTTGAGGATCTTGACTGGTGACTTCCTTTAGATAAAGGGTCACATGACAACCTAACAGAAAGACTGTAGGAATTGCTAAGGCGTTCCTTAGTAAAAGGACACCAGGAGTGAATTCGTACACCAAAGGCTTTGGGTTGTTGCAAAACCTACTTAACTCTGCAAAAATGAAGGAGGTGTGGGGTGTGGAAGAGCTTTTGTGCAAGATGATAATTGTGCTATTATTGCTACTAACAAAGCCAAATAATTAAGGTGTTGATTTTATGTCGGCAATCATAATTCACATACTGTGAGAGGAGACTATTTGTAGAGCTAGCCCCTTCCACACCACACTTCCGCAGAGGCTCCTTCAGTGGATCCAGTGGAAGCCATTCAGCACCAAAAGAGCGGAACTGTTTTCCATTCTGTAAGCGCTTTGATGGTATGTTCACCTAATATTTGAGTACTTTCTCAAAACGGTTCATGGTCCAAGCCTTCTGAATGGCAAACTGAGTCTTAAACGTGAAAGTGACAAAAGGGAAAAACTTGCCTTAGAAAGGAATTTCCACTGTGAGCTTCTAGCACAGATACACACATTCACATTCCAGGAGTCAGACGTTCTAGGAGAGTTCAGCTAAGGCACCGAGCCTAAGCTAGGTGTTTAATGGGAAAAGGCATGATTGGGGTTCAGATTTCGGGGCAGACACAGTGAACATCTCCCAGTTTGTTTTCTAAGCTCACCAAGTTCTCATCTGGAATAAAAAATCCGAAACCACACAAACACATCCTGAATCTAGAACTCATCATGGTACAGTGGCTCTGTTTTTAAGCGCCCAGAGATGCAGCCTGAAGACATGGAAACTGGCAAGGCAGAGCCTCACAGGGACTTAGAGCGCGTCTGTGTTTTGAGAGCACCGTCCCTGGGGCATCATGTGCTGGTGTACTCTGGGATTGCGCACCAGAATCCTGATTTGAAGAGATGAGAAATACAAGGGCCATGGCAATTTTTTTCAATCTATGATATCACACACCTAGAGTATCACAGAATTGAGACTGGAAGTAACTCCACTTCTTTTATTTTGGTTTGCTCTCTTTGCAGTATAACAGAAAAAATTAGCAGGAGAGGTGGGTATCTGCTGTCAATTGATGGAAATAATTTTTTTTTAAATGATAGATATTGGTAGCAGTAGTAGGATTATCCATATTATTTTGCAATCAGAATGCACAGTGTAGGGGTCACTCAGTAAAGGCTAACAATGGCAATTATCGTTCTGAGACTACCATCACCTATAGCCAGCATGAATCAGTGAAGTAGAAGTGATAGTGAAAGCCTGTAACCAGCACAGGTCTTGTTAACAACTTGTTCACTGTGTGGGTTGTAGCTCTTTGAAAAATGAAATGTTGGAGACCCTGGACTGCCGTGCTGTCTGAGTCTATTGAACCATGAAAAAGCCCTTCGAACATTTCTGTTCTCTCGCTTCCTAATAGAGAAGTGCGATGGTCATTATCTGAGACTTTCCTTTGGTGTGCAGTACCTGTATGAGCCACACTTGCTGCAGTATTGGCTGAAATGTGGCCACTGCTTCATTTACTGCACTTGGGCTTTTTGTCTGCCCATAGACATGGGTTATTATGTCTGGCTTTTGTTTTCTTTCCAAGAGGAGCAGTCAGTCTCAGGTATTTTCCATCTGACTCAATAGATACCGGTAGTAGTCCCTATCAGGACAAGCTGGGATTGCGGCTGTTTGTCAGAGTGGACAAGGTGCTTGGGAGTTGTCCAGGGTCACTATCATTTTGCAAATGGCGTTCTGTCTGGAAAGTACGGAATAACTAGATACATCTAAAATCTGTGTGATTTAAGTCCAATCTGTACATTTTGCTTTCGTTATTGCTTCCCTGTGTAATTGAGTCCCTTCCCTTAAGCTATTAAACAAAAACACCAACAAGGAAAAAAAATTCCTCCCCTGAAACACAAAGAACACTTTTCCTAATTAAAGTACTCAGTTTTCTCCACCATTTCCCTTTTAAAAAGGGTGTAGTATAATTACATCTGTAATAAATTAGTTCAGAGAAGTGATTGTAATTTTACCACATCTCGTTGATTTTCTTTCTTATTTTTCTGAGTCTTTTCTTTCTCCCATAAAGTTATAGTTGTTTACAATACTTCAGTGTTCTTCCAGCTTCCTTTGGCAGATGTTTAAAATAGCATGTAGCAGCACACTCATTCAACATGTTACTATCAAACTTGCCAAAACGTCTAAAAATATTCTTCCATGCAAAGGAAGAAAGCCTCACAAAAAAAGAAAATCTTTAAGAATATGTACCCAAGGGGCGAAAGAATGCTTACTCCTGGGGTCTATGGAATGGAAAATAGACTTTTACAAATTAAAGTACGTATAGTCTGACACATGAGATTTTACATTTACAGCAAATAACCTTTATAGCGTTTTCCTTTTAAATGGCTTATGTCTGAAATGCAAAATCAGTCTAATCAGATGATATTTGGTTTGATGTTTGTTAAAGACATACTGCTACGCAGCCGCTAACCCAGTAAGCCAAGTTTTCATGTTATCTGATGTCTTTTTTTCTTTTAAGTGATGTTTACTGTTTTTTGATCCCATTTCTATACGGCAGAACATTCTCCCCGGCAACTGCTATCCCCACTGTAAGGACATTGTAGAACAGTAACTACTCTGGTGTCTGGCTTCCTTTCCTCGGCTCCCCACACAGGACTCAATCTTTAAAGTTCTAATGAAGTTGATATTCATGAACAGAATTAGGAAAACAGTTCGCAGGAAATGAGGCAGTCTCTGTAGTTGAGAAAGCACTAGGAATATTTTTAGACCTTTAGAAAGAAGGATTTTGTCTCCTAAATCTGGATTGTTAGAAATCCTCCCAGGTTTGGGAGCACAGTGCTGTTTGGTTCTATTCCTAGTGAACAGGTATGTGTGTGTGTGTGTGTGTGTGTGTGTGTGTGTGTGTGTGTGTTGATATTTTTGTAATGGTCTGAATCATGGTTGATTGATCTTGTCTCTTCCTCCAGAGCTCGCTATTGGTGTGTCCCTGTGGGATTAATACAGACTGTACGAGGCCTCCCAGCATAGCCTTCTTAGACAGGTAGCCATCCTTGGTAACACTTTTGACCTTTAGCTAATGACTTGCCTGTGAATCTATGGAACTTTCCTTCTCTAGAGAAAGAAGCACTGTGTCCAAGGGGCTCAGCCTTCAAAGTCACCACCTGAGAGCCTATGAGAGAAGGAACCTTTGCTGTCAAATGCCTTTAAAGTAACCAGATATAATAAACCATTTATTGTTTGTTTGTTTTTATTTTCTTAAGACAAGGTCTTACTATGTAGCTCTGACTGTCCTTGAACTCATAGTTATCTTACTGACTCTGCCTTTCTAGTGCCAGGATTAAAGAGGTGTGCCACTATGCCTGACATTATAGCAAACATTTTAAAAATAGCTTTGGAATTTACAGTTTCCCCAGAACTTTCTTTTTCAATCTTTTTAGCAATGCGTTAGGGAATCCCGCCCCCCTGACCCCCAATCATAGAAAACTGAGAACACTATCCTCAGTGTGCTGGCGAGACTGGTTCTAGCTACTGTAATCTGAAAGAGGCTAAGTCATCACTAAGCCCCATTGTTTTCCTCTGCTACCCCACCAAGCTAAGAGGTTCTGGTTCTAAATAACTTAATTGCTTTGAGAAGTTGGAAAAGTATTCTGGAAAGATATATCAGTCTGGGATCAAGAAGAATAGACAATGATTGCCTGGTTTCTTTGCTCTGTGCCCCGTGTGTGGTCTAAAGTCCCCAAGGGAGAAGAGTGAAGTGGAAAAGCTGATGGGGATCCTCTGTGCCGAGGAGGCATCCCAGGGCTATCTTGCTCTGGGCCAGGTTCCTGGCTGGGATTCCCTTTGTATGTCAGGAGTCTCAGAGACACCAACTGGTACCCCTGGGAGCACCAGAGCATCCACTGGGAGACTTGGGCCCAGTGGGCAGACTTTCTTGAGTGTAAACATAAACACTTGCTTCAAAAGTTTCTCAGATGTTTTCCAGAGTCCTTTGACTGTTAGTGAGTTCATCGTAGCCTTGCATGGTTATTCTCTTAGCTTTTTAAATCTTCTTTCCTTGTTTAGGTTACCATTCAACTCATAGCAGAACCGTTAGACAGATGAACTGTAGAGTGCATTGTCAATTTGAATTCTGGGTGTTATTTTTAAGAACATTAAGTGTGCTTGTTAATCCCTTTGAGCCTCAGTTTGCTGACTGTGAAGTGGAGATAGTCTATCTAGTTTTTCCTTACCTCATACCTCTCTCCTGGAGTATTGTCTAAGCTGAGTTCTAGAAGATGAGACAGAAAAGGGTCGAAGGCTGAGATGCTCAAGGCAGAGGAGGGCATTCTTTCTTGGGAGCTCTCAAAGAAAACTAGAACAGTGACAACTATATGAGAGGGTGACATAGGAATCATGGCAAGGCCGTGGCTGTACCTCAAGGTCTTGTAATCCCAGGAGAGACTTAGTGCTTTAACCCAAGATCTACAGAAGGTTCAGCGATGGGGAGTG
The DNA here is from genome assembly GCF_982192425.1 of Myodes glareolus. Taxonomy (NCBI): domain Eukaryota; kingdom Metazoa; phylum Chordata; class Mammalia; order Rodentia; family Cricetidae; genus Myodes; species Myodes glareolus. The sequence goes on from NC_142027.1 coordinate 72,693,103, forward strand.
TCAGGATGGACGTGATTCGCATTTTAGAACGGGCACTCTGTTCTTTCAGAAGAGAATGGACGCGGGGTCTTGAGTGGAAGCCAAGGAGTAGGAAGGCACCTAGAATTTGAGTCAAGGCTAGTGGTTATGAGAGTAGTGTGGAGGGTTGCTAGGGCTGTCTTGAAAAGTCTCCCAGTCTACAAGAGCAAAAGTTCTTAGAGAAATCCCATTAGTTGCAAACCACCCCCATTTTTATTTATTTATTTATTTATTTATTTATTTATTTATTTATTTATTTATTTATTATTTGGTCTCTAATTGGCTTTTCCCAGGGACTATTTGATGAATACATGACCCCCTACTTTTACAACCATGTTTTGGAGTAAGACCAGCTTATCTCAATATGCTTTTAACTACAATAATTCTCGGCAAGAAACTAAGCCCAAAGAGTTTGGGCATTAAACTGCCTCCAGTGAAGCTAGACATTAGAGTGCTTTCCAAAATGCTTGTAAGTTACACTTTTCACTAACAATTTAGAATATATAGTTACATAAACTAATAAGACTAATAATAATAAGACTAAGCTTATTGGTCTGTACATAGTCAACATTGAAAAGATGTTCTTTGCAAAGGCTACTTATTTGTCTGTTATTTGCTTTTGATCAGTGTGTAGTATTTGCATCCCTCAGACTCCCTCCTTCTAGTCACAGGTAGATTAATGCCTCTTAGTTGGAGTTCTTTGCTTTTTTTTAAAAGTGTATTGTGTGGATTAAGTGTATGTAAAATGTACCACATATGTGTAGAAGCCCACAGAGGCCAGACGACAACTTGGATCCTTTGAAACTAGAGTTATAGGCAGTTTTGAGTCATCGTGTGGGAGCTTGGGACCAAGCCCCATCTTTTGTAAGAACAGAAACTGCTTTCTGAACCACTGAGATGTCTCAGCAGCCTGCTCAGCAAAGAATGGGCCTTCAGTTAGTGTCTCCACCTTCTGCATTAGGACAGTAAGACCCTCCAAGTCATGGTCTCTAACTTTGCACTATTGGTTAGATTCTAGGTTTAGATTTGAATTTAGGTTTGTTTTTCATAATCTTGTGTCCATTCTGTGCTGTTAGAGCTTGAAATAAACCTTGGGCTTCTTCTTTGAAAACAAGAAGCATAGCTAAAGATCTGTTTGCTTGGAAGGCCGTTTACTTGGCTCTCTTCTCCATAGGAGAAAAACTACACGTGACTGGAGCCATGAACCATGAATTTTCTCCCTGCTTGTTAGGAAGGACAGGCCTGCTTGGTTAGGGTCCTGTTTTGTGTGTCCCTCGCTTTAATTACTTGAGATTTGCTGGCAAAGATATCTTTGTCTAAAACATCAGTCTTTGTTTGTTTTTACCTCACTTTGGGGCTATTCTGTCTCATTGAGGATTTGAAATAAAATCCAATGTGCTACAGTGTTTGCTGTGTTTTATAAGCTAAGGTCAGATGGGATTGAAGTGAAGCACAGATGAGATTCACTAGAGAAAACCTGGGATCTTATATAAGTTGTTATAAAGAGAAAAAGAGCAGATGAAAATTTCCAGACAAGATTTTAATTTTATTGCGTTTGTCATATAAGTATTGTATTTTAATTTAGGGGATTCTGATGATGAACCAGATGATTTTACAGTGGCCTCAGGTCAGAATAAATTTGCAAAATGGAGAAGTGAGGAACAAAATGTAAGTACCCCAACTTGGGTGTGTATACAAGTCGCCTGGTGAGAATAGAAGTTGATTCCATTTAAGACAAAGAACTCTACCTGTTCTACCCACAGAATATCGATTCAGTGGTGTTAAGTTTTTTTTTTTAAAGGACCAAAAATCACTCCAAGGAGGTGTAAGAAAGTTTTTCTATGTCTGAATAAAAAAAGAATGCTGAGAAGTAAAGAGAACCTCCCGTTCTAAGAGAGCCCATGTCTCCCATGGACAGAAATAGAATGGCTCCCATCGTGTTTTGTTGTTCCAGAAAACTGGGCTGGATTTTTGCAACCGAAGTGCAGTCATGAAGAAGAGGGGAATGGTACGTGAGTGATCACTCTAAGCTTCTAGTTCTAGGAAAGGAAGCTATGTTGGCAGTCCTATATACACAGGACATTTCTCTGAGAGATTAGAGATTGATTTTCCTTCTGTAAAGAGAGAGAGAGTTTCCAATCATTCACTTCCTGGCTCCCTCTGTCTTTTCTTGCATGGTTCTGGGGCCATTATCTTCTGTAGCTTTTGCTCAGACAAGGGGTTGGGAGGCGTGTGTGTGCAGGTGTATGTGTGTGTGTGTGTGTGTGTGTGTGTGCGTGTGCACATATGTGTGCATGTGTGTGTGTGCATGTGTGTGTGTGTGTGTTTCTAGCTGCCCACACATCCTGCAACTAGCACCTGATTTTGCTTGAGCTGATGGGTGTACCTGTGAGCTGATGGGTATACCTGTGAGGTTTGGAGGGCAGCAACTGTACACACCTTGGTCCATTGTTGGATTCCAAGCGGGTGTCTGAAATTCTCTTTTGGGAAATGACGCTTTAGTTAGACATTTTGCCTCAGGCCTTGATATATACAATGTATTCTTGTGGATGCCCATTTGTGACCCATGTCTTGGGATGTATACCTAGCTGTGTCTAGGATTTAAAGGTTTTGTTCCTCTAAATTGAGAAAAAAGGCACTAGTTGCAGTCGACCCATTCATGAGAGGGTTATGGGTAAATTAGAAAATACAAATTTAAAAAAGATGAAGAAAGGATTGGGATTCCCCTAAATTCTATGCCTCCTTGCAATACCACACCTGCCTCTGGGGCTTTTGCTTAATACTGGTACTGAAATATATGCAGTTGTTAGAGGGAACTGTACTTGAATAGTGATAATCAAGTCAGTTTCCAGACATTTGCTGAATTTCTGTGTGCCATTTATTTGGAAATGAGCATATAGAACTAATTGGAAAGTCCTTACGAGCAAGGTAATAGAGCTCCAGTCAAATATATATTCCTGCATTCTAAGTTGTATGTTCACTGTGTTCTTTTAGAAAGTTTCTTCTTGAATGCCCACATTTCAAAAGTAATTATCTAATACATAGTCAAAATCTGTCCTTTAAAAATGCATACGTAGTTGTGGATCTCTGCATCTGGGTCCATCAACTAGTCCAATGAACTTATTGGAGTTCATTCCTTGTGATGGGTTGTCATGCTCACTCTTAATGCAGGGGAGAGAGCCTTGGTCCTGCCCCAGCTTAATGTGCCAGACTTTGTTGACTCCTCATGGGAGCCTTTACTCCTTGGGAGGAGTGGATGAGAGATGGACTGGGTCCGGGGAGGTGAGGAGGGTAGGAGGGGGAAAGTGGTTAGAATGTAAAATGAAATGAAATTTAAAAACTGCACGCAGAGCTGAACATACAGCTTCACCAGCATGCGTTACCAAGTCTTTCTCCACCTTCGCCACGAACCTCTTTAGTCAACTGCAATCTTCTTAACTGTCGTAGAACATTTTCTTCATCCATCTGTTTCAATCTTCCCGTTTCTCGTTGTTTGTTTTTCTCGGTGGGGGTACAGTTAACCTCTACACCCATCCTGGATTTATCCAGACGCCTTTCTCTTGCCTTTATCCACCCGGCTGCAGTACTGCCATTATTTCCAGCTCTGCGCAACTCCCATCTCTCCTGCCAGATCTTCTGAGTTTTTCCCAGGTGGCATGAATCACTTCCTGCCCAGGCTTTGTACCCGTCTTATGTGCAGTTCATTCTGTCTTATCTTGGAATTATGGTGTAAGTGCTGTCTTTACCTCTGGAGTGTGAGTTCCTGGATGGTAAGAACTCTGTCATACCAAACTCTCTCCTTAGTGGTCAGAAATACCTCATCCAAACATAGTTTTCTGTTAATGACTATTGTGCTCATAAACTCAGTACTAGTTAAATTTTAATTAAAGTGTTCCATAAACAGGAAAATCTTGGGCAAGGCAGGAAATCACTGTTTTAGCTTAATATTCATTTTTCTTAATTTAATATTAAAGTAGCAAAATATCATTGATAAACTTTCATTTGATATGTAGCTATTAAGTAAATGTGTAGAACGCTATGGCCTCCCTTCTTTCCGAACTCAATTCTAAAGGCTGCTCACCTCATTCATACTTGGTTATGTTACATGCTTCCTTTTTTATCAAGGAGGAGGTAGCTTCTACATGGGTGCAGAAGGATTCTTGTTACACCGCCTTATGTGTTTGACTTGAAACTGAGAGATTACTATTGTAAGCAGTTCAGAAATGAACCCATTTTTCTTTTGACCAACTTTGGTTTCTTAATGTTGGGTTAATGAGGAATAGCCTTTGTTATTGATTTCAAATTTACTCCTGTCTGGTCCTTACATTTACATTTGAGACTAACAAGTCATTTTGGTGTCAAATACTCCTAAGGAAATATATTCACTCTGGTCTCACTTTACTGGGTGAGGTTGTAAGTGGTGGGGGAATAAAATATTGATTAGTTCTAATTAAAAAGTTGCCTTCTGTCACCACTTTATTCCTCTGTTGGCTTTCTTTTTGTCTAGTCCCTTTTTCAAGAGCTGTTTGTATGCCACAATCTTCTGTGTTTACTTTATTGCCTGTAGACATTTGAATGGAAGGCTTTAATTCAGTCCTAAGTCACTGCAGCAAAAATGAGCCCCATTGACCTTGTCCTTTGTCTTCCGTAGTTCAGTCAGTTTTCTCAGTTAGAGTAAAGGGGATTCTAAGACTCAGCTCTATCATTCTTGATGCATACTTCTGCTATGAATACCCTTTCTGTTGCTGTGTGAAAACACTGGCTGACACCAATTGTAGTAGGGAAGGGTTTATTTCAATGGGCTTTTTGTAGTTCATCCATGAGGGAAGGCACGGTGGGAACCTGGAAGCAGAAACTGATGCAGAAACCATGGAGGAATGTGCTTACTCACTTGGTCCCTAGTTTCTATTTATTTAGCTTTATTATACAGCTCAGGAACCCCTGCCTAGCGATGGCACCACTCACAGTCAACTGGGCCTTCCTACAGCAATTAACAATCAAGAAAATGTCTCAAACATATCCCTACAGTATAATATGGTCAAAGGAATTCCTCAGTTGAGACTCCATGAGACAACTTTTGGCTTTGTTTAGCTGAAGCTAAGTAGGAGAGTATTCATGTAGGATTCTAAGATATCTCTATATTAGTTTTAAGAAAATAGTTTAACAATAGATTTTACTTAAAGTTTTATAAGAGCGTCTATGCATACTAAATGGAAAGAAAAAATTGGCAAATATGTTTAATTGCTTTCTTACCTGCATTTTCCTTACCTACATTAATATAATTTATCATGCATTGACTAATTTTTGAAAAATTTTCTCTTGTGAGTTTGCATTGTAGAGTTTCTATAACCATTTAAGATAGACTTGCTTGGACCCAAAGCTGGAGTGATTAAAAGCAATAAACTGTGGGAGCATTTTGTTGTTGTTATTGTTGTTTTACTGGAAAACACATAGATTTATTTACCAGTGGAAACTCGATGAGATGCTAATGATGACATAGACAGGAATGGAGCCACTGATGCAATGGAGTAAAAAAATTTCTGAATAAGTCAGTGTATGATGTCACATTTATTATTTGTGTGTGTGGTGGGGTGTGGACTATGTGTGTAGCAAGGTCAGTGGACAACTTGTGGAAGTCAGTCGTTCTTGCCTTTCATCTAATGGGTTCTGGGGATGACACAGGTCATCATGCTTGGTGTTAAGTACCCTACCTGTTGAACAATCTCACCCATTCAAGGGGTATCATATTTTAGATGGGTTTAAACTAGACATTGGAAACATGGCAAAATACAGGATAGCACACGAAATGGAACAGTGCTGGAGAGAAAATTCATTCTTAAATTATCAAAACTCAAGATTTCCCAGGCCTTGGGATCTCCCTTGAGGCACATTTTTTTTTATCACTAGTTAAGTGACAGAAAGAACATTTATTATATATCAAGGCTGGAGACCTCTGAGTTTCATAACTTCTAATATTTTAGACAGTTTATGAAAATTGATTGTGCCTCTCTGCTAGAGGATGTAGAATTGAAGATTTTAATGGAAATACTGCTTACAGTGATATTTAGTTTCTATCATCTGTTCCCGGAAGTGTTACTGGTATTTGAACTCTTCCTTCCTTCCTTCCTTCCTTCCTTCCTTCCTTCCTTCCTTCCTTCCTTCCTTCCTTCCTTCCCTTTTTCCTTCCTTCCTTCCTTCCTTCCTTCCTTCCTTCCTTCCTTCCTTCCTTCCTTCCTTCCTTGTCATTGACCATGCTATTTTGCATTGCCAGAAAATAAGTTTAGCCAACATTCTGAACTTGAATTCTGCACAAGTCCGTTTTAGCTATTCCTTCTTGATTTGGAAGAGACTGTCATGATATTATTTGGTTGAGGCTGCTTCATAGTATGTTTCAAATATAAGGGATATTTGGGGAAATAATTTGTGTGATCCCTGTGTAGATGTTGGGGTGTACATAGGACTTTATCATACTGCTATTTGGTTGACTGATGAAATCATGGCGCCTATCAATGGAATGTGGCTATTTGCCTGTTTTGTAGTAAAAGACAATCCAAAACACATTGCTCGATACATAGATGTCACAGGAAATGTATTTGTTGAATAAATTATCTTGAAAATGACATATGCCTAATAAAACTGATAAATACAGGTAGTGCTGGAAGAGAGGACACTCAACAGTGCTCGGCAACATCCTCATCAGTGCTTCTGTTCTTTGAGAAATTTGGGTTAAACTTTTCTGATCAATTTTTTTCCCCACACATGGGTGCAATTCAAAGCAAGACAAGGCGCCATTGATGTGATTGCAGTCTTAGGGATATAGCTGACTTTAGAGGGCATCTGATTGCCCCGAAATGTGCACTTCTGGGATTCCTCTTTTCACTCATTTACATTCGCAGCTATTTGACAAATATCCATTGCTTATTTGTAATCTACCCAGTACTGAAGAAGGAGTCCACACAGAAGACAAGAGTTTTTGTTTTGTTTTTCTTTCTTAAGGAAACTTTGAGCTAGAACAGTACTAGTAACATCTATGGAAAAGATTTGTATTTGAATATTAGGAGTCAGGAATCTTATTCTGGCCAATGGCCAACTATATCATATGTGGTTAACTCTATTGATTCCTTCACCTCCAGTGTTAATGCAAAATTATTCTCTTGGAAACTTCTTAAATTTTGGAGTGATAATGGATAGGAAAAAAAGTGCTGTTTCTTTTTTATGTATAATCATTCTGTAGATAAGTGGTTTCAAACTTTTAAAAAATTCTTTAATATTTTTTAAATTAAAATATGGTTATACAAGTTTCCCGTTTCATTTACCTTCTCCAGCCCTTCCCATGCTCTCTGTTGATGCCATTATCTCGATTTCTTTAATTATCTCTCTCTCTCTCTCTCTCTCTCTCTCTCTCTCTCTCTCTCTCTCTCTCACACACACACACACACACACACACACACACACACACACACACACTATGCACGTTCATATGTGCATATAAATCAGGGCTGAGAAGCTATACCTCCCAAGTCTTAAGTCTCAAGAACATAGTTGCCTAGACAAAATCTGAACAGAGACAATACCAATAGACTTGCTAATATGGAAGGGGAGAATCTCATGGGGCTTCAACTCTAGAGAAACTGCAAGCAACCAAGGAATGCTGAGAGTAGAAAAAACAGCCCCTCCCATTGGTTATCCAAACATTAACGTGTGAGGAAGACATTCAGGGTTGTCATCATACCACGATAACTTCAAGGACATATTGGGACTACTCCAGACTCACGGCAACCCAACCTGGATTTTTACTTGTTCTCTGGACAACACTAAAAGCCAAGGTTTTAGGTATCTTAAAACAAAAAAACGTGGTCTATCCCAGAACGCTCTATCTTTATTTTGTGTCTTATGACTTCCAGTCTAACTTTTCCTTATTTCCTATCCTGTGGCTTTCATCCTATGGCTCTGACCCTCGCTAGAGGCATATGTTAACAAGCTTGAAGACTGAGAGAGAGATTCGCACTTTATATCCTTGTTTTTCTAGCCTGAGAATTAGGACACCCTAAATTTGGGTTGAAGTTACTTGAGATTGCATTGTATATAGGAAATATATTGACCTTGATTAGCTTGCCAGTTTAGAAACATCTCAGTATATCAATATTATTAGAGAGAGTACTTCTTGGAATAAAATATAGTAACCCATGCTTGGTCTGATAACCCCAAAATATCTTCAGTTGGCATTAGAATTTAGTACTTGTATGAGGCCATTAGGAGATCACTTTATTCCTCTGCATAGTAATATTTGGTTAGCTGTCCTCAGAACTCCTGCTTAGAATGTGGTTTGAGACGAGAACTTTATAATTACACAGTAGGGATTTTATTATTTGTTAATGTTAGCCTAACTCTTTGGATTTTCATAAGAGGTTTTCGCAGGCTTACTAAATTAGGTCTCCAGTTGGTCTAGACCTCATCTGAATTGAATCCGGCACATTCCCAGGTAGGATTCACAGCGTGGGAGCTATGTGCTTGAAGGCCTCGCTGTGTTTAGTTTTTCAAGGGTTCTAAGCATAGTGTTGTTCACAAGTGTACTTTACAGTCAGCAAATTAATGTAACGAAAAGATACACGTTCTGCTAATTCCCAAATGATAGCTTTTTTTTTGGCTTCCTTGGAGTTCTGCAAGCCCCTATTCATCACACAGACCCACTTCCCAGAGAAGTTCCTCACTTTTCTCCAAGTTACTCTTTGAATCATTTTCTCTAGTAAGTGAGTTATTTCTCAGAGTTTTTTGAGCTTGTTGACAGTGGTCCATGAAACCCGGGTTGTCTTTTTGAATATTGATGTTGTTGAATAATAAATCTTGACAAAGATAGTCTCTGCTTTTGTGTGTCCCTGTTCTCTCTTACCAGCTATGGTTTCCCCCCTGATATTGGCTCACTTGCTGTTTATTTCTGATTCATACCATGTCTAAATTTCTCTTTCATGTCTGACTATATCCCAGATATCTTTCTATAGTTTTCCCACAAGCTACTCAAATAGAGCTTACATCACTTTGAAATTATGATCTCCCTCCAGGTCCCAATCTGCTTTGTGTTTTCTTAGTGTCTTTTCTTCTTGTCACTTAATGAGTGACACAGCACACATGTCAGTTTTCTGTCACCAACCTCTTTTGTCTGCCAAGTTGAAAGTTCCAGTTTCCCTGATCCCTGTCTTTTATTTCCCCACTTAGGTTCGTGGGTCTTGTCTCATCAGTGTTTTACTCATATTCATTCACCAGGTACTAATTCAGGACTTTCCAGGAACTACAAGGGGTAGTAGATTGATTCAAGTTGTTATGTCACATAGTTGACATTCTTGGCTCAATATTGTTAAACTTCATTTTATATTTTTCTGAGAATTACATACACAAGTACTCTATTTACATCATTTCTACTTGTTTTTCCTCCCTCCAGCCAGCTTCTCTTTTCTTCCCTGCCTCCCTTTCATATTCATAACTTTTTAATTAAGATTCTATCTGTCTGTCTTATCTACCTGTCTCTCTCTCTCTCTATCTTTCTATCTATCTATCTATTTATCAATCATTTTCTCTTTTTTTCTCTCTCATACCCACCACCACCACCACCATCACCACCACCACCATCACCACCACCACCTACTGGGGCCACTTAGTGTTGCTCTTACGTATACATGTCTAGGGATGCCTATTCTGAGGTTCGATAACCATTAAGGTTCCCATTAAGGGATCTTGTTTCTTGTAAAAACTCTCTCTTTCTTAGCAGCCTATAGCTCTTTATCTATGAATTTATTTGAAATTTCCTCCACCCAGGATGGAATGTCAGCTCATGTTGTCATTGCATAGGTTCTTTTTAGATGATCATAGTATTAAGATTGAATGGGTGCATCTTTTAGTCATGTATACAAGATCCTGTTTCACAGCAGAAATCCTTGTCCACTGATTTACAATCTTTCTCCCCACTCTTCTGTGATATTTCTTGAGGTTTAGGTATATTGGTTAGGTTGTAGATGTACCAGTTTGAAATGTACCTTCTGCTAGTCAGTTGCTTTCCGTATTTGACCAGTTGTGGGTTTCTGTGATGGTCTCCCCTATGCTACAAGAGGAAGCTTCTTTGATGAGGTATGAGAGCTATGCTGAGCTGGAGATGTATGGATGGGTACTTAGATGGATATTATACTGGTTTGGTTAAGTCGCCATGGTAGACTATCTTCTAGGTCCCCATCAGGAGTGCCTGGCTAGGTTTACAAAATACAAGGCCTGGATTCCCTCCCAAATGCTGAAACCAAAAATACTGAAACGAGTAGAAGAAAATGCATGTTGTACCCTATGAAATACAGGGGTAGGGAAGGAGTTGCTGAATAGAACTCCGTTCGCTGAGGACCACAGGTCATTAATTCACAAATGGAGTATCTTCAAACTACGAAAATTATCCACAGCAATGGAAATAATCAATTGAGGGATGAAATAATCAATAAAGTGGGATAGAATCTGTACCAGCTACACATCTGATAGAGGACCACTATCTGGAATATACTAAGAACTCAAAAAACAGGAGTTTAAAAAAAAACATAAAAATGGGCTGTGAATCTGAACAGAGTTCTCAAAAAATATTAAAATGTCTATGACATGACTTTAAAAGTCTTTAATATCTTTAGCACTTCAGGAAATGCAGATTCAAACTTCTTTGAGATTTCATCTTATCCCAGTCAGGAGGGTGAAGATTAAGAACACAGCCAACAACAAATGCCAGAAAGGATTTGGGAAAGGGGATCCTTGTTTATCATTTGTGGGATTGCAAACTGGTGCAGCTGCTATGGAAATCAACATGGGGAAGTCTCAAAAAGCTAAACTTTAGAACTTCCCTGTGACTCGCTTCTCCTGTTTTCTCATTTTCCTCGCCATTCTTGAGGGGCTTGTCATGGCGTAGAGTATTGTGAAGTCTTGAACATGGTGTGTCTCCTCTCTCAGCTATCTGATCATAATTTAAAGAAAAAGCTATTTGATATCATATTACTTTCCTATAAAAATGGTGGCAAAGATCCCTGATTCTTTACAGTGCCTTTAAACTGACTAGGATTCCCTGACCTTTTGTCTCACCCAATCTCTTTATCTTTTCCCTTGGGTATTTAATGCTAGCCCCTACACAGCCAGGGTGGCATTTGAGCTAGGCCAGGGAAGGGTGAGAAGAATTTCAATAAAGCCAGAAAAACACACGAACACATAAACAGGCGGTGAAGAAACAGTGGCTGCATATCCTAGTATTTCCCCAGACTCGGAAATGCATGACATAACAGATAACAGGACTTTTCCTCGTTTCCCCTCTTTGATAGTTCCCATTAGTTTTCAGTCAAAGCAGCTGCTTCCGATGTGGTCTAATTTGGGAAAACAGAACTCGATAGATTGGAGAGCCTTTCATGAATCAACGTGTCGGAAGATGTGAATTGGCTTTCGGCAAGTTCTGCCTTGATGAGATACCTGGATTATCATGGGGCCCCTTCTTCATTTAGAGCAAGTTTAAATTTCGAAACGAGAACTTTAGAGCATGATATTTAAATAAAAGAAATTCTTTTGACAGCCCAGACACTCTGGATGATGGGCTTAATCAGAAATGATATTATCTTACCATTTGTTCCTGGGTTGAATTTTGAGCTATCATCTAGTCTAATTGTAGCTTGCACCTGATACTGCTGGTTTAGAAACTTTCACAGGAATTATATATTCAAAAAACGGGGTTTTACTGAATAATTCAAAAGATAATGCCTAAGTGTGAAATAAAGGTTTGAAAGTGACTTTAAGTGGAATTAATGTGGAACCGATCAAAGTTTTGCTATTTTTGAGTTTATTAAACTAGTTCAACACTAAAGATTGGAAATGGTTCATTTCCTTTCAAAATCTAGAATGGAATGAAAAGGGGGTGCTCATTTTGAAACGCTATTGTTGCGGTATGTGCAAGGAGTCTCGAACAGTCCCAGAGGATTTCTTACTCCTGCTTTTCCTGGGTCTCAGGGGAAGGTTTTGAATACATGTAGTTCTCAAATCTTTCCCCATGCACTAGACACTCAACTACAGTTCATTGTAAGATTCTCTCCAACATTACTATCAAGAAAAATACGTGGAAAAATTTGTTAATGTTTGTGTTTCCTAAGACATCCATGAAAGTTTTGGTTCATTTTATTTTCATTCCTTTCCACATGTTTCATATTTTACAAAAATGAGCGTCTCTTTCAAATTATTTTCAAAGTTAAAGAGTTATCTGTAAGATTCTTCAGTATGACATCATATGGAAATTTGGTTTAATGGTTTTTATTTTACTTCTGTATGCCTTTTACTTCCACTTCATATTCTACTTGTTATTGTATCATAGTTATGTGATTATAAGTTGTGCTTCTTCCTGAAGACTGACATATTTGGGGCATGACTCCCATCCAGTTTCAACCTGTAACTTGTTCAGCATCTGATAAGATATCTGGTATACCACTGTGATTTCATAGATAATAATAAAAAAAAACCAGAAGCAAAAGAACACCCTCCTTTAATATACAGCAGTCTCTGTGGTCTACACAATTATTAAATAAAATGCAATATGAATTCCATTGTCTCCATATAGTGATTCACTTATGATAGGTGCTATCCCAGTATGTTGATTTGGATTACTTTGCCTTTGTTTTCATGAACATAATTATGCACATGCCCAATTACATAAAAATAATAAAGAACAGCTATAATTGTACTTTGGTGTTTTTACTTACAAACTGATTACTGTACTTATTAGTAATAAGTTCTCAAGTTCATTGAAAAATTAAAATAAGACATAAAATCTATTTTTAAAGAATAATAGTGATTACTTAAGCAAACCTGACATTCTTAATTAGCATATAAATGAATCACTGTGCCTCTTTTAACCCAAAAGAACATATCTTTGGATGCCCAATCCTCTGGCTGGATAGTGAGACACAGCCTTGGTCCATTGGAACCTTCAAATTCTGAGCTTCTGAGTAATCCTTGATTGGTCTCACACATGTCACATCTTTTCTGTGAAATCACTGGGGGACTAACTAGGAGATGCCATCCCAGCTCTTCCTTCGAGAAGTCGCTATAAATTATTAAGCAGCTCCTTCACTGTGATCCCATAGGCAGATCTGCCAGGGCATGCCAGGATTCGCTAATAATAATAATGAGAACTGACTAGTATCCTAGGATTTGAAGTGCAGCAGTGAGTACATGGAGGCCAGGGACACTATGAACCACAGTGTGGATCCTGCCACAGTTGTCTGTTTTTATATTCCTGCCATTATTTATGTCATTATTTATAGTGATGCTCATATTCAGACCAAAGAGGCACAGATTGTACTTGTGTAACTGTGTGAAAGATAGAGTCCTCAATGGTCAATTGTTTTCAATATTTTGACCAGTTATGAAACTCGTTAACTATGCTCAGTGCATGAAAGAGACCTCTCAGTTTAGCTGGGACTAACATTGATCTGTGGGTATAAACATAAGTATTTAGAAAGCAGTTTGATAACACATCCCTTTAATGAAACAGTAGTAGTAGGTTCACACTGATGGCTTATGACCTCCTCACCATGGGCTTTTGAGCAGATTTAAGATGAGTCTCAAGCTAAATTAGAAAGTCGTTGGTTACCCCCTTAACAATAATGGCATTATTATATGAATGTGTCATATCTTGCCTGGTAGGTCACAATTGCACCATATAGGTCTACTTTGGGACAGGACCACTACTGACCTTTACTCCACAGGGGCCTGGTTAGCACTGTCTGGCACTGTTAAAGCCAGCAAATAAGAAGGAAGCTTGCATCCAACTTTATTTCTTCATGTCATTCTACTAAATTGCATGCTGTCTTCAACAGTAAGGTATCACCGTAGAGGTCTGGTGGCAAGCATTAGCAATGACAATAGCCTGTATTATTTTGGTGGTGGTGGGTATCTCTGGGATCTTCTTGACCAACAACTTATAGGGAAATATTCCACACCCAGAATAAGAATTTTATTTAATAATTCATGGTTTCAGGTAAAAATGTTATCAGTCCAATGGCATTCATATTCTTGCTATCTATCTATCTATCTATCTATCTATCTATCTATCTATCTATCTATCTGTCTATTCATCTATCCATGTATCTATCTATCCATTGATTTGTTTTTCAAGACAGGGTTTCTCTGAATCGGTTTGGAACCTGTCCTGGTACTCTCTCTGCAAACCAGGAAGGCCTCGAACTCACAGAAATCCAACTTTAATTACTGCCTCCCAAGTGTTGTGATTAAAGGTGTGCACCACTCAATTTTATATTTTTATTAGCTTATAATAATAGGTTTTGATATGGCTTTCTCAAAATTGTGGCATTGGTAAATCTTTTCCTCCTCTTTCTTTCCCTCCAAATCCCTTGACTCATTTCTGTTCAAACCTTTCCAATTTCAAAATTCCCCAGTTTATTTTCATATCATGTATATTCTACTATCCCTTCCCCATTGGGGGAGGGGTTGAGAGGACCAGTCTCTCTCTGAAAAGCTTATGGTCATTCATAATTGTTGGAAAGGGGGAATCTTTTCTTCTGTGACGTAGTTGCACGTTTACCGCCCATAGTGTAGTAAATAAGCCCTGCCCATGCTCGTATAGGTAACCTTCTTCAGAGTCAATGGGTTCCACACACAAGAAGAGATGACAGCAGAAGGGTGTTTTGGGGGAAAAAGATGGTTAGTAGTAATGGGAGCAGGGTAAGAATAGGAATGGAGTTGGGTTTAATAAAAATAAATGGGACCTCTTGAAACTGAAAAGTTTCTGTAAAACAAAGGTCATGGTCAACAAGACAAAACAGCAGCCTACAAAATGGGAAAAGATCTTCACCAACCCTACCTCTGACAGAGGAATGATCTCCAAAATATACAAAGAACTCAAGAAGTTAGTCATCAAAAGAACAAATAATCCAATAAAAAATGGAGTACAAACATAAACAGAGAACTCTCAAAAGAGAAATCTAAAATAGCAGAAAGAAACTTAAAGAAATGCTCAACATTCTTAGCCATCAGAGAAATGCAAATCAAAGCAACTCTGAGATTCCATCTTACACCTGTAAGAATGGAAAAGATCAAAAACACTGATGACAACTTATCCTGGAGAGGTTGTGGGGTAAAGGGAACACTTCTACACTGCTGGTGGGAGTTCAAGCTGGTACAGCCCCTTTGGATATCAGTATGGTGGTTTCTCAGAAAATTAGGAAACAATCTTCCTCAAGACCCAGCAATACCACTCTTGGGTATATACCCAAAGGATACTCAATCATACCACAAGGACATGTGCTCAACTATGTTCATAGCAGCATTATTAGTCATAGCTAGAATCTGGGAACAACCTAAATGCCCCTCGACCGAAGAATGGATAAGGAAATGAGGTACATTTACAAAATGGAGTATTACAAGGCAGAAAAAAATAACGACATCTTGAAATTTGCAGGCAAATGGATAGATCTAAAAAAACATCATATTGAGTGAGGTAACCGAGACTCAGAAAGACAAATGTCATATGTACTCACTCATAAATGGTTTTTTAAGACATAAAGCAAAGAAAGCCAGCCTACAAATCACAATCCCAGAGAACCTAGACAACAATGAGGACCCTAAGAGAGACATATGTGTATCTAATCTACATGGGAAGTAGAAAAAGACAAGATCTTCTGAGTAAATTGGGAGCATGGGCACCATAGGAGAGGGCTAAAGAGGAGGGGAGAAGAAGGGAGGGGAGCAGAGAAAAATGTAGAGCTCAATAAAATCAATCAAAATAGCTTGAAAATAATACAGGTATGAAACTGTCAAAGAATCGGTCATAATGATGATGATGATGATGACGGTCATGATGATGATCATGATCATGATAAAATGACTCTGAGGTGTTGAAGAAATATATAATATTATATATATGTATATATATATACATATATATATATATATATATATATATATTAGGACGATAGGATTTTCAAGTATCAAGACCAAACTTTTAAAAGTTTTGTTTTAATTTTGTATGTGAGTATGTGTGCATGAGTGTATATAGGCATGAATGCATGCATGCATGCATACATGTGTGTGTGTTTGAATTTGAGGGCAGTCACTCAAGGAAACCACAGGTGTCAATGCCCTTGGAGCTGAGTTAATAGGTGGTTGTGAGCTGCACAACATTGGTGCTGGAACTGAACTCCTGGACTTGGGCAAGAGCAGGACATGCTTTTAATCACTGAGCCATCTTTCTATCCCCAAGCAAAACATTTTATATGATAGATAATTATCTTGATTTATAAATTTAAGTTTAGACATGCTATGTGGGCTTCCATTTTCTTTCAATCCTAAAAGTAGGGATAGGCATATATAATAACCAAATTAAAGGCACATTTTATGGTACAAAGCAGGTGTACATGTTTGTTAAGGTGTTACTTAATTTATAAACATTATACATGAATATATGATAAATTATTATTGCTCTCAAAGTATAAACATAACACTCTAACTGGAGGAGTTCCATGGTCATGAGGTATTTGACATTTTGCATGGACTTTAGTACATCATGCCCAGGCCGCTACAAGTACTCATTTACCTCAATCACACTACACCATTTCACATGCTTTCCCCTAAACTAGCCTATTTAATCTCTCTCTCTCTCTCTCTCTCTCTCTCTCTCTCTCTCTCTCTGTCTCTCTCTCTCTTTCTCTCTTTCTCTCTCTCCTTTTCTCCCCTATCTACCTACCTTCCATCCTATGTATTATCTCTCTCTCTCTATAGATATATGTATATATATATATATATATATATATATATATATATATACCTATCAATGCACTTGTCTGTCTGTCTACCTTCTATCATCCCTCCCTCCCTCCCTCCCTTCCCTCCCTTCCTGTTATCTATCTTTAAATCATTACAGCTCTGAATCATCAATCTGCAGCCTCTTTGTACAGATGAGGACAAAAAGAAAGGAAGCAGATCAGCCAAAAGGCTAATGACAGTGTTAGGAATTGCGGCAGGCATGGGTAGCTCTTCAGACCAACTTTGATCCTTTCTGTCTTCCTGGGGAACACTGGGTAACTTACCAGAAATGGGATAAGGACGGACTGTGCTCTGTCCCCTTCCAAGGTAGGGGCTGTCCCTCCCAGGGCCTTCTAACAGTGGAGCTTCTGAGGAGCAGCGGAGGGCAGCGGCTCTGTGAAACAAGCCTTCTCAGAAAACAGTGTAGTCTGGGAGATTTTTTTTTTCTCCTTAAAAATCCTTACATATGTACTGGAACTCTTGGGTGAGAATTATTTGCTATAAAGAGGAGTCACCACATTTGGAGCTCCTCAACACTTCTGCAACTGAATAAGCAAATTGACATCTGTTCTATCATTCTTCCCTTCTGTTTCAATGAGGTTGTTTTCTTCTAGCAGAGAGACTACTCTCCTGCGTGCCGTTTCCTCTACTCTCGTTCACAGAGAATGTGTGTTACCTTTAACCCCTTTCTCTTGAGTTCTATAAAACCCAAAGCAACCTTTCCATATTCTTTTATCTTTGCTCATTTTGTTCGGAGCGGTAAGTAGAGGCTATCTTTCTTGTTGATATTTGACCTCTTAGGACCTTTTCCACAGTTACTCTCAATGTCTCTTCGTTCTCCACTCTTTTTGACTATAACATCTAGAATCAGCACTGACAAACTCCTCCTGCCTCCACTGCTAGTGACTTCCAACATTTTGAGCCTAATGGAAAGTTACCAGTGCACATCCCATGACCCCATAGGTGGCATTTGCCACTATTGGTTAATCCTTCCCTTGAAAATATTCTTTACCCTTGTCCGAATACTCCTCATTCTCCTTAGTCAGCTAACCCTCTCTTCTTCCATATCTGTGCATTCGCAAGGTCCTGCTCTGGTTACTTAGCACTCAGCTTGTAGTCCTCATTCAACAAGCTCCACTGCACTGATGTCCTCCATCAAGGCCTCTCCCCTGGTTCTCACCTGTGTGTTTATTTCCACTGTCTCCTTCTACCTGGAGATAATCCAAGCTGAACAGGTTGATATGATAAACTCTGTTTCTTATCTACTGTTTTCCTTTTCTCAAAGTTCCATCCCCACCTTTCCTGTTTAAACTAGTAACCCTGAAGGTGAAGGGGTCACTGCCAAGAATAAACTCATAGACTTCTTTCAGACTGCCTTTCACCACTGTGGTGTATTAGCATGGTGGCAAATGAGCTGTATGTAGGATACATCCAAGAGCAGCCGTTCAGATTAGCACATAGCTCTACCTTGAAACCGTCACAGATCCCTAACGTTGCACAGAGGCGGTCCACACTGCCAGACTCCTTGGTCAGTGCCGTAAAGCAGAGGGAGGTCTTATTTGGCTCAGGGAAGTATAAATTTTTGGTTTTGTTCCTGTCATTCAGGGAAGCTTATGCTATTTAGAGTGAAATAGAGCAGGTAGGGACCTACCCTATGAAGGGAACTCTGACTGTGCCCTGGTTATACACTTCCACTTCCTATTTTTGCTGCCGTCCAACACATTTTTCTCCCTGCCCACATGAAGTTATTAAAGAAGTCAAGACAATGCTATACCCTAAACTGCTTTCTCTCTCCACGTCTTGGGCACATCAGTGTCTACTCTCCATCAGTTTACATGTGCTAAATGCTGCTGCTTCCTTACTTACCCCTTTGTGCATTCTCTCATCTGCGCTCTCTCTAGAATTCTTTATGGTGCTTTAAAAATACAGGGCAGGTTGGATATTTTTATTCTAAAACTTTTATGTGACCGTTCATTACTTTGCACGAAAATAAGAATCTGTGATATAGTCTTTCTTTAGAATAGTTTTTAAAACCCCAATTTAATATATATATATATATATGTGTGTGTGTGTGTGTGAGTGTGTGTGTGTGTGTATAACATGTCTTTTCTATCTTAATAATTATACATTTTACTATTTAAAATAAATAAATAAAACATATTGTGTAAATACAAGCAATAATGCTTCAGTAGTGTCTTAGTTGCTTTTCTATTTCTGTGACAAAGCACCATGTTCAAGTCAACTTATAAAAGAAATGATTTAATTGGCCTGTGGTTTCAGAGGGCTAGTGTCTGTGATGGTGGGGCAGTGGTTTGGTGGCAGGAAGAGCTGAGAGCTCAGCATCATGATCTGTGAGCAGTAGGCGTTGCTCATAGATTCAAAGTCTTGCAAGTCTTTTGAAGCTACAAAGCCAGCCCCTGGTGACATACTTCCTCCAGCAAGGCCATACCTCTTGATCTTCCACAGACATTGAACTGGAGATCAAGCATTCAATGGCTATTCTCATTCAAACCACCACAATACAAGGAGTATAATTTACTCATAGCCAACCTCTTTTGGTCAATTATTGGCCTTAGATTAGCATTAGGAAGGGAGGGAAAATTACCACCACTTGGTTAAATTACCTGCTTTGTCTGAGGGATCTTTATATTCCGTTGTGTTTTTGACCACAGGAGTGATTGGTAAGAAAAGGGAAGCTGGTAGGAAGCTGTTAGCTTTGGGAAGATGGTGAATAAAGTCAAGGACTGTGTTGTCCTATTTGGGATTTCATGGTTGTGCATCTTCTAGAGGACTGGCAAGACCAGTACAGAGGTGGCCAGTCTGGATGCAGATGAACCTCTGCTCTCTCATGAGTCTGATGGGCTAATGTTATAACAACGTGTTTCTCTAGCTCCCATATTTGTGCTCCTGGTTCTTTCTCCTCTTCAACCCTGCATTTCCCTGGAGACCCTTGGTTTGGTGGCACAGCTTGTTGTTTGTCACCTTGGGTCACTATTCGCTCTCAGTCTCTAAACCCCAGCAGCATTTTCAACGTTAGACTCAACAGATCCCTTTCTGCCTTGGAAACTGTTACCTTCTCTTTGGTCTTGTGTTGAATAGTACCTTTTTCCAACTTTCACATCTCCCATTCTTCTGTGTTCTTCTGGACTGGTCACTACTTACTCTTCTGGACTAATCAGCTTTTATGTTTTAAAAGTAGCTATTTTCCTTCTTAGAGAAGAGGTCAGTCCCAACATTCTTTCAGAACCCTTCTTGTAATTTTTTTTTTTTTGGAGACAAGGTTTCCCTGTGTAAGAGCCTTAGCTGTCCTCTTGTAGACCAGGCTGGCCTTGAACTCACAAAGATCTGCCTGCCTCTGCCTCCTGAGTGCTGAGATTAAAGGTGTGAGCCAACAGTGTCCAGCATCCTTCTTGTATTTACCATTTGTTAATTGTAGAATTATTACTTTTTATCCTTTCCCCTAGAAGGGCAATTTCAACAGGCCACTGTCCAAATCTCTCATATTTACACTTGTATACCTTGGCACAAGATCAAGGGCAGAATACTGGGGGAAGGAAGAGGTCTGTTTAAGAGTGGGAGGAATGGGAGCAGGCATGCTCAGAACATGGCTTTGGTCTTTGACCTTATTTTGGAATACAATGTTAAGAACATATATGTGCCAAGCAGTGGTGGCACATGCCCTTTATTCCCAGCACTTGGGAGGTAGATTCAGGCAGATTTCTGAGTTCCAGGACAGCCTGGTCTACAGAGTGGGTTCTAGGACAGCCAGGGCTACTTAGGAAAATTATGTGTTAAAAAAAATTAGAAAATTAAGAACACTTGTGGTAGTTGGTTGATTACTTGTATCTTCTCAGGATTCACATTATAAGTCAATAAAATAAATACTGTTTTGTAAAGCAGTCATTTAAGTGCTGTTTGGAAAAATACAACTGTCATAATGTGCAACCACCTCAGACTGTGCTTTTCAATGCTGTCGCAACTAGCTGCGTGTGGTTTTTGAACATTTGAAAGTGGTTAGTTCAAAGTGAGATATGCTGTAATTATAATCTAGACAGTAGATTTTGACAACAGTGTGAGAAAAATGAGTATAAAGTATCTTGGCCTCATATTTCTGCTGTATTCTATTAGATAAAATGCATTGTTGTGTGTCTTAGTTAGGGTTTCTCTTGCTGTGAAGAGCTACCATGGCCATTGCAACTCTCATAAAGGAAAACATTTAATTGAAGTGGCAGTTTACAGTATCAGAGGCTCAATTCATTATCACCCTGGCAGGGAGGGTGACAGCATGCAGGCAGACATGGTGCTGGAGGAGGAGCTGTTGCATATTGATATGCCAGAAACAGGAAGTAGACTAGCACATGGGGTGGTATATTGAGCACTGGAGACCTCAAAGCCTGCCCCTCAGTGACACACTTCCTCCAACAATGCCACACCCACTCCAACAAAGCCAAACCTCTGTACAGTGCCACTTCCTTTGGTGACCATTTTCCTTAAATGTGACAACCTGAACCATTTAACGTTGCCTAGATGAACTGCAGGACAATGCTGCCAGGTAGCCCTGACCTTGGAAAGAATGTGGCATTCTTTCTCCAGCTACCAGATCTTAGGAAGGAGGAAAGCCCTTGTGACAAAATGAAGCGACAACTGCTGTCAGCATTGCTGTGCAGAAAAGTCTAGGATGCTCAGCTTTCCTGCTGATGGACCAAGTAGGGCTTCATTCTTCCGGAGTTGTTTCTGTGATCTGTCATAAGTGGACTGCTTGCACGTGAACGCTGTTTTTTAAATAACATTGCCACCTTTTCATAATGTTTCTGGTTTAGATTATGTGTTTTCTCTTGTGACTGCCCACGATTTAATAGCCACCATCTGTATTTTCTTATGCTAAATTCTTAACTGAAGGTTGGTGTTTTCACATAAGCACGCTTGAGAGCTGGGAGACTGTGAAGTTTTGAAATATTCTGAACCGTTTGCCAATGGGATGTTGAAAGCAATTATAAATTATCCTACCATTGATACTAAGTTCTAGAACACTGAATTCCAAGAAGATGCCAGTCCATTAGGCGAGCAGATGAAATATGCTTCGTCCAAAGGATCGTCTGCAGCACCAGCAATTGTAATTCTTAATAATGAGCCAAGAAAGGGAAGCTTAGGCACCTGGAACTGAGACTACATATCACTCACTAATTATTAGTGGTTATTAATTATTATAGCTTAAAATTGGAACTGATTTAGAGTTCTTTGAGATTTCTGGCACAGCCTTTAATTTAAATCTTGGTATTAATTTCTGGAAATCCCCCCCCCCACAAGCTCTAAGTTATAAAACCTGTCTGTTATGCTGTACTGTGGGGGTTGAGCCTTCTCTGATCTGGGTATTTTATGATATCAATAAGTAATATGCAATAAGACAGTAACTCAATGCCTTATCCCTAATACTAGTATTGTTCTAAAACCATAGAATAAAGATCTAATGAGAGAGAGAGAGAGAGAGAGAGAGAGAGAGAGAGAGAAGTCTCAGTAATGAAACTCCTTTTCCTTAGATGAAAAGACCCAGTCAGTCATGGATGGAAATACATAAATGGCAGAGCTGGGACCAGAGAGTAAACTTTGCTCCATCTCCTTTAGGGTAGAGATGTTTCTACTAAGTTCTTGTGAGACTTTAACTGCTTCAAAGTGTCCTGACCAGAAGTTAATACTGTGACACTTGTTAAAAAGACAACATCCTTAAGCATGTGAAATGTAGCAGGAGAACCTACAATCAGTGTGTGTGTTGGGGGTGCCGAAGGAGGGGGAGAGCGGGAAAGGGGTTGAGGAGTTTCCATGAGTTCTAGGAAGCAGGAATTTTGTAAATTTCATAGCTTTGCTGATTTCTGAGAGAACTTGGATCTTTGAGAGTGTCCTTCATGTTTTTACATAGCTCCTTTATTGCTGTAGTGCCAGAGCACAGAAGGACATTTGTGGCACCTCCTTCCTGAGGAGTTAGAGGCTCATGGCAAGACTGGGTAGAGAATGCAAAGGTTTTTCTTGTGCATCCTTTCCTGCTCTACGAGACAATTCGGACATCTCGTAACTTTCCCTTTTATGTACATTGGTGTTTAGGGAGCACTCTGGGTATATGTTGTGTGGTCCTTAGAAAAGTAGGCAGGTACTGTTGAAGACAGGTGAGAAATGCTCCTGGTCCCCAGCTTTGGGAATAATAAGATGAAAATCAAGTCAAATGGAGCAAATTAAGGAGTTGTGTGTTTTCCTTAACTCAGAGTGTAAACTTTCTAGAAAATACTCTTACAGAGCTTTCTACTAAAATGAAGAAAACTAACCCTCGTTCTATTGCTTTTAGAAAGTTGATATAACGCAAGCAGTCGGTACTTACAACAGTCTTTCAATTTTCAATGGATTAACTGAATTGTGTGAATCAACAGTCTAAGGTTTAGCTACTTGTTTTCATGGCTGCAAACGTAGTTGAGCCTCTACATTTACATTTTTAGAAAACCTCCTGCGGTAGTTAAAAAGGTCTGATTGATAGCTGGTGACCTTGAAATACATCTCAGAAGTCATTTCTTCCACGTAGGTGCTCTGTGTCCTCATGTGAGAAATAACGGCAAGACTAGCAGTAAGCTTACAGTGAGTGGTTTGTAGTCCTCTAGGGAAAATACCTGCTTAAATCCGAATCTCCTTAAGCTGCAGAGGAGAAGTGTTAAAATTCTTGGAAGACTTAAATTTCAGGAATACATAATTTAGGGGCTTCCTGCGGTGTCCCCAAATCCTTGCATAGTAATTGACCCTATTGTTCTTGCAGTTACTGAATACTTCAGTGGGATGGGATATCCCAGTCATTCCAAGCATCTTTCATTTACATCTTTTTTCATGTTAGTCTCACAGTGTGCCATTTGTTAAAGGCAGGAAGTGTGAGAAACATTGGTGCTGAAATGATGATGCTTTGACTAGTAAAATGTGAGCGGTTTCCCAAGGCCTCTGCCTCTCAGTTGAAATAGATGCATCCGTAGGAGGACTATCACAACAACAACAACAATTAAGATGCACAGCACAGCCCAAAATGAAATGGGGGAATGTTCAGGTGCCAGAAACGAAGAGCCAATCCGTAGGTGCATAAAGGAACAGGAAGTGGTTTATGTACTTCATGGGGAGTTCCCAGATCTAGACTTAAACATTATGACTTGGACTTTGTGGTGAACACTCATGCTTACTTGGGCCTGTGCTTAGCAGACAGAGACTTCTTCAGAGATCTTGGTCTACCTTTGGGAAAGAGTGACTGGGGAAAACTTCCTACCTCCTAAAGAAAATTGAAAGGGTTTGATGCCCATCTAGGAGGGAGGATAAGGTGTATTGCTGAACCACTGGGTCACTGGACAACTTCCCAGGTGAGGTTCAGTGTCAAATTCTCCTTGTCCAACTGGAGTTCCAGTCAGAGAGATTCCATATAATAACTTCTCTCCAGTTAGAGAAATCCATAAGGTATAGCATGCAAAACCATCATGAAACTCTGTGTAGCGCAATATGAAAAGATCCCTACTAAGAAAATACTACGGACAAAACATGGAAGCCATGCAGCAAATAAATCCTTAAGCTCTAACCACTAGGCAGATGTTAGATAAGCATATTTGAAATGTTTATTAATTGAAAGAAGCAGAAGGCCCAAAGCAAGTAGAAAATGCAGGACAACGTGAGATACATGATAGGCATTAAGAATGAAAATGTGGTAGTTCTATGTGTGTATTCAAAAGTAGGCTATATACAGTGGAAGAGAAAAATGATTGAATTTGAAATGAAATCAGATAAGTCACTCAGAGTGTTTCCCTGAGAGATTAACATATAAGTAAAAAACACTGAGTGTGACTCTAAGGGAAATGGAGCATAGAAAAGGAGGCTCCAGCCTGCATGCCACAGGAGTCCTGAGCGGGAACCAATGCTGCATCGTCTATAACCAAAGAGATTAAAATTGAAGTTGCAAAACTCAGTAGTTCGCATAACCTCTTTCCCTGTGTAGCGTCTTAAGAAAAATCCAGATTTGCAAACACTGTGGTAAAGTTACATGAAATAAGCGCATAAATAAATCAATCAGATGACAGCAGACACAAAATGCTTGTGGTTGTCTGTTGGAGGAATCTCCAGATCAGATGAAAACTCAAAATCCAAAAAAATATATATATATATATAATCAAACAAACTAATCATTGAATGATATGTGTACGTTTTGTGTAAAAATGTACAATACACGAAATTCCACTAGGCACCATTTGTGGACAGAGGGAATAGAATCGCAAACGTGTGGATTGGAAAGCTACACTATAAATTCAGAAAGTCGTGGTCTGTTCTGGTTAGAGGAGGAACAATATTAAGGGGATACCTGTAATGTTTGGATTGTGAAAATGGTTTAGAGCAATCATACACATGCTAGTGTTTGGTGATTTGTATGGGCTGTGTGGATATCTGTGAGGCAACAAGCGTGGGAATCTGCTCTCTAGACCATGTGGCCATACTAAGGCCATAGTCTCAGCCCTTTACATATGGAATGTGGTAACTTCAGGACATCCTTCATTGTTAGCTGTCCACTTTCCATATGCCCCAAAATAGCTCATTATAAATCAGAGATTAGGGAAAGGAAATAATTGGAGGTGAGGTAAGATTAGTATAAACCTGAAAATTATAATTATGCTAATCCTCAGAAAATGTAAATGGCAATCACAGATCAAATTGTTACATGGCACATCAAGAAGTTGTTAGACAGTCAATATGATAATTAAAAGAAAAGATTCCATGAACATTCTAGCTAATGGATTTTCCGTTTATGAAAGCAAAGATGATCCATATGCACATTGATTGTGTGGATATACACTTGTAAGGGGCATCTTGATTTTTTGGGGGGGAAAAATCTGACATTCTAAAATTGAACCAGCTTTCTTTTGACTTGAGCAAAAAGCAAATTTTAAAATGTCAAATAAACCGGGTGGTTGTGGTGCAGGCCTTTAATCCCAATACTCGGGAGGCAGAGGCTGGCGGATCTCTGTGAGTTCAAGGCCAGCCTGGTCTACAAGAGCTTGTTCCAGGACAGGCTTCAAAGAGAAACCCTGTCTCGAAAAACAAAAACAAAAACAAACAAAAGAAATCAAATAAATGTATTTTTGTTTTACTAGTTTTGACTCTGTGAAATATAAATTTCAACCTATATTTTAATGTTTTTGTCCTTTGAAAAATATTTATTTTATGTGTATGTGTGTATCTGTGTTTATGTGGTATGTGTGTATGCCACATGTGTGCAGGAGCCTGGCCTGTGAAGGTCAGAGGAGGGTGTCAGATCCATGAAAACTGGAGTTACAGATGCTTGTGAGCCACAGTGTAGGTACTGGGAACTGAATCCAGGTAGTCTTCAAGGCAAGCAGGAGCTGCTGAATGCAGAGCTGTCTCTAGTTCCTGTTTATAGTTCTTCGTGGGGTAGGTGCCATAGACATGTAAAAGTGCTTACAATTTAAAAAGAATAGATAATGGTTATTAAAGGCTCCCTGTCCTCCACCTCTGGGCTGAGAAGATTCATCAGCTGCTCTGCAATAAATCAGCACTCTATGAGACCCTAAAGCGTGCTTCTTGCATTTTGCTATGTGAGAAGTGAGCACTTACTTTATCTCAGACTGTGCAGGCAGAGCAGCTACTCTGGAGAGCATCGTCTTGGCTTTCTTTTCTTCATGGGATCTCACGGTCCGTGTCATGGCTCTAAATTTGCAGTCACAGAGGTGGTGGCTGGTACCTACATTGGACTTGTCTCTGAGAGCTTCCCCAGTATATGTGGGATCTAGCACCCCATACACGTCTATATCTCAAGTGTGCTGTTCACACTGATAAAAAATTTCAGTACCTTTCTGTGTATTGTATTATCAAAAAAAAATCGGTGGCTTGCACCCACTCAGTTCGTAGCACTTATAATTCAGTTGGAAAGTTTTAAATCTTTACTAACTTACAGTGCGGAAAGATGCTCATCTGTTAAACGCATTTTCTCCACGTTCAGTTCTACCTTACTACAAATAGCTTTGGTGCATCTGTTTTTATGTTTGAATTCTCTGTGCTTCTTGGATCTTATCTTTGCAGCTACTGAACTTTCTCACTTCTCTTATCTTATAGATGGAGCCTGAAGCCCAGAGAGAAGGGATTAATTAATTCCTTAAAGAACTTTGATTACTAAATGGTGTCGATAACCATTCTGTTATGTATTGGGAATATTCTGATGGTTAAAACTGACAAGGTTTCATTCACCCTTGTGGATGCTACAGTCTAGGTGTAGAGGTAGATGCAAAACAATGCATAGAAATTGTCTACTGATCTATTAAGAAACATTCAGAAAATATCGGCAAAATACTGTGCCGATGTGTAATATGAATGGCGAGGTAAATTTAGATGAGGGTACTGAGCAAGAGATCTGTGAAATGACTGGTACTCATCTCAAGGAGAAGTCAGTACAGGTACAGGGAGCACAGAAGCAGAGATGTCTATTTCTGAGGAGGGAGAAGGCATACGCTGAGAACCAAATGAGCTTGGCAGTGTAAATTGAGATGCTGATGGGACAGGAAAAAGAGCCAAATGATATAAAGTTCTCCAGGGTTATAGTATGGGTTTTCTGTTTCATTGTTAATGAAATAGGAAGCTATGAAAGGGCTTTGGCAGGAGAGCGGCACGAGCCAGTTTATATTGTAAAACATTACCTCGATGTCAGTGTGGTTTGGACACAGTGTTAGGAGGGAAGCCGTCAGTGTCAAATGATAGGCTGGACAGGAGAGGTCGGATTGGAGACAGAGGTGGCAGTTGGGATCAGCCAAGAGGACTGCAAGTCTGTGACCAGTGCATGCCACGGTGGACACTTCCTGTTCTGGACTTGCCCGTGTAGAGCCTGGTGGGAGTGTCCTCACGGCTGATGGATGTACCCCACTGCTCCCTGGCTCTCTAAACTATGCATTACAGGGAGCTATTATTATCAGTCAACTGGTTCAATCAGCTAGAGATTTTTGTATAAAAGCGATGTTAGACAAAAATTATATTTTGTCACGGTATCGTTTTACATGTAGGTAATCTGGACCTGGGGAATGTAGGGGTGTTCTCTGGACTCTCTCATTTGGAATGCTGGGCAGTCTGGGAGAGGTTCAACATTTGTGCGTGAATTGTGATGTCAGACAACTGTCAAGTCTCGCCTCTTGCAGATAATGCATACTGCTCATTTATTTCTGGTGCTAAAAGACAAATCTGTGAAAAAGAAGAAGTTTAAGAGTAACAAGTAACTGATGTTTTTTTTTCTCGGCCAATTATACCCCACTTTCCATGTGCACAGAGGTGTCTATTTCCCTCCAGCCCTTTACATTTGACTGTGTTTGTGCCTAGAGGCCACAAACTGTCTTCAACTTCAGAGTAATGTTCCCCATTTACTTCTGGCCTTTTCCTTTGTAGTTTTCCTAGGCCAACAGTAGTTATGGGCCCTTATGATTTTTGTCTACCATGACCACCACGGCACAGTACCCCAATGAAGCCTTCCTCAAACAAACAAACAAAACAATAACAACAAAACTATCTTCACTTTGACCCCTGACTTAAAAAAATATCAAACTCATGTTTTCTCTGTGTCGTGAAGTAATGCTCCTTGAAGAGCTGGGAGCAGGATAACCCTCAGCCTGTGGAAAGATTATGTATTTATGACTCGTACTGATATATTTTAAAATGTGCTTTTTGACTCATCACATATACAAAGTTTAGAGAGAAATAACATGCATGTGGCTATAAATAAGGATACATATATAGAAAATGTAGATTACGTTTTCGAACATATAGGACACATAGTGAAAATGATGTTGATCTCTTGTTTAAAGGGTGAAATAAAACTTACCTGTTTAAAGCATTTGGATTGTGTACTGACCTTGTGATGCTCTGGATCCTATGTTCTTTCCACTGTCTCCCCCGCCCCCAGCCATATTTGCACCCCTGGCCACCCATTTACTTTTGGAGTCTCTCACCGTATTAAGTGCATGGTTGCTCCTGCCAGAAGCAAAAAAATCCTCTTACCTATTCAAGGCTGTCTAAAATGGGATTTCCTATTCAGAGTCTCTCTTAACTGCCTTTTGTCTCACAACCCGCCATCCCTGGTAAAATTAGCCTCTTCACTCTGCGAATCGGTGGCATTTTATTTGTTATGGATGACAGCAGTCTTCGTGTGCGCTGGTGGAATGATTGGTTGTGAGTGCCTCCCTGATGAGCCGTGGGTGCCTTCAAGGCAGGAAATGCTTCTTGCTCATCTTTGTAGCAGGCGCCTCACACTCGTCGGAAGTCAGTAAATGGTGTTTGAGTTATTTTAAACTTTCACGAGCACATTAAAGGGAAGGGTGTTGGAGGAAGGGGGGTGGGGTCTGCTATGAAGAACGAAACTGGCTCACTACAAAAATCTCATCTCTATTGAGGTTCTTTATATCTTTGGTCAGTTTTCTACCTTGCTGTCTTCCTCAGCTCAGCCTGCTTTAGCAAAAGGACACGCCAGAAAAGCAGGGGGTTTCTTTCCACTTAGCTCTGAGGCAGCGTGAAGGTTAAGGATAGCCTGCCTCAAGGTCACTTGGTTCCTGTTGAAGTGCTAGGCAGCTCCATGCTTTGGAGACCGTGCAGTTTACAGTTTATGGAGGCTGCCTCTGTGTCTGTCAGAGGGTGCAGTGTGAAGCCTGGAGGCATTGAATTAAGGGCCGTGAATGGCTCTTTCTTACAAATGAGCTCCTCTGAAAGTCACAGGTGACAGTGGAAAACGCCAGCTATAACTTACGCATTGGCTGCCTGAGCACTATCCACTTGCCTTGTGCGTCTTGCTGTGCTGAAATCGGGCGAGAGTACCGAATGATTTAAAGTTCCTGCCCTTGAGATGATCATAGCTATTCTGAAGAGAGGGAGGTTAGCAAGTGACTGTGACCCTACAGTGAGTCCTCTGCCATCTTGTGTAAGAGGGAATGTTGAGACTGGGGATGTTTTCTGCTTCAGGGCATCTGGGAAAGTCTTCCTGATGGGGAGTCCTAGGGTGAGGAGGAAGGCAGAGACTGAATTAAGGGCAAAGGAAATTATAGAAACAAAGGTTATGAAGCCAATGTTGGCAAACTTTCTGCACGGAGCAGATAGTAAACATGTCTGGCTTTGCAGACTTTAAGATGTTTGTAACAAGTGGAGTACAAAAGTTTACTCCATCTCTGGTTGGAATAAAAGAGCAGTTATAGAAAGTGATGACCAAGCATGGCTGTGTGCCAATAAAGTTTCTTAACCAAATGGACAGTGACAGGGCTGTGTTCTGTGCACTTATTACAGAGGAAGGCTGGCTCTTCAGGGAGGCTCTAATCTGACCGGATTTGGGCCATGGTTTTCAAGTTTGAAAATACTTTGCACTCACTGTTTGTGGTCCAGGGATGTTCTGCAGTAACCTTCTCTGGCTCTCATTCAGGGCAGGCGCGTGTGATTCATTTTCTTAGCTGCTCATCCTAGCACATTCCCCTCTGGTATGTGAAGTCCTTTTCTATTGTCTTCATTTTTGATTACAGCACTTCTACCAAAATCCCAATTAAAGACATGTTTTCCCGTTTCTTTACCTAATTTCTTATGAGGCTGTGTGCTGTATGTGTTCCCCTTTGTTTGACCCAGCAGCGAATGGGGGTTGCTGGAGATGACATCATTTTAGCTTCAGCTCCATGTTTCATGATGTCAAATAACTGCTTAAAATAGGTCATATTGAGATATTTTTTTTAAAACCAGGAATTAACCCTGTGGAAATCTGGGCCGGTGCTTAATTTTACATGTGTAAGTGAGTGTGTGTATTTGAATGAAATGTATCATTAGTCCTAGTGGAAGGAGAAGACTGATTCCTATACAAATTTTGAACATCCTTTTAATTATCCATACTTTGTAGAGACATCCATGTCCTATTGGTAGGTAACTGCTGATGGCGTTCACTGCCTTGTTTCACTCATGTGGAGACTGGGGACTCCTGATTCTCTCCAGTGGCTCTCTCTAAGCTTTGGAGCAGATCCTGCCAGTCTGCAATGACACATACTCAGCCTCATGCCTCAGTTCTTGAAGATTCTCCTTTTGTCTGTTCACTGCAGTGTGCTGTGTAGTGGTTGAGGGGCCTCCAGGCTGCTTCACTTTTTAGTAAAAAGCATGTATTTTTAATGCATAACCATAGCTCAGTGTAGCTATAATTTTTATATTGTTTCCAGATGAGACCTATTCTTTTTCATATGTTACACTATTTTCCATTTCGGATTTATTTATGTGGTACTTTGATTTATGATTTGTAACTATATCCTCATCTATACCCTTCAGCTATGATTGGTTTTATTACTTCTTATGAATAACCTCTAGCCCCCGTAGTCTTATTTTGAAATCTTCAGGGAGAGAAGACCCAGAAACACTTGACAAAACTCATTTAACAGCCTCCTTAATCTCAGTTCCTTTAAGTGGGCAGTATTAAGCCATAATACAGCAGGCCGACTTGTAAACGGCCAACTGATCCTCTGTGTGTGTGTGTGTGTGTGTGTGTGCGCACGTGCTGTTTTTATCAAAGAATTTTGCATTTTCAGTTGTCAACTACTAAACAGTTTCTTTTTCCACTTCCCTGATGAAAGCACAAACTCAGAGAACAGAGAAGAGAAACTGTATTTAGCAGCCTCTGGTTCACCCCAAACTTTCCGGTGGCATCAGGATCCACAGGCATTCTTCCTTTGAAGGGTGTGTCTCATCCTTTGAAGATGCCCATGCCCTCAGGGCTCCAACCTGTGGTTTTCCTGCATCTTCATTCCTTGGGCAACCTGTTCTCTTTGAAGACAATTTACAGAACACCCTTGTGTCCCGCTTTGCTCGTTTCCACTCATTGTCCTTCGTGCTGGCCCTGTTGAGGTGTTCACCAAATTGGCTGCTTTATTGTTTGCGTCTGCTTTCTGGAATATGGAGAAAGTCCAGGTGTCCCCCAACCTCTTGCTTCATCAGAACATGGAGAAAATCCAGGTGTCCCCCAACTCCTACTTCATCAGAACAGACTGCTTATTCAGCCTTTCTTCATACAAAATAGTCCTTTGAACCCTCTTTGCTTTGCTTGCTTTCTTCTGGACGTATGCCCGCTTTCCTGTGCCCCTTATAATACAACCAACCTAGCTGTACTAGAGAATGGTGGACCCTAATCCTGTCGACCTACCCTGCTTCATCCCTTATAGCTCTGGAGCCTGGCTAAGAAATACATCTGTAGTGGATGTCTGTAATCTTCCCTGTAATATGAGAAGAGCATAAGTGATGTATTCACTTGTTGTCAGCGTTAAATACAGGCTTAGCGGCATCACTAGGACAATGCAAATAAGTGCTCCCAGGGAAGCGGGCTCAAAGTATGGCCACTTGGATGAAAAACAGACCCGCTAAGCCTCTAGCTCCAGTCTTCCTCATGGCTCGCATCATGGTCATACATTCCGTTTTGCTTTAAATTTTAGAGTAGTTTACATGCCAGCGTATTTCCTAATTTGGGAGGACAGATATTGATAAGTTGGTCTAAATACAACCCGACTTTAGTATCGAAGTGTGGGCACACAATATACGCACAGTTTCCTTCATTTCTTTACTCTACCCTCATTCTCAAATTCTCACAAATGAGTACCTGGTTCTCAACAAATGCTCGCAGATCAACAGTGAAATAAACAAAACATAGTCAATGGAATGTTTTTGCTTGAGCCATTAAAATAAATTATACAACTCTCCACTTTATGGGTTAAATGCTCTTCACCACTCCGGTAACTGACACCCAGCTAGATAGTTCCATATTGCCCTGATTTCCTGGCTCACCTGCCCAAACCCTTCTCTCTTTGATGCACTCTGCTCTTCCTGCCCACTGCTTGCTCAAAATAAGCACTATGTCTTTTCTGTTATTTGGGAAGCAGAGGATGTTGTTTATATAGAAATGGATTCTGATGGTCCCTCATCTGTGTGCCAGTTGGGTGACCTTAGTAAAAATACCTTTGCTCTGAGCCTCAGTTTGCTTGTTGCTTCGTTAGCTTTATCTTTGGACATGATGTAAGACCTGCCTGTGGGGACTCACACCTGTAAGTCTGTCACAATAGAAACTGAGACATACTTATTGCCTGAGTTTGAAATCAGCCTGGGCTAGACAGATTGGTCTACTGCAGCATAAATACTGTTCAGAGAACTAAGAACCAAACAGACAGTGATGGGAAAGCACTGGATGCCACGGGCTTCTTATTTCTAGGATGCCTTCTGGTTTTTACAATCTGTTAATTCATGCTAAACTGTATGACCAGGTTCTGGGGTTTCCTCTCTGCTCCCATTTCCTCTGTTCTCCTGGATAACTACTGAGTGACATTGCCCATCAAGCCATCAGGAATACCCGGAAAGTTTCCTCAACTTTCCTCAGATGAAACTCTGAGAAGTTTCATCTTCTCAGAGTATCCCTGGATCCAAACGTCCTGTTGAAATCAACTTGTTAGCCTGAAGGATGGGGCGCTATGCATGGGATCCTACCTACCCTTTACCTCTGTCCTCACTCAGCAGCTTAGAGGAGTCAGAGAAAGACTTTCTTCTCTTCTTATCTATATAATTTCTACTGTGATAACCTAGATAATCTATCTGTGTATTTGATAGCAGGATTTTAGCTTTCTTTCTTTCTTTCTTTTTTTTTTTGCTTTTCTCTTTTTTTTTGTTTGTTTGTTTCTTTTTTTTTTTTTAAAGCAGAATCTCATGTAGCTCAGGCGGACTTTGAATTCATTATTAGACAGCCTTTGAACGGCACATCCTCCTGATTCTGCCTCCAAAATGCTTGGATTATAGATATACACTCCTATACCTGATTATTTCTCGTTCTTTTCCTCATTATTTTTCTTCTTTTTTTTTTTTTAAAGCAGAGTCACCTAACACTTGTGATCCCCTGGCCTCAAACCACCACTCTCTCATGTGCTACCATGCCTCCTAGCTTTTTTTATATAAAGTCGATTGTTTTGCCTTTCCAGCTCCCAAATACCATATTCCATATAGTTGTCATGTCCCTTGGTGCTTCTTTTCTAGTCTTGTCTGTAGCATCCTCTTCGTGGATGACCTTGACAGTTTTGAGGGGTTTGAATCAAGTGTTGTAGGTGTTAGTTGGTGGAGATCTACTTTGGGTCTCTCCCGCAGTGAGAGATTATGCACTTTTGATGAAAAGTTGCAGAGATAAATTGCCACCTCAGCCCGTTATACCAAGGCTACACTTATTACTGTCAGTGTTCTCCTTGGTCACCAGACTGAAGTAGAGTTTTGTCATGATTAAGTAAAATACTCCCTCCCCTCTTTTCCATACTGTTCTGATTACAAGGAAGCCACCACACCGAGCCCATGGAAATTGGTTTGTTATTTACCTCAGTGCCCAAGGTGGGTATTTCTGATAGTCATTTTCTCTTCTCTACTGGTTATTCAGGGCACGACATTCTTCCATTCCATTGCTCCAGCATCCCCCAGGGCTTAACCATCTTAATCCGGAGAGAGTGGGGAAGAGAATGTTTGCTTTTGAAAGCCTTGGCCTGAAAATGGCACATATCACTGCCACTTACATTCCATATGACACTCTGTCATCTGCCAAACCTAATTGCAAGGGAGCCTAGGACATATGGTCGAGCTGGGTGCCCAGGAAAAGGAGGAAATGGATTTGAGGGAAATGCCTGCAGTATTACCACTTTGTTTTAGTCATGTAAAACATAACAAACTAACTCCTCTGTCACCATTAAATAGTTTGGCCACCAGCTCATTAGAAAATAGAAAACAAGATGAATAAAATACGTCTCAACCTAAAAGTTTCTTAAATTATAAATAATTTAATAACCCTTATTTAGATGTCTTATTAAATTTCACTATTCTATTAAATTCACTCTTGATCTGTAAACACTTGTTGGGCACACTAGCTCGCATGCTGGAATTTGAGAACTTACCCTCTATGTTCTGTCCGTCCTGGACTTGTTGGCAGCGTCTGCTTGCTGTGTTTTCTGTTTGGAATGCCTCTGTTCATTTTTTGATTTTGTTATTTGCTTCATCTTTTCAGATGAACATTCTAGGCATAGGCCGTGGAGATGGCTCAGCCCCAGAGTCCGAATAAAATATGCTATCATTCACTCATAATCTCAGGATGAGAGAGAGAGAGAGAGAGAAAGAGAGAGAGAGAGAGAGAGAGAGAGAGAGAGAGAGAGAGAGAGAGGTAGATTCTTGGAACTCATTGGCTGGCCAGGTTAGCAGGGCCTGTGAGAATCCCTGTCTCCAGGCAGATAGTGCTTGAGGAACAATACTTGAAGTTGTCCTCTGGAATCCTCACTATCACCTCTCTATCTATCTATCTATCTATCTATCTATCTATCTATCTATCTATCTATCTACCTACCTACCTATCTACCTACTTGTCATCTCCCCCCCACACTTTCATGCATGTGAAAACATGTACACATATATGCACATGCCTTTCTGCACATGAATACACACATATGTAAGGGGATCCTGCCCATTACTGAAGTGGCACTGGTATTTTAGCCTAACTTAGACAGAATTAGTCCTTGCTTCTGGGGAGGGGACATCATGCCACATTGCTTCACTCATTCAGCAACCCCCACCGACACGAGTGTAATTTGTGTTTCATACATTAGCTGAGGTGCACAGGACTTTTCCCCCATCCCCGTCTCTTAGGTTCTTTAGCAGAGATCGACAACACATGTATGTTTTTAATATGAACAGGATGCTCTATATGTCAAAAAAATGGTCCTAGGTATTTAGTATTTCTTTCACATACAGCAAGACACTCCCCTCCCTCACCCAAGGCCAACACTTATATTGGCCAGCCGTTCTTCAAGGGACTGCTTTTGGCTGGAGCTAGAAAGGCTGGTAGGGGTAGAGAGACCATAACGGGTCACTGTTCTACAGGTGGGCAGCACAGCTCAAAGTGGCCTGCACTGGACTCTGGGCATGCTCAATAGATTTGCTAGTCTCCCGTGAAATCTCTGTGGTCCAGGACCTTTGTGTTTCTAGATCATCACACAATTAAGACCAGGACCAGCTCTACCTCCTCCCTACTCTTGGCATAGGGAGGTGGTGTAAAGGTCTTGTGCTCATTATTCTGAACAAGGCTTACCAACCTGAATCCCAAAAGTCCCAACAGGGGGATAGCATCACCATGGCAGAAAACAGTGTTTAATTGCAGGTGCAGAAAGAGAAGCAGGAGGAAAACAAACAAGAATTTGCAGGCCCTAATGAGTAGTTGGCCATGCATCTCATTACCAAAGGGAACAGGACTTCCCAAAGTGACCTGAAGCTTGTCGGAAAGACATGGATTGGGAGACCTTGCCCCTTTCCTACTGTCATTTTCTCTCTGTCTAGTCTCAGCCTTCACAAGTTCAGTCAATATTTTGCCACAAAAGACCCAGGAGGCATGGAATCTGCTCTTAAAGTGCCTTCTTCATCCTTTTAGCTCCCTTGATTTTTATAGTTGAAACTTTGTGTGCTAATTAGGATTTATAGATTTGTGCAGTTTTCTGGTTCATACCATCACATAGTTACTCGTTTGACATTCCGAGTGCTTGCTGTATGAGTAGAATTTTTTTTTCTCAAATCCACATGAGAAACCTGAGATGCAGATGCCAAGACCTTTTTTTGCTTGGGATGCCAAGAAAGCTGGGGCTTTTGGATGGGTTTTATGCTCTAGAGCTGAGTGGGTCATACATAAGTCTTTGCCTAGCCATGCCAGTTTGTTGAAGCTGAATGCAGTTGTTTGTTCTGTAACTGTGTGTTTCTCTGACGTAGCCATGGTGTGCATATAGGGTTCAGTGGGTCTGTGGAGACCAAGCACTGAGGGCAAATCCTGTCTCCACGAAGGGCAGAGAGCAAATTATAGAAGGGGCATAAGGCCCACTTAGTTTGATTTCCAGCTTGTCTCAATAAGGAAATTTAGATCTGCAAATTAGACATATTTAATTTAATTCAAAAGAATATATTGCTATTAACCAGAATGCCTAGTTTTTAATTCCATTTCATATTCACTCCTTGTTTCAATTTTCTTAGTATTTCTTTTGTTTCTTATGACACTTATGGTGCCGAACACATTGCTTATATTTCCAGTTGTGGCCGTCAAGTCACATACTGGATTCCTCTTAGAACCAAATACCATGAAAGTGTTCAGTTTGCCTGATGTGTTCCTAGAGAGGGGGAAAAAGTGAATTCCTAACTTATACTGATGGAATAAACACAAAGGTCTAGGCTGTCAGGCACAAATTCAATGATGATCCTTCCAGAGACATCATTCTTAACTTCAGCACTGTGGTTTCCATCTTTGCCTCGGTTTCTGCCATTAGAGACAGCACTGTCTGTTTCTGCTTATGTTTTAGGAAATAGCTGGAGCTGTAAATATTCTGTTAATTTCCATCCAGCACTAGACAAGAAAGGATGGCAGCGCCGTAGAAACCAGTTTGTTGCATCATCACAATGGAAGACCTGTAAATATTTATATAAATTGATATGCCGAAATATAAATGTGCTCTATCAAGAAGTTTGATGATTTAGTTATACAAAATGTCTAAAAGTGAGGACCACTATGGCTTTATTTTTTTTTTGAAGAAGTGTTTCTGACTTGAGGCTTTTGCTGTGTTGCATTGTGTTAGAGACATGAGTTTTGTTGGGCCCCTCTGTGGTGAAGGGTAACTGTGCAGGTCTCATTCCTGCACAGATTTCATCTTGCTTGTAGTTCTTTTTGAATGAATTTGACCAGAATTTCAAAACCCAGGTGCTTCTGACATGTACTTGACATACAGAAATGAGAACTCTTCCAGATCCCAATTATGATGTCAGGAAACATAGGAGCTGTCATGGCATTTTTGCCTTTTCGGTGATGCTGGAATAGAGCCATAAACTTGGGGACATCTTGTAGGAAGACACCATCTGTAGAAGAAGGGGGAATGATTTACTTTTTAACTTGTCTGTGTTTTCTAACCATAATTAGTTTTAATATTTACTGACACATGACAGATTTCAAAGCATTATGGTTCTGCCCCTAGGAAGAAGAATGGCATAGCTATTACACAGAAACAAGCCCCTTCCAAATGCTAATTTCAATATTTATAACATGGGCACTTATGCCTTTACTTACGGAATGTACTTAACAACTTGCAAGTGGTGCATTTTTATAAACAAAATAAAAAGCGAATAATTATTTCATCTTGTCTTGCAGAACCCCAGCTGAAAGGGATTGTGACAAGGTTATTCAGCCAGCAGGGATATTTCCTGCAGATGCATCCAGATGGTACCATTGATGGAACCAAGGACGAAAACAGTGACTACAGTAAGGAACATCAGCTATTTTCAATGCTGTGCAAATTGAATATGTGGCCCAACACAGCCATGCTGCTTTTTGGACTATTCGCTGATAAATGAACTAGTCTTCCCCATTTAACCTTCTTGCAGCATTAGCCTCTTATTCTCTATAGAAAATAAAGCTCTATATCAGAGGAGATATGTGTTCATTGAGAGGGCAGGGTGCTTGAAAGATTTTCAGTAGCCATTAGATGCACATGTCTTCTTACTGGGTTGTTTCTTTGTCAGTGAGCTAAGCACTCATAGAAATAATACAGACTTTCCAACACAAGGTGATATTTAAATCTTGGACCAAAGTGACAAACGAATTATAATTCTCAGAACATATTTTTTGGTGGAAAACATTACTTCTTCAGGCAAACATGAGATACATATGTATATGTCATTTCATTGTGGTTAAGGACAACATCTGAACATCATCATGGTGTTCAGTACATGTAATTGGAATGACTTCGTAAAGACTGGTAGATCTGACGTGGACTTAAAGACAGTCTTGAAATAAAAGTTTCGAATGTTAACGATTTTTTTTAAAAAAAAATCTCCCAGAAGCATTTTAGAGTTGACAAGTTCAGAAGGGAAATGCAGTTCATCAAGGCACGAGGGAATGTATTTGGATTTTGAAAACAATGAATACAGCATAAAATATGCTGTAAATCTTAAATTAACAACGGCATTTGAGGCAAGATTTAAAACTCTTAAAGAGCTGAGACGTTCCTGTCCACCCCTTTTGAATTTTCTTTGTTTACTTAATATTGTGCATTACAAAATATGAATTACAATAAAGAAAAGATCTTATTATGAAGAATCCCATTCCACTTTTCTCTCGGTTTTTGGCAAAGCAGTTGATTGCTTCATTGTGGTTTGCACTGTTAATTTGTGTTTCCATGAATGCATTCTCTAAGTGGTTCAAGCTTTCAATTCAGGCGAGAAGAATGAAGTGCCCGTACTCCCTGCATATGTTGACCATCTATTGCATCTGCACTTGAACGTCTGATTGGGAGAGCCACACTTACAAACCGAGGCAGGGAACTGCCTAGCTGTGCCCCTCGTGTTGATTGTGAGGTATCTCTAGACTTCAGTTCCATGTTTAACACAAGAAATGACTAAAGAGCAAAACATTAGCAGCATTTTCTTTCAACACCACCCAAAGGACATTTTTAAAAGTTGAAAAATTAATGTTACCACTTGCAGCAGCCATCCTGAGACCCTGGGGACATTTCGGAAGAGAAGGTGACAGGACGGAGACCTAGAGGAGTTCTTTAAAATATCGCCTTCTGCATGTGAAAAAGCCATAGTAAACATGCACACATAGCAGCCAAGACCACAAGAAAGACACATAGAAAGGACAGGGAAGTTGGAGAGGGAAGAGTTGAGAAGAAAAAGGAGGTCAGAAGGATTGGAGTGGAGTAAGAGAAAGTAGTAGGGGGAGCCTTCATTGTATACAAGTAAAAAGCATCAAAATTGAAACCATTTAAATGAAAAAGTTATAAACTGATAGAAACTGATCTGTTCCCTAAACAAGTCATGTAGCCATTCTCTCTCTGTTCTTCAGGAGGCTGCCTGAACCCAGCCAGGTGTGTAACACTTTCTACCCAGAGGAAAGAGGGTAGCAAACAACATGGGATCCAAGCACACAGATCCTTCATTGTTGCCAGAAAAATAACTTAAATCTGAGTCTAGGCACATCACATACTTGAATCCATGCATACATACATACATGCATACATACATGCACATGTATTCCAGGCATACATGAAAAATACATAGAGCACCAGAATTCCTGATACACATGCACCACACGCATTAAGGGTCACTGATGATGTGTTTTATAAAATGCTCACAGAACTGATTTAAACTCAGAAATTTATATCATTGTTTTTAAGCTAAGATGATCTGCCGTGAATAACTTTGACAAATTATTATCAAAATAACTTCAGTGTGCACACTCTAACGTTCATTTAGATATCAATATGAAAGTTATTGTTTTAATAATTCATACCTTCTCTTCAAGAAAAAAAATTCTGCTTTTCTTGATTATCAATATCATAACTTCCCAAATTTGACTTTGCCTGTTTAGATATGATATGCTATAGCCGAATACTCATTTGGATGAGTGAGTTTATTCAGCACCTAACAATTTAAAATAAAGGAGTAAATAGTAAGTGTTATAGAGATAGTTGCATAGACAGGCAGATATATACAGGTAGCAAGATATCATCCAAACATTCAGCAGAAATCAACAGGGAAGACTTCATTGAGGCCGTCATTGGGAATTCTAGGAAGAGGAAGTCTATGGCATAACAGAGGGTCCCTTGGGTGAGGCTTCCAAGTGAAGAAGAAAAAAATAAGTTGGCAGTGGTCCATGTTGGTGAGTGGGGATATGGGAACAACTGGGGACAGAAATTAGGGTTAGATGTATTCTATTTTTTTGTATACCTGTGTGAGATTCTCAAATAGGAACATATAGAGATGATATCACAATGTCTCACAGATGCTGGGAAGCTGAGACAGTAAACTTGAGTTTTGGATTGAGATTTTAACCCATAGATGGAGTTAATCCCAAGAACGAACTGGTTTCTCTTTCCCACTACAGGAGCTCTACGATATGGGCTAAACAATAGTAACCTCTGTTGGAGACAGTTCACCTTCTAGTTCTTCTCAAGGGCAGGATGATCACACTCTTGGATGACCTTGTAGTGAGGGGCAGCCTATTCCAGCAAGGGGACCTGAAGGACACTTTGAGATCAATGTGCTTGGGTTCTGAGATTAGGGAACCATCTCACTTCAGAGCCAGCTTCTCAGTGAGCTCCAAAAACACAGGACAGTTTACCAGCATAACATACATTACACATACTGTTTTAAAAATAACCTCTTCTGTTCATATGCTGAAACCACTCTTCATATCGTCTGGTGTATTTTAAGCTTTTCTTTAAGTCAGAGCATTGTGTAATATACATGTTACGTTCTGTCATCCATTTTATTATGGTTATGAGGCTCTTATCTATGTCATGTGTCTATTAAGGGTGTGCCATGATGCTGCAGTATGGAACATGCCTTAAACAGATGGACCTTTGGGTGCCATTTTAGATCCAAATTTATATCCATTTTATTCTTGCTTTTAACTTCTGTGGCTATGCAGCATATTTGTTTTGCTATTTATTTATTTATTTCATCTCATTGACCAGAACGTAAGCTCCCATGTGAAGAAGTTTTGTTTTGGTCCTTTATTATATTTATAATAGTCTATTATGCATAATACACATTTGCTGGCTGGCTGGCTGGCTGGATGAATGGATGTGTCTTCTTGTAAACAGGTTTTCCAATGATTGGCTAAATGATTCCCACCTACATAATGTTTACCTTTTACTAGTTTAAATTTTATTTTATTATTTTGTGTGTATGGGTATTTTGCCTGCCTGTGTGTCTGTGAACCCCATGTGTACAATGTACCCAGAAGTCAAATGAGGGTGGTGAATTCTTCAGAACTAGAGTTACAGATAACTGTGAGTGGTATCTGAGTGGTGGGGATGGACTCCAGGTCCTCCGGAAGAGCAGCCAGTGCTCTTAACCACTGAGCTCCAACCCTACCTTTGTTTTTTGAAATAATGCTAGATCTTAGCAAAATGAGATATTGTAGCAAACACATTTGTACTCACAGAGCTTTCTCTAATACCATTGTTCCATACAAAATAGCGATCAAAACCAGGAGATGTACATGCATACAATGCTATCTACTAGGTTACAACATCCTTACGTCAATTAATGAACTTCCTCCTGACCCTCTCCCACAACCCGTACTAATAAAAAATGTCAAATGAAATAATAATTTTTTAAAGTTCTTTTCCTACGTGGAGACAAAGGCTAAACAATGCCAGAGAGACATTCAAATTCAACTCATGTTTTTAATAGAAAAATTATAAGCCTTTAAGTTGTTAACATGCCTTTTCTTCTCCACTCTGTGTGGGTGGGGAGCAAAAGCAGTTGATTGTTTGAAAAAAAGGAAAAAAAAAAAACTCTTGTTACTATACGCATCTGCCAGAAATGTTTTGTTTGGTTCATTAGGTCCAAACCATCTTTACCATGACATCTTCAGAGAACTGATAGACACCTGCTCTTTTGTTCATGGAGAAAAGACTAATTATATGTAATTGAGTACAAAGCAAATGGGTTTTTTTTTTTTTTTTGCAGTGGCAGATAAGAATCGCTACAAATGGAATGATAACAAAAATGCAGGGCTGTGTTGGAACACTGCTACAAAAAAGACAATTGCAGCTTGGAGGGTATTAATAGGAATATTTTACATAAAATTTAAAAGCTCATTATTCTGTTCTATACGTTCTCACGGGAGATCCATTTGAAGAGATTAAGCAATGCCGCAAAGAGAATGATGATGATGTAACCAATTGTATTGTTCTCGTTTCATTGGGGGCAAAATACAGGAAGTGCCCTCTGCCTGTGGAGAGGGGCTGCAAGCTAAGGTTAGCGTCACTGTCCGACTGGTGAGTGGGCTCCATATTGAACCCACCTGGAGTGACGGGAGATGGCCATGGAAAGCCCCTTTGTGTAGCATGAAGAAGCAAAAGGTTTGAGTAGTCTTGGAGTGTGGGGGGGGGACCCTGGAAACCCCCCCACACCCTCCAGTCCTTTCTTTTCTGCATTATTTTTGGGAAGGAAATTCAAGCATGTGGGGCAGAATTATAAAGGCACAAGTGAGCTTGCAGCTCAGAAAGCGTGTGAAGAACAGCATTGCTAGCCCTGTACTTAGCAGGTTGGAGGTGGATTATAAACCATGCCATGGGTACAGTCCCGCAAGGCCCCGGTGATGGGATGGATGAAAATAAAAGCAAGTGCACTCAGGACCCATGTTTGACCACAGACACAACAAGGATGCAGGAGAAATGACGGAATGGCCACTTTTCAGTCCTGGCTGGTGAGCGTCACTGCTATTTCATCAAGCAAAGCCTTCAGGAGAAGACTTTTTAAGACAAACAATAGAATCACGAGAGAAGCCCAGTTCTCGGAGTCCTTCCCAAATCACCAACCACAGCCAAATCCAGTCTGTTCTTTCCTTTGTCTTCTTCACCAGGCTCTGACGTTCTGCCGTGGCGCACAGCTCTGGTGCTTACTGTGGAGTCATTACACCCACATTTGTTCAAACATGGGTGTGTTTCTGGTATTCCCTGAAGGGAAGACATCGACACCATCAAAGCGACATTCTTT
This sequence comes from Myodes glareolus, assembly GCF_982192425.1. Taxonomy (NCBI): domain Eukaryota; kingdom Metazoa; phylum Chordata; class Mammalia; order Rodentia; family Cricetidae; genus Myodes; species Myodes glareolus. The sequence goes on from NC_142027.1 coordinate 72,736,534, forward strand.
CCAGACCACTCTCCCTAACCTAGGCACATTCTAGATTTTTTTTCCCCTGCTACGTTCTCTCCAGCTGTTCCTCGTCTGCTTTCCTGTTCACTTGCTTCCTTGTCATCACAACATGTATTTGGCAGATTTTTTTCACATTAATACAAATTTGATTGGAGTGGTTTAGATACCTAACTTGTGGGCTAAAGAGTTGGCCTGGTGGGTAAAGCATTTGCTGTGAAAGCTGGAAGACCTGTATTTCCGTCCTCAGAACCCTTATCCAAGTGGGAAGCCGCAGTGTGTGCACACATCTGTTACACTGGCTAGCCATACATGACTAACTAGCTGAGGATACATAGTGAAGTCTGACACACATAGTGTGTGTGTGTGTGTGTGTGTGTGTGTGTGTGTGTGTGTGTTGGCCTCCTTAAGACATAAGCTTTATTTTTTATTTTTTGTTGAGTTAAGCTGAACACTTCTTTATATGCCATATGAACCTTGTAGTTCTGTGTTACATCATTTTATGCTACTCCATGAAAAAGACCTTCATCATTTACATTTTATGTAACTTAAATCTACACAATATCATCTTTGTTCTTTGTGTTGCACAATGTTTTTGCCAAGTTTGTTGTCTTTGAACATTTTTGTATTGACTTTCTATTCTATTCCACTTTAAAGATGGTTTTATTCTGTTTTCTTCCCATTTTTTTTAAGCTACTCACTCCTGTTAAGCTTAGTGACACAGGCCTATACTAGGAAAGATGTGGCAGGAGGGTCAGAACTTTAGGGCCTATCTGAGCTACTAAGTTTAAGACCACCCTGGGCAGTTCAGAGAAACCCTGTTTACAAACATGAGGTCAAAGGAGAGCTGAAAAGAACAAGAAGATTGTGAAGCGGTTGCTTAGCATGTTGACGGCCCTAGGTTCAGTCCTCAGTACACACACACATACACACACACACACACACACACACACACACACACATATACTCACTCACACAAACACACACTCAAAACCATACTCACACACATACACACACATTCATAGGCAAACACTCTCAGACACATGCATACACACACATTCTCACACTCACATACACACACACTCACAGGTAAACACACTCAGACATATGCATACACACACATATACATTCTCATACTTACACACACACTCACAGACAAACACTCTCAGACACATGCATGCACACACACATATACATTCTCACACTCACATACATACACTCACAGGTAAACACACTCAGACATATGCATGCACACACGCATATACATTCTCATACTTACACACACACTCACAGACAAACACACTCAGATACATGCATGCACACACATATATACAATCTCTCTCACACACATACTCATACACACACTCACAGGCAAACACACTCAGAACCATGCATGTACACACATATACATTCTCTCACACACATACACCCTACTCTTCCTAGACTGAAAATTTCAGTCTCTTGTTTATTCTAGTAATGCATATTTCATTTTTTCTTTTTTTACACTTAACATATAGGTAATTTGGATTCCTTAATTCTAAGTTTATAATATTTCATATTGCTGTCAATCATAAATATAATTATGGTTTATTATATCTCATAATATTTTAACTTCATTATGATTTTAGTGTAAGGAAACGTATTTCAGAACTGCCTGTATCTGACTTTTAGGAATCTAATTGTAAATGTAAGAAGTTAGTCATCCAGTTATGTTTTCTATACAATACTAAGCATATGATGTTTTGATACCACTAGTCACAAGCATATAGACACAGCCAAAGCCAGCAGGAGCTCATCCTGCCCAACTCTGAACAGAAACAAGAACCAAATGTTTGCTTGGGGGAAAATTGTCAAGGGAATCGTGTATCTAGTTATAAGGGCATACATACAGATGCCTCCAAAAGCTTTGAAGACATGATGGGTCTTTGGGGCCCAGACTTTCTTCCTCTTTCACATGCTTGAGCACATTTGTTAGAGCTTTTGGCAGAAAAGCAATGCTGTATCTAATTCTGTTTTCTAGAGTCATCTGTATTTTAGGACATTGTCATTACTCCTTATGAAATTATACCTGTAGGTTGAGTTGAAAGAGAAGTGAGTGGATGCATTATCCAGCGGGTATCCCCAGACCAAGCTTTTATCCTGCCAAGCAGCACTTTGGTCCATGCAGGGCTGACACTCCTCATGTTATTTCCTCTCAGTAGCACAATTAGCTGTCACTCTTAACTTGTGAATTCATTTACTCCATTGGCTAATTTTTTTAGAAAGGAAAAAAAAATCTTTGTAACCTGATTTGGAGCTAAAGAAGGTATTCCTGGCATTTATTAGAAATGCATATTTTGTTGTTAATAACATTGCCTCCAAATTATATTTGTGGAAAGCTTGAACAAGACCCATTTATTTCCTTGAGTAGTTCAGCACTTTATTGGTATCACCAGGACTAACTCCCTTGACTCCTTTAACCTGGATCTGTCACTTTCTTCCTGATGGGAGATTTCTTTTTTGATGGGGAAATTCTTGCTGCAATGTAACTGCTAACTTAGAAAAGGAAAACAAGAGACAATTGAAATGGTGCTCTCCCACAGTTTATAATGTATTTGTAGGTGGGATACATGGGTTTAGAATCTTTTTAAAACCACATAGCTAAGTGGATTCCTGAATGCTGGTGAGGCTTAAGTTGCCTTTAGTGTCTTCTTGGCTGCATGAGATAGCTAATGTGTGGCCTTGGGTCCATCACATAAACTTTCTCCCATGTAGATGAGCTTGGGTTGTATCAGATGAGAGGGACATATACCCTCTTAAACCCTTGATACTCCCTTTCTTTCCTTTTGTGCCAAAATAAATGTGTGCCCAGTAAATCTTTTTGTGGCTTACCCCTCTTTCCCTGAGAGGCATATTGTAAGCAGATATGAAGTCATCAGTTTGCAAAGCACTGCATCGTATCGTTGAGGTGCACGCAAAGTCCCAAAGAGTCCCCTGCATGTCCATTGCCATCCAGGATGGGGCTTAGCAGGACTGTGTGTGCCTTGGGGCTGGTAATTTTAACTTTTCTATGTCATTAATTCATCCTTTCCATAAATGAGAGTGTAATGGTCCTTAGATCTCAGGAATTTTGCATCTATTAAGTGAGACAATTTATGAAAAGTGTTCTAAATAGTAATTCTTAATAAATCTCATCCATTATTATTATCTTGTCATTAGAGCCAGACAGCCTGTTTTGTTTGCTTGGATTTTTGGGGAGTGGTTGTTTGCAAGAAGCTCATAGACAGTAGCTGTTTTGCAGAAGTAGAATTCTTTGCATTGGCTGCTGTTGGGCAAAACAGTCTGATGTGCTTCCATTGGAGGGTATTGAAATAAGTAAAATAGTTCAGAAGGTGTGGAGTCCCCTTACCTGCATCATCAGCATTATATAGGGGATCTTGTAGAAACAGATCCTCCAGCTCAACTTTAGAGAGATGTATAAACAAATGTATATTTGAGAAGTGACAGATGACTTAATAGTGTAAGTAAAATGATGTACTACATCGTTTTATGCTTTCATGTTTTTACACATGCTGATTCTTTTTTTTTTTTTTTTTGAGCATCGTCAGTCTTATTCATGTGGTATGATGGTTGGTATCATCGACTTGAAAGGACCTAGAATCACCCAGGAAGTGGACATCTGCCTGAGCATATTGGGGAATTATCTTGATTATGTTAGTTGAGGTAACAAGACCCACCCACTGTGGGCGGCGCTGTGCCATTCCCCTGTCTGGGCTCCTAGACTATAAATGAAGAAAGGAAAATGAACCACAGCTCCTATTCAGCCCTCGCTGCTTCCTGATTAAGCTTGTGATGTGACCAGCGGCTTTAAGCTCTCCGTGCTTTGATCTGCTATGACGGATCCTGAAACTGTGCATTGGAATACACAGTTTCTTTCTCGAATTGCTTTTGTCCAGGGTCACTTGTCACAGCAGCATTAAAGTTAAGGCACAGGATGATGAGTCACCCCCCTCATAGCAGAGCCCCTCTCAGTCCTTCTGCCCCATCTATGGCACGCCAACTCCATGTATGCTCAGCAAATGCACCTGGCCACAGATTCCTCACTTCATCTACGCATCTGTTTACATCTGCACAGATCACATTACACTCACGGACTAGCTGCATCTGTGCTTCCCTGTTTGGGTACGACTTAATTATTTGTTCTAGCAAGCAATGAACACTTTCCAAGATCCCAAACCGCAGGGACACATGTGCTTTCTCTCCTTGAATTACTTCAAACAAAAACAGTTGGGCAGATTTCGGCAATAGACACATCTAATTTTTCTTATTCTCCTGCCCGCTGCTTAAAGCCCTAAGGCCTTCAAGTTCAGGGTGGCTGTGGCTCTCAGTCAATGGCTGTGAAAAAATAACGTAGTACAGACCCTGAAGGAACAGCTCGCATCTACTCAGCATCACCCATCGAGAGCTGTAACTGCTTGAATCTAGGACCAGGTCACCCGGATTCCACCCTGCTGAATCTTTAACAGTCTCTTCTCTGCAAAATGATACGTTTATAAAAGACAGGTTTAAAATCTGAAACTTTTCAAGTTTATAAGTTGACAATGTCTATTTTTAACTTTTGAAGGACTTTTAGAAATGGCAAAGATGTTGGATCCAGCAGTGCAGTTGGTTTTGTACTGAATTTGAAAACAATGATGCAATTCCCTCCTACCTTCAATAAGCATACAAACCTGAGTCAGCCTCCGCTGTCTTTGACATTTGCAGTTGTTTATTTTCTAGGGGATCCTTTAACCTTACGTTTCCTTGCTCAGCTTGTTCAACTTCTTCCTTTTCTTTTCGTTTCTCATTTACTGTGCACATTGCTAAGAAGAAAGCTGAAATTTGACTAGTAAGATTTGATGTAAGTTAACCTCCTGCCTTCAGGTTTCTCCGCCCCTGCTCTCTGTCCTCCTTGCTGTTCCTCAAACTCGTCAGCTCTGTTCCACCTGAGGGCACTAGAATAGGCATAGGCAATCCTCTTGCTCAGCATCCTTCTCTCTAGTAAGTGTATTTCAGTCGGTTTTTTTTCCTGTTTTTTTCTAGATAAATTTCAATCTCTGTTATTAACATTCTCCTTTAGTGTCCCACATTCTTTTTCATTTTCTAGAGCTCCTTATTCCATAAGCTGTCTTTATTGTCTAGTGATACTACTGAAGCAATCCCATACAGAATACAAATTCTTCTCCATCCATACTTGCCTAGTCTGTCTCTTCAAGCAAGGTTGTTGGTCTTTTGTTTTGACAGTTCCCTTTTTTTTGTGCTTTCTTTAACTGTAAAGTCTTCTTTCCCTTCTGAACAAACTGCATCTCTTATTTATACAGTTGCAGCTGGAGTATTTACTGTGTGTGCAGCTGACTGCCCCTGCAGCACAGGCTGGGTCCTCTCTGGATAATTATACGTTGGCAAAAAGCATACCTTGGCTATGTGCATAACTCATGGTAGTTAAGTTTATGGTGAGTGGCTAGTTTAATTATTTATTCCTAGTCAAAATTAAATAAAGGAATAGGGACAAATTCTGAATGATTACACATGTGGGCTGGTGTTTTCAGGGCATATTGCCTTGAAATTTAAGGGAGGGATTATATATCTTCAATAAGGGGACTCAGGAAAATAAAATGGTTATGTGCTGACATGATTTCATTATATTTTTACATTTATTTCTTTTACGTGTGTTTGGGTATGGAGTGCACATGCCGTGAAGCATCCCCTTTTTGGGGGGCGTTGATTTTCCCCTTCTACCATGTGGGTTTCAGAGACTGATCTCAGGTCTTCACTCTTGGCAGCAAGTTCCTTTTCCCACTAATCCGACTCCTACACCCCAGGAACTTTTTTTAAATCCGTAGGTTTGAGATGTGTCTGCCTTTGTAGTTAATGTTTACTGAGCATTTTCTAATTGTTTAGTACTTGCTTGAAATTTCTAGAAATTTTGCTTTTATCTTAGACATATGTAAGAACAGGAACTGCAACTCTTCCTTTTGAGTAAACCGAGAAACAGGGAAATGAAATAATTACCCCGTGACTGTACTGATATTAAATAACAGGTCGGGTTTGAACTCAGGGAGTTTAACTCCAGAGTCCTGGACCCAGGCTACACTGTAGCCCCAGGGTCTCTTTCCTGATGATTATCCCTCCATTCCTAGCAAATATTTCTTTATATTGTGTGCATGCATCCCTCTGACAACACCTACCAAACATTAAGAAGGGAGTGTAACTGACAGATCAGTATTATGATGCTATTATTTTAGATGGATAAGCATTGAACTTGAGAATTTTTTTCCTCAACATGTTTGGTAATTTTAAAGAGATTGGATCTGTTTTCCTATTTCACATTATCTGACTAGGGAAGTTTGACGTGGGTGGGATGTGTCTGTTTGTGTGTATATACGTTTTCACATTTTTTCTAGTGTCCCGTAGACAGTGGTACCGAGCAGGCATTCAGCCAAGAGCTAGTGTGGCTGCTCTTCATAAACTGCTTGCTCTGACACTGATATAGAGCGTGGGACCTCCATCCATGTAACCTTATGTCTGCACAGCCTTACCAAACCTACTGCATAGTATTTTGGTGAAATCTTTTAAGCCATTCTGCAGCAGTTTTACCTACTGCCTCTTCTTTTAGGAACCATGGGAGCCATCACTCTTACTGTTTCTTCAGTATACACTTGGGCTCATTTGCCGCACTCCAGACTGGAGGAAACACACAGGAACTGTGTGGATACCTGAATAGTCGTGGGTACCATAGAAATCTCCCCATTTACCAGTTGTGTGAACTTGGAAAGATTAGCGCTTTGAAGCCTCAGTTTCTGCTGTGTGTGTGTGTGTGTGTGTGTGTGTGTGTGTGTATGTGTGGTGGATTGACATTAATGTCAAATTTATGCTATTTTTCACTCATGGAAGGAAGTGGCCTGAGTTTCTCCTGTTTAGAGAAACCCATGCTTGCTGAAGTGTAGTCAAGAGTAATTTCGGGGAAGTGGAGCACTTGAGCAGAGACTTGTGTCATTGTGAGCAAAGCACTCATCACACGCTCAGCCGTAGACTTAGCCTTCTCATCTTTGTGAAAAGCAATTGAAGTTTAATTTAATTGGGCATCGCCTGGCTTTTCTTGGGGGAAATGTTAAAAAAAATGCCTGTTCTTCATTGATAGGATGCCAACAGGAAACCGAAGTATTCCACCCAACTCTAGCTTGTTGAACTAACGAATTTACTGTGGCTACTTGCAGGCGCATATGTCAGGGCCTACAGAGGGGACTCCCACATCAAGGGTCTGCTTACAGACACATGGGCCAAAGTTTTACTGGTGGGGGGGGGCAGGAGTGTCTTGAAGACAGCTGCGTCATCAAGGAGCCTATCCCAGAATAAATAGTAGTTCATGAAGACTGTATCTAGGAAGCTCCAGGAGCGACTGGTTTAGTTTGGAGGAAAAGGAGAAAGAACTGAATTCTTTAGTTTTACTTTAAACAGTAAAGTTTAGGAACTTTACTGCAATCTGGTGGCTCTACTTTGGGGAGGTTGTAACGATTACTTCTTTGTCCTTGATGACTGATAATTTGGACGGGGAAACCCCAACATTTCCTGTGCAGAAGAGCATGGCTCCTGTCCTGTCCTGTGTTCTAACGCTCTCGAACGATGCTATCACAGAATCACCTAGAACAATAGGATCAAAACCTCTAAGGTTAGAACTTTGGAATCAGTGTTTTTTAGCAATAACCTAAATTATGGATTTTGGCATGAAGCAGAGTCAGTAGAGTGTTTATATATCCATGTGGGAAGCCCTGGTCATGGTCCCCAGCATCACATAAAAGAGGGTTTGGTGGCATATACCACTAATCTCAGCACTTTATGAGTGGAGAGGGGAGGATCAGAAATCCAAGATCATCTCGCTACCTAGTGAGTTTGAGAACCATCTCAAATAAAGTGCAGTTATTCTTCATGTTTGCCAGTGTTTGGAAGATGATACTGCTCAGTCAGTTCTAGAGTTTCTGATCAGAAGGTTGGGCCAGATTTTGCGCGGTGGCGGTGGCAGTGGTCACATCTATACCACCTTCACACTCTGATTCCGATCCCAGAAGGTTGGGCCAACCTTGGTACTGTCACTTCTAGCCCAAGTGCACACTCTGAGTGGCATTGCTGTGACAGAGAACTGACCCAACCTCCAGGGAGTAGCTCTGACTACAAAGGGATCTGATTAAAATGTACGTTTTGATATCAGGAATCTTGGATGGGGCCCCACACTTTGCCTTTCCCCAAAGCTCCAATGGATGTAGTTGATGTCCAGTGAGCACGTCAGGAGTGTTGGCCTGGTGGCTGGTAAGGTTTGGGAAGCATCAGCGTTTCCAGGGAGCTAGCTCCAACCTTAATCTCTTGGGTCCAAGATTGTTTTTCAACATTTCTGCACAATAAAAATCAACTGTAGAGTTAAAGAATGTTGATTTTTTTCCATCACAGAGATTATTTAGTTGATATGGCTGTGACCTAGACATCAGAACTTTTTTTAAAAAACAAAACAAAACAAAACCTCCCTAGAATTCTGTGTTATGTAGCAGTTTGTGAACCACTGAGGTAAACTCATCTTGGGTATTTCAGTTTTGAAGTTTGTGTTCCAAATTTACATGAACTTATTGTGCAACTTCAGCTAAGATTTTTAATTAGCTTAAAGTACAGGGTTATCATTGCAGTATCTCCTGAAATATTTTTCCAATATTTTGTTTTAAAAGTAGGTTATATAGCTGGCAATGATAAATCTGTAGTTTGCCCAGCTGGCTCCACTAAATTTCCACAACATTCTATTTGCCTGACTTTAGACAGCTTCCTCTGGTGTTGTTTCAGGCATCTGCCACATGGTGATTGACTGTTAACCATGGCTGTCATGCAGATACCGCACTTTCATACAGATCAACATGCTGAAGGTTAAAAGCCTTCTAGTTATGGAACTACAAAAGGGAATTTAAAGGCTCCTTCCAGTTCTCCAAACATTAGAGTTTGGTTGGACCTTCACGTAAAACCAAAACTTGATGTCAGATACCTCTGGTACTGTGGAGTGATCAGATGAATCATGAGATTTCAACGATCAGAGATCCCCAAAAGCCATGTACTCAGCAGAGGTTAGTTTTAAATTGAATCTTGAGGAATAGGAACAGGACACATAAGCTAAGATTAGAAAAATCAAGTTTCAGATAAGGAAGCAGGCAATCACTTGGTGGAGAAAGCTCCTGCCGGGTTGGAGAAAAATGAGTTGACTAGCTTGGAAAGAGATTGTGTGGAGGAGTTGCTGGGCCCTATTTCAGAGTGGCTCGGATTACATTAGAAGGGTACAGAAGTTTCTGTGGCCAGAAAGAGTCCCTGAAAGCTACTCAGTGGTCACAGGCCAGTGAGGGCAGGATGCAACGCCCTGGAAGCGCTCTAGCTGTTCTTTAGAGCAGACATGAGTCAACGCAGAGCTTTTATGTGGAGAATTAATAAGGGAGGAATTAGCACTTTATTTTTAAGTCCCTTTGTATTCGTTCCATTTCTAAAAAGTCTTGCCACACTGTATTTACTTCTATGGACACTCTTAACAATGCAGAGTGAGGCAGGCATACGCTGTTGTGTGGTGGCTTATGCTAACGAGGCTCCCAGTCCAGATTCAGAATGACTGAAATAGTTGACTCAAGGTGGCTTGTACTTCCTCTGTGTGATTTGAGCTAAGAACTGAAGGCTCATATTTTATTCACTGGAATATTTCCAGTGCCTAGAAAATTCTGTCTCAGGCTCCCAGTTTTGCCCACCATTACTCTTTTTCTCACTATCTTTACAAGTGCTTGGATTCTAATTTCTTCACTCACCTCCTCTTCACAAACAACAACTATCCTCTTGTAGCCACCAGGACTTAGGTTTCATCTCAGGTTGTTAGCTGACTTTATGATCCTGGGAAAACCTTAGTTTTGCCTTTTAATTTTCTAGTCTGTAAATATGACCCCACAGAACTTACAACAAATTTTTAAAAAATATTTTTAACTAACTGTTACCATGACAAAGGTCACAAGTATCTCCTTCCACTGCTGTGTTACAAGTACCTTGCTCTGTGTCTGGACTATGCACCCTGCATTAGTGACTCAGACTAACAAAAAGTGATGTCAGTATCAGCTGCAGCACTGAGTGGAAGATCTGTAGGAGATATAATTGCAAAAGTTCTACAGCAAGCAAAGATTTTTTGGATGTTTTGCCTTGCCCATTGATCTTGGAGACTGACACCTGTACCATTCATTGAATTCCCCAAACGACTCGGAGACACATCTTCTGTGTAAGACGAATTGGCTGCGGAGTATGAGTGATGACAGGCATTTGCTTCCATTATCGATAGTGATTTGCTTCATTTTTCATCCTAAAGGGGGAAAAAAAGACTCCCGTTGAATTGACTTGTTAATTATGCAGGGCATTTTCAGCATCTCTAAGGTATCTGAGGGTGATACGGTAATCTCATCATTAAAAACTAAAGGCAGGCCCTGTCTTTGAGCTCAGGTGTACATATATGCTAGCTTTTGTCAAAGCAAGAGATCACCAGGCAGTACATCTTCACCAGGCTGGAAATCCGCAATCTGTGCTGTCAGGCAGAGCTTAGAAGAAAAATCTTTGTCTCTAAATCCCAGACCACTAATCAGTTCCATAAGTCAACAAATTCAGTGGGGAGACTGAATCAGCCAGTGAGATTATTTGGCCAGTTGTTTATAAAACAGAGCACCAGACAGAATGCATCGAGCTGGCACACTGGGAAGTATGCTGACGCTCGCTTGTGTATGATCTTATTTAAAGTATGTATTGTTTGTGAGTCTGGGATATGCACTGTGGAAGACAAAATGCACAGCTTTTCCCTACCTCATGATATTTTAAGAAAGCTGAGGTAAAACACGGGGCAGCTGCCATCCAGCCCTCCCACCTCCAAAACTCCAGATTTAGAGATGGAAAATAATAAACCAATTAATGATGCTTTTTGTTTTACCTTGATAGCCTGAGGTCCAGTTTGTTTCTGTTGTATTACTTTCATTTATCTTCATAAAAGCCCAGTGACCTATACAGTCCAAATAGAAAAGACTCCTAGTCACCAAAATCTCAAAGTGGGTAATGTCACAACAAGGAACTATCGACTTGCACCTCATGCTGACTTTGTGCTCCTGGCTTGAATACTAAAGGAATGAATAGGGCCAATCTTATTTTTTCTTTTTTTTTCAAAGTTTATTAAATTATAAAAGTTTCCATTTCCGCCCCTCCTTCCAACACCCTCCCACTCCCCCCACTCCCTCTCCTCCTCCCTCTCCATCCCTAAGAGCAGTCAGGGTTTCCTGCCCTGTGGGAAGTTCAAGTTCCTCCCCCCTCCCTCCAGGTCCAGGAAGGTGAGCATCCAAACAGACTGGATCCCAAAAATCCAGTATATGCAGAGGAAACAAGTCCCAGCGTCATTGTCAATGGCTTTTCAGAAAGACTCTGGGCCAGCCACATTCAGAGAATCTGACTGGATTACGTGCTCGTTCAGTCCCAGTCCAACTGGCCTTGGTGAGCTCTCATTAGATCAGTCCCCTTGTATCAGTGGGTGACCGCACCCCTCACGGTCCTGATTTCCTTTTTCATGTTCTTCCTCCTTCTGCTCCTCATTTGGACCTTGGGGGGCTCAGTCCGGTGCTCCAATGTGAGTCTCCGTCTGTATCGCCATCCATCGTCAGATGAAGGTTCCCTCTGGTCTTGCCTTCTTTGCTCATGTTCTCTTTCCTTCTGCTTCTCGTTTGGACCTTAATTTCTGTAGGAAATGCTATTTTAAAGTATGAAGTAGAGTTATTTGTGTTGTGAGTGTGCAAGGCACTCTGGATATCACAAAACAGAAAGTAAAAATCTCAACGTTTAATAGTCTTTCAAAGAAAATTGCTAAAGCAGCTTAATTTCAGAAATAAAGCTCACCACTTATGCATACAGTACATACAGTACAGCCTCAGCCATGCGAATGTACATTAACCATAGCCAGAGTAGCTCAACAGGATGCTAGTATTCTGAAAGGTTGTTGGCAAATAAATGATCTATCTACCTGATACTCTTGAAAATACCACGCTTAAAGAGATACCCATGTAAATACACAAAGTTGAAAAGTCTGCGAGATAGGTGTTGTGTGTAGAGTACAATAGACTGGGATGAGGGCTCAACCCTCAGTTTGAATAAGTAAGTCCCATCCTCCCATAATTTATGTAATCACCTTTGCGTTGAAGAATAGAAGACTTCAGTGTTTTGGTTGTTTTTTTTTTTTTTGCTGATCATTTAATAATGGCATTTTATTATCGACAACAGAAAAAGGTTGCAGAATTGACGTTAGTGAGTCATAAATAAGCGAAGTGCTAAAGACAAAGATTAATTTCATGACTAAGGAAAGACGAGTTGAGTGGCTTACAGATATTATTGTAAATGCTACAGTTAAAAATACGTCAATAGTCTTTAGGATTGAGTGAGAAAACAACCGTCTATCTGCTTGCTCTCAGGTTAAGGCTTTGTTATTGAAAGAGGCTATTCATACTTTAACAGAATGTTTCTGATGAAAGCAGCTTCAAAACATCGAGAAAAATTAATTTTCAGTATCTTCATTCTCTCTCAGTGTCTTCCATTAAGGGTCTAATGAGTCATAAGGTTTTTCTCTTCTTCTCACTGCCCACCAGAAAAAATTCAACCAGGAGTTTGAAATGCAACCACACTTTTTAATACCAGTTCGCTCTAACAAGCACAAGGACATTGTCCTTGGAATTCATTTATGGGGCCAAGGGGATTGCTCAGTGGGTAAAAATGCCTGCTATGGAGCTTGGAAACCGAACTCAATTCCTAGGACCAAACCCACATGCGGGGAGGGGAGAAACAACTCCTGTAAATTGCCTTCCAACCGTCACATGTAAGCTGGAACATACACTTCCACACACATGCATGCATGCACAAAATGAAATTTAAAATGTTATCTCTGAGTACACCAATTTTTGTACCTTTCAGGAGATTTCCTTCGAACTTTCTTCTTCTTGTTTGTGACTCCATTGGCTGAATCTTGTATATTTTATTTATAAAATTTGAATTTATTGTTATCTTTTTGTCACTTGTGGTATATAATACACAGCTGGAAATTAAACTGAAAATAGCATAGTATTTTAAAAAACACCATTTTTCTATTGTGATACCATTTTGATAGATGTGTATGTTAGTCAGGTGCTCTAGCGGAACAAAACTCAAAGGATATGTGTGTGTGCGCGTGCATGCGTGTGTGTGTGTGTGTGTGTGTGTGTGTGTATTAAACTAAGTAATCTTTAAAGTAACAACCACCGCAGAATCATAGCTGAGTACTTCAGCTCTCTAGTTATGTGGTCCTTGATGCCGAGGGCCTCAGCAGTCAGTGTTGTCCCGTGATAGCTCTGTCTAGAGCGTAACAACCCATAGTTGATGTATTCAAAAGGTTGGGTGTCTCAGTAACTCCAATCCTGTGTGAGAATCCCAGAAGATTCCCGGAGAACTGCTGGTCTTTAGTGTACAATGGAAGCTTGGAAAGAAAATGGTTCTGATATAGGGAAGGAATCAGTAGCAGCCACCTGGAGGCAAGGAGAAAGCTGGAACAAACAAAGATCGAATAATCTTCCCTCTGCCATACCGCTTTATTGGAGCTGCTACAGAAGGCACAGCCCATGGCAGAGGCAACTGGGAGGCTCCCTACTTCAGTGATTTTATTTGTGGCAAGTTGACATTAACAGCGATCACAACAAGGTATAATACTTTGATTGCAACAAACTGTATCTGCAAACTGCCCCTTCCTTTTCATTCCTTCCAGTCTTTCATCACTCTGTAAGCACCGAGATCTCCTGCCACACAGCACACACACATGTTCTCTCACGGGAGCCCCTGCCCTCTGCGCTCCGCACGCAGCTCACGAACTGTATGGAGTTCCTCTTTTCTGCTAGATTCCATATTCAAATGCATTTCATGGGCGGTAAATATTAACTTCCATTTCTCTTGCATAGTCAATTATGGAAATATGACCTAGAAAGGATATGAATAAGCAAGCTAGAGAATGCTGATGCTTTTATTTATTCAGCAAACATTGAATAACAGCTTCTTAGACCAGGGTTCCCTGTTAGGCCAGACGAAGAGCAATAAAATTTTCCAGTGCCTTCAAGTGGAAGGAAGCCTGGGAAGGACTCCCAGAGGGGTGTGTTTCCTCCGGGGATTGATCTGTTGGGCTCGCTGCTCATCCCTGCGCTTGTAGGGCATTTGACATAGTGTAAGTGCACCATAGATCTTTATGAAAGTAACAGAGCTCTAAACCAAGCATAGTTTGTAGGTACTGACAAAGTTCTGTAGACGTGTATGTCATCACATACAAAGAACACAGACTGTGACCATGTTACCAGACAAGACGTGGCAGAAGTGCCCTCAAGAGATTTGCACTCAGGAATGGAGGTAGACAGGTAAACAAATTATTCTCAGGCTTCTGTGGGGCTCGGGTGGAGCTAAAAATATTAGAGCCTGAAGGATGAAAAGATGGGGCTGGAGAGACGGATCGGTGATTAAGGGTGCTTTCTATTCTGCCAAAGGACCCGAGTTCAGTTCCAGCACCCAACTCTGGGCAGTTCATCACCACTTGTAACTCTAGTACCAGGTGAACTGACACCCTGGTTAGGGTATCTGTAGGCCTTTGCACACACACACACACACACACACACACACATACACACACACATTGTACATTCACAAAGACACAGACATACACACACCTTTATCAATAAAATGAAAATAATAATCTACATCTGCAAGTGGGAAAACAGTCTTTCCAGGTAGAGATAGAAGATAAAAAAAGAACAAAATCTATTCTATCTTAAAGCCAAGAGGAAGTTAAGAAATGGATAAAAGCTCTATTTTTGATTATTATAGTGGGCGGAGTGGGTGACAGGTGATTTTACATTTTACACCTGTAAATATAAGATGGTGTCAGGTTGTAAGAAGTGGGGACAGAGGAGACACCAGAGGTTTTTAGCAAGAAAATGGCATGAGTAGATGTTGAAGAATGGGGTGGATTGGAATAGCCTCACTTCTAAGGGGCATAAGGATGAAGATCACATCTAGTAGTGATTCTTACCCAGTGTGAAGGGCTTCTGTGAGCCAGCATGATCTCTGGATGAGGCAGAAGTGAGGTTCTTGTCGCATTCTGAGATTTTAGGGGCCAAGACGAAGACTTTTCCTAAGAAAACTGACCTTTTAAACATTTATATCATTGTTAATTGTGTGTGTGCGCGTGAGCATGTGTGTGTGTGTGTGTGTGTGTGTGTGTGTGTGTGTGTGTGTGTGTGTGTACATGTGTTCAGGTTCCCAAGGTGGTAGGAAAAGCCATGGAATCCTTTGAGCTGGACTGAAGGTGGTTTCCGATTGTCTGATGCAGGTACTGGGTGTCTGAGTACTGCTAAAGCAGTTCTTAACAGCTGAACCCCTTCTCCAAGTCCAGATGAGGAGATTTCTTTAGCTCTTCACACTCAAAAGTCTTATTTAAAGTTGTTTACTGAATCTTTGCAGCAAAAGCTAAGTCTCCAGAAGCATTCCACCCAAAAGCCCTTATCACCTTGTGGTTTATAGAGGACTTTTTCCATGTGGTGTGTACTAGTCCCTTACCAGTTATTTATTCTTTCCTTAAATCCCTCTAGGAGGGGAAGCCATTGAATGACTTTCCTGTTCCAATTCACTTGCATTAGCCATGCTTCTAACCTTTGACAGAGAAGCCTCTTCTTTCAGGGTCATTTTTCTTAGGTTCTTTTCCCGTCATTCTTTCTCACAAAAATATTATTTAACTTGATACTTACCAGTATATACTTTTATTTACAATACATAAGCACCTTGCATTTAACTTGTACTTTGAACACTCATTCTGCCTTCATTAGCAATTTCTGTCAGAATTAGGGAAGGTTTTGCATTGCATAGATTTAAATAGTGAGGACCTTTCTTTTCCTGAAAGCAAGGATTAGTGATTGAGCACTGGACCGCTGCCACACTCCCAGAACTCTCTGGGACTCCGCTTCTTCCACCCATCTGCCATCACTCACTTGGGAATAGCCTTTGTTTTCAAGTCTGAGATGATCCAGGTGCCTCATCACTCTCATCAAAACAGTAAAAGACGAAATGTCGAGAAGAATTAGTGAAGGAAATATTTGCATTTTCTTTAGGAAGGATCTTTTTAGCTTTTAACATATAAATGCATTTAATACCATATATCAAATGTCATACACTCAAGAGACAAATAACTGGTAACAAACATTGGAAAAATGTGGTAATCTCATAGGACTACATATAAATACATTCATATGTACAATGGCATTAGCACTATCAAACCAAGAGTCATTGATTCAGTATATACAAATGATAAAGAAGTTGAGAAAGAAATCAGAGAAACATCACCCTTCACAATAGCCACAAAGATCATAAAATACTTTGGGGGTAACCCTAACCATTCAGAAGTGAAAGACCTGTATCTGGACACTGAACTGAACTCCCAAAGTCCAATTGAAGAGCGGAAGGAGTGAGAATATGAGCAAAGAGGTCAAGACCGCGATGGGGACACTCACTGAAACAGTCTACCTGAGCTAATGGGAGCTCACCAACAATAGCTGAACAGGGAAGGAAACACCATAGGTCCAAACTAGACCCTCTGAATGTGGGTGACAGTTGTATGGCTGGGCCACTTCAGGGCCACTGACAGTGGAACCAGGATTTATCCCTACTGCTTATACTGTTTTTGTTTGGAACCTGTTTATTTCGGATGGATACCTTGCTCAGCCTAGATAGAGCCGGGAGGGCCTTGAACCTTTCCCAAAGCAATGTGCCTAACTAACCCTCTCTGAAAAGTGGTTGGGGGATGGAGTGGAAGGGGGTTAGGTGGAAGGAAGGGGAGGAGGGAAGGGAATGGGAACTGGGATTGGTATGCAAAATGAAAAAAGATTGTTTTCTTTTTTAAAATAAGTAATAAAAAACAAGAAATGCAAGTGATGAAAGCTCAGTTTTCATTGGCTGGACTAAATTATTTGTAGAGAGATGAGGACATGAAGTTGGGAGAGCAGTGAGGTGGGTGGGTACCAGAAGATGTAGATGGAGGAAGGTGGATGGAGATGATTGCATCTGTGTATGAAATTTTTAAAGAAAAACTAAATACTTTAAGGAGGAAACATCCAAAAATGAATGTTTGTTGGACAGAGATGAACTATAGCTCAATAACTGTTAGCAAAGCAATTAACATTAACCAAAATTCATCTTCTTTAGGAAGGATTCTTTAAGCATATTAAGGTCTGTCTGCCTGTGTCAAATAGTGAGTCCCTAAGAGCTACCTCTAGCCATAGCAAATGTAGGAAAAGCAGCTAAGATACATATTAGTTTGTGAGAAGATAAAACCAGTTATCCTCGGAGATTGAAGCTTAAATGGCACAAGGAATACATACAGTTTTATACAGGTAACTACATCAGTGAGCTAGAAATCCTCTGCTTAGCGTCACTATCAGCTCAGTTGCCTCTCTGAATTAGTTTGTCTTAAAAATTGACGCAATCCTCATCCTGCCAGAAATTTCTCACACCATTTATGGTTTAGGATGAAATACAATTGGTGAGTTGATTAGCATTTTGAAACTGCATAGATATGAAGTATTATCTTTTGAAGCATTAAGCAATGTGCTGAGTACAAACTAAGAAAATTACTAAGGAAATATGTTGATATTTTATATATGGTGGATCATGACTTATGAGAATTATTAGGTACTGATTTAGTGAGATGGCTCAGTGAGTACAGTGCTTGGAATACAAATGTGAGAACCTGAGTTCAAATTCTTGGAACCATAGAAAGCTTGATATGATCATATGTAAGCAAACCCCGTGCTCCTGTTCTGAGATAAGAGGGGAGCTAGAGTTAATAGAGTGTGTAAGCTTACAGACCGGATAGCCTGGTTACATATCTGAACAACCCAGAGACTCTGCCTCAAAATAAGGTGGAAGATGAGCACAGACACCTGGAGTGGCCTCGGACCTCCACATGTGTAGGGTGGCATGTGTGGCCCCATGTCCATCAGTCATCCACATGTAAGAAAGGGGATATTCACTGTTAACGTTAAATAACTATTTGTGAAACACTTTCAAGAATGTAGCACATTTTTTTTTTTGGTAAAAGCCCCTGTATTGTGTGCACTGTATTGTTCTGCCCACATGGAGAGGACACGGAGTTCAAAGCCTTGTGACCTTGTGACTCTGAGTGGCTGGTCTAGAAACTTCCACCTTCACACAGTTTGTCTCTTAATCTGTGCTGCTGTTCTAGTCTTCGTGGGTCAGGCTTCTCTTGTCTGTTTGGTAAAATCCGCATCCCCATGATTAGGAGGATACTTGTCTGTTTCCAGGTTCTGTGTTCTCATTTCTCCCGAGAACGCCCTCAGCCGTCCTCTGCTTTCCCAAGGGTCAGCTTCAATCCTGTGCTCTGCGTGAAATATTTCTAAATACTGCAGGCCATGGGGAGACTTCATGTTTTCCCCTGAACTTCCCAAACATACCAGCTATGTTCAGAGAAATATATATTTATTTGATTATAGAAATAAATTGTGCACTGCATTAGGTTACTCCGTATGTCTTTCCTTTGTCTCCTTAAACAGACTATATTATATTTCTTAAGCAATTTAAAATGTGCATGACCCATGCTGAGCCTATAGGAAGAACTAAAATTAGCTCAGCTCTAAATTGAAGGAACAATTAATCCTTAAACAACGATTCTAACAGAGTCTATACTTCTATGAAAATCGGAAAACAGGTTTAAGGAGGGAGAGACTTAGCCAGTGCCAGCAACTAGAAATCCAGTTCTGCCACCGGAAGCCTGTAGTCTAAGGCCTGATTCTTTCCAAGTCTCAGCTGAACACTTGTCTAATCTAAACACTGTATATGCCTGTGTTTGTGCTGTGTGTGCAAATAGCTTACTGTCTCGAGTTGAAAAAAAAAACCCAGGTCGAAGCAATAGGGTTAATTTGTGGGGGGGTTCCCTATTAAACTTTGACAGTATCAGAAATGAAGAATTTTATGTGTAGAGAGGGTGCATGATCTCTGCTACTCAGTTTATTAAAGAGAACTGCAAGGGACTCTTTTACAAAAGTAGTCATGAGATATCTAATGCCTCCCGGCAATGCCATCTGCAGAGTCTCACTAGATGGGTGATTGCTTCCCTCCGGTGTGATGCAAATATTTTCAGGGTCGTATTTTCTGCCTGTGCTCATTCTGTAACCTCAAAAGCAGCTGGACCCAGGGCTGTGACATATACTTAATAATAAGAAGGTATGCTGGAAGGAGCCTGGGAAACCAAACTGCCTTTGTCTTTTCTGGTTCATGCATTTGCTTTTCTCTGAGTGGACACACTGCCTTAGCATTTTGGGTCCCAGGTAACTTGAACACATAAAGATGACAATGTTCCTGTTTGATTTTAGGTTGTCTAAACCAGCTTGCCAACTTAAATTTTAATGTGCTATATAGTCTGCCTTTCTTTAACTATGACATATATCTGTTGCTGTTCAAGCCGTCCATAAATTGCCTGTTCACTTGTCTTAGTTGCTGTTCTATTGCTGTGAAGAGACACCGTGGTTAAATTAAGTTATAAAAGAAAGAATCGAATTGGGACCTTGTTGACAGTTGCAAAGGGTGAGTCCATGGCAACCATGGCAGGGAGCAAGGCAGCAAGCATGTGGACATGGCCTTGGAGCAGTAGCTGAGAGCTCACAACTGATCCACCAGCAGGAGGCAGAGTGATTGAGCCAGGGCCTGGCATGAGCATTTGCAACCTCAAAATTCGTCCCTAGAGACACACCACTTTTCCTCCAATAAGACCACACTTCCTAATCCTTCCCCCAAGCAGTCAGTCCACCCACTAGGGACCCAGCATACATATAGATGGGCCTATGGGGTCTCTCTCATTCAAACCACCACATCGTTTATCAGTGTATCTTCATTTCCATGCAAAGACTCAAAATCTCAAGAGGCAAGCTCTCCCCACTGTTGCTCCGTGTTAGTCCATGATTGTGTTCACTGTTTGGGCTCCAGACCTTTTCCGGGTCACAGCAAGAAGACTGACTCCGGTTTGGTTGTGTTTTAAAGATTATACTTTACTGTTACTTGGGAAGGATGGTTGTTTTTATTATTAAGAGGTTCTTGTTGCAAGTTATGTGTTAGAAAACTGCGCTGTACTACTTCGTGTGCTCATTTTGGGGAGCAGGGATTCCAGATATTCCAGTCCATGTAGACTCTCGCAGTCCTTCCAACCTAGCATTTCTGTTTTAGTTGAATCACACACCTCACTGGAGCGTCTGTGAATGAGTAATTAATGGTGTTGGAGAGGCAAGCCATGGCAGTGTAGTCCCCAACTTGTTTTAATTCTCCTTCCTTCTCCCCACCCCCGCTCTGTCTCCTCTCTCCCTTCCACTCCCTCCCCCTTTCCATCACTCTGTCCATGCTGTTTCCAGTAAATGGATTTTGACGCTGAAAATTGCAAGAATATTATAAAGATCAAGATGATTTATTCAGTAGGTCATTAATCTTTTTCTGTCTTTTATTTTTTTTCTTCTTCTAGCCCTCTTCAATCTAATTCCTGTGGGACTGCGGGTGGTGGCCATCCAAGGTGTGAAGGCCAGTCTCTATGTGGCCATGAATGGGGAAGGCTATCTCTACAGCTCAGTAAGTAGCTCACGTGTGTGTGTGTGTGTGTGTGTGTGTGTGTGTGTGTGTGTGTGTGTGTTAATGAAGTGGTCCAAACAAGGAACTGATGTCACTTTATATTTTCAAATTGATTTTCAGTACTATTACACCATGCCCCAGCAATGAAAATAAACCAGTTACTTGTTGTGTTATATATTCTTACATCTCATTTACACTTCCAGAGAGTGCAGTTTGGAATTTCCTTTCTGTGCAGTTCAAAGAGTAAGACACTTTTTCTTTCCCATGTTAATGCTCCATCAGGGACAGAAGATGGTTATAGAGGGTCTTCTTTATCTTATTGCAGAGAAAGAATTTTCATCGACTCTGCTTTTGTTTGTGCTTAATCAGTCCTGTGTGCCCAATATGTCATATGCTTTAGTTTATGAATAATTTAGAGATTATCTAATTTAAAGACAATGGATTTGCAGAGTGAGCTCTGGATTACGAGCAATGATATCAGTATGGTTTGCACATGTCAGTATAGTGTGTACATGCGCGTGTATGTGTGCCTGTATATGTGTGTACAAATAACTTTTCCACCTTATCTTAATTTCTGGATCTTTAAAGGGTTGGTGTGGCTTCCTCCCTTGTGTACTATCTCCTCAAATCTATAAGTGACAATTGTGTATTACCAGTGGTTTCAGTTTGAGCACTGACATATTTTTAAGTTAAGACTATCCTGATTGTTTTTTAATTCATGCACTGAAAATGTAGCTATTCAGAAGATGGGAATGTCCTATTTGTGTTTCATTTAAAAAAATGTCCTTTTGAAAATCACAGCTAACGAGTTCTACCCAGTCTGTAATCTTGGACATCGTACAGACTATCTAAGAAGTTCACCTGTGTTTCTCAGCTGCGGGTTCAACACTGAATAGTTGTAGTAGACATCAAATAACTACTAAATGAGTATCTCATATATTATACTTGTTTATTAGTAATACATCTGTTACCGTGCTATATTACAGCTGCAATGATATAAATGTTCCCAACAACCTATGATAAATATCATGGTTACAGATAGTCCAATTAGTCTGATGGAATCACTGCATGTTGTTTTCCTTTATTGCTGTGTCACAAAGTCCCTCACAAATATATCTGTAATTATTGTGCCAGTTAAAACACAACATAACTGAAAAAGATCAAAGGTGACGCTCTACTTCTGAGCATAGTCAGATCTGGATATCCATTTATAGACGGCATACACGGACACACATTTTCAAGTTGATGATCAAAATAACATTTAATGATGAAACATTTTCAGCCTAAGTGACAAGCATTTGCTTTTCATGCATCATGTTAGGTACACTAACAACTCTGCATGTGAAGTCATCAGTCATTTAAACCCCTTTAAATTTTTTCTTAGTTTTTCAGCATCAGAGATTGAACCTTGGGACTTGCATATGATAGGCAAGTGCTCTACCCCTAAGCTATCGCCCCAAGCCCTTACAAATTCATTCAAAATAGAAAAAAAAAAAAAACAAGAATAAAGAAGGGCCCTATGTTGAATAATTCTAGTTAGCTAAACTGCTGCTGCAACACAGATGTTGACTGGGATTAAAACAAAAATGTGGAGATGACCCAAGGATGGTATTAAAAATGAATGCATCACATAAGCATGTAAAGGTTCAGGGTACAATGGCAGAGTGTGCAATGTCACTGTAGGACTTGGGCCATTGATTTTCATTGGCCAGTGTTTTGTGTATAGAATGGATGGGCAAAGGGGGTTCATTCAATTTGCAGAATTGTATTCTTTCTATACTTTTTATTTAGAAGTGAAGCTAAATGCGAGGATTGGGGTCTGCAGGATGGAGAGGTTTTAAAGAAACTTGCAGTTTTGATTGCAGTCCTGACTTAAAAATAGAGCCAACACCTTTGTAAAACCAGTACTCATTCCCTGCATGCCTTGCTACAAAAGATTGCTTTTGTCACCTATAGAGTCATGGTGCTTTCTTTGCTAGGGCACCAGGGACAAGTATCCAATAATTCTAAGCAGATCCTCCCTGGCATAGGTGAACTGGCTCTATTCTCTCTAAAGGTCCTATCTCTGTCCCAGACTGGTAGGGTGCATCCTGGTTTTTAACTGTCTCTAATAGGACTCTAGGGACCAGGATCAGAGTGTACGGGCCATAATACACTCTGTCTTCCAGCTTTTCTTGTCCGGTGTGCTGCAGTGCCAGACTGACGCAGAGGCCTTGTGGCAGTTACAGAGGCAAGTGGTAACCCCAGTTTCCTGGTGTGTGTTCGCCACATATGAAGACTTGAAGTTATTTGAAAAGCAGCTTCCTGTTTCCTGTGACCAGTGCAGTGGGGCACATCAGTGAGGACCATCAAGGAACATGTGCAGGGATGGTGGGTGGTGTCCAAACTGGAGAAGTCCTAGAGAAGCTGAGGCCAAGTGCGATCCTGTCCATACTGCCATTTTCTGGCCTCTGTTTAAATTTAAGCTGGAGGTGCGTTCCCTTGTTACCTTTGAGTTCTCTTCATTCACTAAGAAGCAGGAGCAGAGAAGGGTAGTGGAGGTGGGCTGATTGCTGGGTAGCGTGGAGAGAGCTAAAGGGTTAAGGTCTGTTCTCAAAATCCAGGCAAACTAATGCATATCTCTATCTATAACTGTATCTAGATCTATATCCATTTGTAGCATCTGTATTCATATTCATATTTATCTATATCTATTTACATCTATATTTTTATCTATATTGTCTATATATATATCATCTGTATCTATATCCATATAGATTTGTATATCTACATAGATATATAAATAAAAATGTAGATATATCAGAAGAGGTTTTTTATGTATCTGTATTTGTTTTTTTAATCATTGCATTTTGCCTGTTTAAAACTACATTGGTTTTTATCTTTTAAAACTCTCATGCATTACTGAAAATTTTCCATTTTTCTTTTACTCTTCTAAACTTAGGGTACATTTCTTTTCCTTTAGTGTTTGCTTCTAGTTTTCAGTTTGCATATAGCCATGATTACATTCATTGATAAATATTGTTGTGTTTCTATTTTCTAAACAGTTCATGAGCTATAGAATATTTTCTTGGCTCTTAAAACACATCTCACCAATCTGAATGAATGTATTTTTGAATAAATTATTTGTGGATAGTGATTGCATTTTATCATATTTAGAAAATAATTTCTACGAACAGTTTCTCTGTGTGTCAGATTTACTCTTGTTGTGTTTCCTCTTTCTTCAAACTACGTATTTCATTGTTCTTTTTGTGAGAGTCCGTATAAAGTAACTGCTTGGGTTTTGTATAAAGATCTCTGTGTAACAGATAATTTCCTGCCTCATAAAAGCATGCACACTCTTTCTTCCATTCCTCCCTTTGACTGTAGTTCATTTACTTGTAAACATCTCACTGGACTGGCATTTCCCATAACATCCATGAAATGATATTCCATTGGTTTTTGGCATCTGTTGTTGAATGTAGGAATTTGTTGTCAATTTAATATTTCCTTTGAGGTAATCTCTATGGAAACATAGAAATATTTTCACTTTATATTTCCTGTTCTTAAACTGTCTTTACCAGTTAGAAATTTGTAATGAATTTATAATCCAAAGAGTTACAGTTCTTCAATTCTAAAAAGTTTAACTTGTATGTCATATCCATTTTACCTCCCAACCATGCTTTCCAGTCTTTCACACCATTTCTATGTTGTAAATTAAAAACATTCAAACTCAGTGTGTCCAAATTTTAAGCTGTTTTGTGATTTCATCATGGTGTCTTTCGTTTCTGATGCTGAGTGACTTCTATTAATATCCTCCCATCCTTGATTTATTTCTGCCTGTTTTTAGTGTATGACTTTTTTCACTTCTTACAGAAAGTTATTAGCTTATCTCGCCAAGCGTTTCTAACATAATTGGTCAGTGTTTTCCATAGTTATGAACTCACATTTTAAGCATTAATTTTCTTGAGTGTCACATTCAGGCTACACATTAGAATTAATTCTTTAAGTGCACTGAGGCACTTTGGTTTGGGGCATGTTCCTTTCCTTTTCTCTTTGATAGTTCTTCCTGTGATGTCTGTCACTTTGTTCTAGCAACTTTTGGGGTGGCTTCTCACCAATTGTCAATACCTCAAGTCTAGAGTAGTTTTAAGGCATTCCCTAGATGAGAGTAACAGTGGGGTGAATGCAGGAGCCTGGGCTAAGATGTGGTTTGGTCTAGCTGGTCTTGGAATGGACTGTTCTATGTTTCAGGAGAGAGCATCATTTTTTTCTTATTTTTTATTTATTTATTTATTTATTTATTTTTGGTCACTGCAAGATACTCCAGTGCAGCTCATTGTATTATTAGCTAACCAGATTCTGGTTCTCACTTTGCACAGAAGGATTTTAATGAACTGAACTAACTTGAGAGAATTCAAGGCCAACTGGCAGTCTTCAGAACCTAAAGCCAGGCCTGCCTGAAGATGTAGCTGGTTGCGATGTCATTTCTATTCCATGGGAATGTTGTGTTTGTTTTGACAGTACTGTCCTTGAAGTGGTGGATAGGCCTTGAGTTTTGTATCCTACTGTTCTTGCCCTTACTGTGAGCAAACAACGAATCTCTCTTTCTCTCTCTTCTCTTCTCCCTTTTTAGTTAAAAGTACATAAAGTAAAGTTTCCATCTTAATAGTTTTGCATGTACCTTACTGTTAATCATATCTACACTTTGGTCAACAGATCTCCATACCTTTTTCCTCTTGAAAGCACTAAAGTTGCACACCCATTAAAATCATTTCCCTTTTCTCCTCCCCATGGCATATTTTACTTAGCAAAATGTTTTTATCCCATCCATGTGATAGCATGCAATATTTGTCTTAAACAATTAATAAAATTCCATTTTGTGTATCTGTTTGCTCATTCTATTGAAAAGCATTTAAGTTCCGGATTAATGCTGCAGTGAACACAAAGTTACACGTAGATCTTCAGAAATCTTTTCATTTCTCTGGATATACACAGAGACAAAGTTACTAGACCACATAACTCTATTTTAATTCCTTTGCGGAACCCCATACTGTCTTCCTTGTGTCGGCAGTCTTTGGTATTGCTACCAACAATACACAAGGGTTCAAATGCATATTCCCAGTTAATACTTGACATTTTCTGAGTTAAAAGGAAATTCTTTTAATATTGGTCATCCCACCACTTAGGATATACACAAGTATAGCCTGAGTTAAGGTTTGGTTTTCAACATCCTGAAGCTGATTGACATTTCATGTGTCTATTATGATGTTCTCTGCGTAGCCTTCTGGGATACTAGTGTATTTAATTCCTCTGACAAGTCTTTCATTTGTTTGCTTGCTTGCTTCAGTGTTTGAGGCTCTGAGCTAGCGCTTGCTTATGTTTGCTCTTTATCAGCTACTACTTGCAAATGTGTTCCTTCACTTTACAGGTGGCCCACTGCTTTCCTGGTTGTTTGTTGTGCAGAATTTTTCATTGGTGAAGTTCAACCCTGTTGTTCCCTGTCTTCTTGGTGTCATATTGAAGAAGTCACTGCCGAATTTGATGTCATGGAGCTTTTCTTCCAGTTTTCTTCAAGAAGCTTTAATGTCAACACTCACATTTAAGGGTTTAGCCTATTGTGAGCGACTTTTTAAAAAATGTTTTAAAGGGACTTTTACATTTCTTTGCATGTAGCTATAAAGATTTCCTAGTATCATGAATTGAAAAATGTATCTATGTTTGTGCCAGGATTATTCCACTGGAGTACTGAATCTATCTATCTATCTATCTATCTATCTATCTATCTATCTATTCTCTATATATTCTAAGGGTAATTGCTTTACGGAATTTTCCACTTTTTTAGGGGGTTATTTTTACTTTAATATGGTTATTTTATTTTACAAAAATAGCATCAAAATTTAATAGAAATGATATTGGACATATAGATTATTTAAGGTAAATTTGGACATTTAAATAATATTAAATAGTCTGATCTATGAATTTAGAATGTCTTTTTATTCATTTTTATCTTCTGACTCTTTTATAACAAGAAATTTTGAAGTGTCTGAGCTTTTCACTTCTTTGATTAAATTTAAACTCACTGTGCCTTTCAAAAGGGAGTAGAAAATAGTTTTAATGAAATTAAATAACACTTTGTTTTTAAGTAGAGAAAAATGAAGCCTGTTCCATATCCTGTGAAAGAACCAACTGAAACAGACATTTCATGGAAAATTTCATTATAAGTATAAATAGCATTACATACATACACATTAAGTTTCTGTAATTTATGTCTTTTTTTTGTGATTTAACCTGTTCTGCCTTGAAGCTTGATCTGTTTTCTTTTTAGATTTTATTCCCTTTGAGTTTTATAAATTTTGAAAATGCCTATAAGACATCTAAACTTCTTTAAATTGTTGTATTTAGGTGTGAGTCACATGAAGAGGGAATAATTTCATCACACACAGAGGGAAGTCTACCTTCCCTATAAATTTATTTTCATCAACGTTTTTTATACTTAAATAATTTGAAGTGAAGCTTATATAAATGACTGAACTGCAGAGAAATATCACTGAGTATATTTTGCAAATCTCCATCATTTTCATATTGTGGCTAGGCCATTGCTGGTACAGTGCTTTCGGTAATTCCTGTATAGAGTGGCATTTTTAGTAACTATTCAAGGATGGCACTACAGTTCCATTGCTGTTATATACATGTTTTCCTTTCTCTATTCTGAATCTGATAGTCACCGTCCTTCTCGGAGCCCAGCTCCAGTGTCAGCTGATTATGTCCCTTCTTCCTACCGTCTTTTCCTACCATCTTTATTTTTTGCCTTATCCTAGAAGGAAACAGTGAAAAGAGAAAGTTTGGAGCTGAGCCTGTGGTATTTCAGCAGTTGGGAAATAAGAATGTGAGTGAATGTTTTGGACATCTTGAGAGCCTTGACATTTGCATCTGGAAAAATTATACTTAAAATGTAATTTGGGTAATTTGCATTTGAATGAGCAGTTTGATGTACTTAGCACACATGTCACTGACATTTCACTGATTAATAGTGATTAATATGTTTGGGAAAGCTCTACTTTTTATTGTAATAATTGTTTATTTTATAAACTTTAAATAGTTATCTCTCAAATATGGATTAGCTAGTTTATAAACTGACAATAGTTTCCTTTAACTGCGAGATCAGTTAACATGACGTGAACACAATTTCTTGTTCAATGCCGCCTTAACCTGTAGCGATTGTGTATGAATCCACGGCAGGGATAAATTCACCTCTTTAAGCCTGTCTGTGTTCTGGTGAGCAGTAAGTTATTATGACAGTAGCTGTAGGAGCCGCCATAGCAACAGGATTAACGATTGTGTTTGTAGAAATAATACATTTTGTTTGGTTGTTACCTTGAAAGTGCTTTCAGATTTATGTCTCGGTTCCACAGCAATGTTGGGAAAAAGGGGAAAAAATTAAGTATTAGCCGTTGATGAAGGATTGAGACGTAGATAGGTAGTTGACTAAATAGGCAGATCCTAGCAAGAGGGCCCAGACCTAGATCTAGGCCTGAACTGAAAACCCATAGGATTTTCATGACGCGTCTATGTCGTTGGCTTTATATGTAATGATACCTTTCCCTTGTGGACTGTTCCATATCTCCCTCACCATTTAATATAAAGTATCTCATTAGTGCTTTGTAATAACTCGGACCATTACTATTACTGAGTGACAGATGGTCTCTCTGGGAAACAGAAAGTTTAAGTGAAGAAAGTGATGTCCCTTAGCAGAGTCAAAGAAAGTCAAAAGGAAGGAACTTTAGCTCAGTGCTCATATTTGTAATCAACACCGCTCTTGTTTCCTCCTACAATGAACTATCTATTGCCCCATAGTTTTACAATTCCTCTCAAAACGAGAATTCTTTGAGAAGCTTTCTGTAAAGACACTAAGAATAATGATTAGGGAAACAAAAGAGAACGACTTGATTAAGGCACAAGCTTTAACAACATTTAGACTTTCACACCTAGGTCTGTGAGAGCAGACATCCTGGAAACTGGAGACTACGCTGGGATTTTGAAAAAGAGTTAACAGTTCTTGGGAGCACAGAGAATGGGGGCTCTGAGGGAGGAGACAAAAGAAACCCCAGTGAGAACTGCCAGAGACCATTTCAAGCTCACAGGTTGGAGGAGAGAGAAACCTGCTCTTCCCTTCCTTCTAATTACTTGTCCTTTTCCTTTGTTATAGATGCCCAAGCTTTCCTGTCAATAGATACACAATAAACATTTCACAGGAACTGCAGCCAAAATAGTTTCCTCATTTGGGGCTTTGAGAAGACATTTGTCTGTGCTTCTCCTTTTGTTAGAATTAATTGTTTTCATGCCTTGTCAATCCTGACTCAGGCTCAAGGGAGAGATCCAATGTGATAAGGATGTATCTCACATGGTTGAAATCTGCAGTCCCCAGATGAAGACATCGCCAAGACCTTTTTGAGCTAGTTGGTGGCAACGTCCTGAACCTATTTCTGGCAATAATTAATTGGCTGTCTGGCAGTTATCTTTGTAATCATGTTTTTGATTCTGACGATTTATGCTCCCCAATTCAGCTTTGCATAATTTCTGGCTCGTGTGTAAGGGTCCGTAAAATTGCCAATCACGAGCCTCTTGTGTTGAAGTTGATCAAGGTTATAGCTTTAAAATTTTTTATCACCATGCTTTTCTTTCTGTAGTAAGGAAACACTGTTTATCCAAGGAGTAGATGGTAAAGACTTACGGCATTTTTCATGAAGGCCATCTGCTTCCTTTCATCTCAGTGAAAAATCTCTGCCTTAGCCTGTAAAGTAGTATACTTAAAAACATAATGTATTTAGAACAGAGAAACGAAACGATTCCTTTCAGAATATTCAACCATCCATCCATCCATCCATCCATCCATCCATCCATCCATCCATCCATCCATCTATACATACATACATACCAACAAACATCCCTTCATTTATTAATGCATGTGTGTGTGTGTGTGTGTGATATGTGAGCAGACATATGTGTTCATGTTCTCATGTGTGACTATATATGTGTGCACGTATGGAGGTCAAAGGTTAACTGCAGATGTCTTCCTTGGTCTTTCTCTCCCTTATTTTGAGATAAGGTCCCTTACTCACCTAAAATCACTGGTTGGCAAGACTTGCTATCCAGTGAGCGAGCCCCAAGGATCCTTCTGTCTCCACCTGCATTTTACTGGGATTACAGACATGCACCCCTGTGCTAGGGATCAGATCTCTGGTCCTCGTGGCTGCATTCAAGGCACTTTGTCCTTTTAATCAGCTCCCCAACCCTCCCATTTCACTTTAAATCCCCTTATCAGCTTCCTTCTACATGGAAACATCTAAAATCCGAGGTGTATTCAGAGTGGTCTCTTAGGGCAGTGGAGAGAGAAAAAGAGATGGCAGGAAAGAGGGAAGGCCTGAAGGAGAGAAAGAGGTAGGTCTTCGCCATGAATATCAAATGCATCCGGGAGTTTTGAAGTCAATGATGCCTGAATAAAGAAAGTTAAAGGTCAAACCACAGAAGCTTGCTAAATGATTTCATTGTTAAGAATGTAATCTAGCTCTCGTTGACTAGTTCCAGGACAGCAAGGACTGTTACACAGAGAAAACTTGTCTCAAACAAACAAACAAAAATGTAATCTAGGTCACTGATATAGATTTTTATCTTATTAACCATGGTTTCCTTGAAATTTGAATATTTTTTTTCATCTTAGAGTAGTTTTCAGCCACATCATCTGGCCAAGGTGCACACCTTTCATCCCAGCACTCAGGGTGCAGAGGCAGGTGGATCTCCTGTGAGTTCGAGGCCAACCTGGTCTACAAGAGCTAGTTCCAAGACATTTAGAGCTGTTACACAGAGAAACCCTGTCGCAAACAAACAATCAAACAGACAAAACAAAAACTTCTTTTGTCTATTTCAATTTTACTATCTATAAATTAGTTAATTGAACTGGGATGCTTATCTAATAGAAAGAACAGAACCTAGACAGCTCAGGAACCTGCCAGTTAGCTACTTACCAACAGGAGATATGAATTCTCATTGGGTTATTCTGCCTTTCATGAGAAAGAATTAATGTCACAGTTTTGCTTTAACTTGGTTAAGTAATTGTAAGCACCGCTCACCACATAGGACATTTTGAATACCCTCCTATCATTCCACACTACATCTCTCCAAAGTTAGAGATTATATATACTATAAGTTAATATTTCACACTGCAAACTGCAGTTCCTACGCAAAGGCTTAAATCTTGTTGAATAAGTTGATGGAGGATCGCTGAGTGTAGCGAGTGTAGTTCTTACAATAACTCAGGTCTCTTCGGTCCCAAGGATTTCCTGACTGTGACCCTGTGTGTTTCCCAGGGCAATTACTGTTACACTTGAGTAGATTTTGACTGCTTTGCTGTCCAGTAGTGAATTATGTCGGTCTTGCTCCTACAGGTTGTAACATTCTTACTTTACCATAAAGCTGACCTACACTGTGAAAATTAACATGTGGTTCTACTGATGTTTTTCATTGAAGAACAAAAGCGAGACAGCTTCTCAGAGCAGCGTGAATGAGAACCTGGACTTAGTTTGGAAATCATACCGAATTTCTAATTTTTCCTTTCTGACTTAGGGACAGTGTGTAGTATAGTTATTTAATATTATCCATAGGAATGATAGTAGCAGAATGTGTATGTATACAAATATATATATGTATGTACATAAATGCGTATTGCTTATGTTTTATTCTGTTTTTTTAAGGCAAGGCCTCGTTTCTAGTTCAACATGGCCTAGAATTTACTGTGACCCATGTTTTCCAGGGACCACAGTACTCCTGCTTCAGCTTCCAGGAAGTTGGGATTACAGATATGAGCTACCATGCATGTCAGCAACAGCCACAACAAAGAAGGCTTACGGAATAGTCAGTTCCTGGGCATCAGTGCATTAGACTTATGTGGGGTCCATCCCACATTCTTAGTTATAGTGCTGCTTCCTGGGGCACCAAACCCAATATCTTTTGCTACCTGGGCTACTGGGTGATCACTTGAAAAATATGTCTCATCTAATCATGGGCAATTAACTTAAGTCTCAAGAGTTGACTTTAAAGACAAAACAGGAGCTGGTCTGTGGCGCACGGCTTTAATCCCAGCACTCGGAAGGCAGAGGCAGGCAGATCTCTGTGAGTTCGAGGCCAGACTGGTCTACAAAAGCTAGTTCCAAGACAGGCACCAAAGCTACAGAGAAACCCTGTCTTGAATAACAAAAAAAACAGAACACAAACAAAAGACAAAAACAAGTAGGGACAAGTTCCCCGATTGATTTCATAATCTCAAATGTTAAGTGTTAAATGCATATACATACAAGCAACAGTAAATGGATTCAACAGGCTGTATTTATATGTACGTATATGTGTATATGTGTTTCTATGTATGTTTGCATTTGTATAACAGTAGTAAAGATTGGAGGCCATGAATGTGAGAGGAAGTTGGGGGGGAGGTGCATGAAGATGGAAAAAATTTAAGACAAAGGGGGTTGAAATGTTGTAAATACAGTACTAATGTATTACATTCTGGAAAAAAAAAATAGGAAAAAAACCAACAATGACAACATAAACAGACAAACAAAACTCAGTTGTATCTGGTTTCCTCTCATACCATCTGAAAAAATGAATAGTTTTGATCTCCAAATGTATCTTTAGTTTTACAAGGAAGCACAAAGATTAATCATTTTCCCTTTTTCATCCTCTAGCATCATCCAACATTGGGGACTTCCCTTTTGGAAATGTCTCTACACATGTCACTTGAAAGGAAACATACTATATGAAATAGACCCACCACCCGTGGCTTTCAGAACCATCAGAGAAAAAGAGGGAAGATGGCAGCAGAATTATGCGAAAGGAAACAAACCCAGCCTGTTTCCAACTGAGATTCTTTTTAGTGTTCTTTTTAATTGAGATATGAATGGAAAAGATGTGGCAAGACAGAGAAACAAGAGGCAGGGCACCATAGCCACATCTGTAGAGAAGTTAGCTGTTTAAGCAAACAACACTGAGCAAAATAATGTGAATGAAGCAAGCACAAAAAGATGTGATAGGTGGTTAATTAGCCGTAGTAGGCAGAAGGAGGCCACAAATAGGATGTTCTTTTCATTCACCATATGCTAGCACCTAAATATTATTTCTCTGCTTCCTTCAAATTAAAATCTAACCATTGCAATGGGGATCTTAATTACACATATTAAAATACAAGCTGTGTATCTTTCAGTCAGATGAACTGCAAAGGACTTTATTATTTTGAGGCCGCAGAGAACATCAGCCTCCCGTGGGGAGAGTATGTGCCCTGGTTCATTCCAAGCTGTTCTAGTTTGGGCTGATTTCTTAGTGTAATTATTGACAGCACTGAATTAGCTCTCAGAGGTGTCCTGGATTAGAATTTGGGAAATAAGTATGTAACTGCCTCTCACACGTCCAGAACTTGATCCTATATGTGAGTCAGTGGATAGATTGAGGCATCGGTACAAACACAGAGCCTCGTGGCCCAATTTGTAATTTTTCTAGTTTTTTTGTTTCCAGGCCCAAGGTTTGAGTTTGATTTTTAAGGCATGGTTTCATTACACAGCTCGAACTGATCTCCCAACTCACAATCTTTCTTGTCTCAGCTCTGAGTGAGGAGATCACAGGTGACTGTGTTTATTTTTCATAAATTCACTTTTCTGTATCAATACTGAAGTGGGTTTGGCTATGAGTCACAAAGGGACTGTAACAGATCCCAGACCTGAGTGTTCTGATGTAAGCAGAATTCTTGAACTAAACAGTTATTGATGTTGGGTCACTGGTTGGTTCATCCTGCTTTCTCCTCACGGTACAAGATGGCTCTGATATCTCCAGCTCTATTATGCATTCTAGGCAGTGGAAGGATTGTAAAAGGAGAAATGACTGTGGTCAGGAAACCTGAGTCCCACTCAGGAGTCGAGCTAATCTCTACTTACAGTTCAGTCATTACAAAGGTGTCATGTGGTCACCTCTTGGTGGAACAAGTCCAGAGTAATGCTTGTTTTAATGCGTCTGGTTTGTTTTTAATTTTAAGAAAACTAGCGTGCCATTTTCATCAAAATCATAGGTTTTTTAGTGAATATGAGTATCTACAACAAATTTCTGCAACTGGGTAATTTAAATAATGGGATTATTTGTCACAGTTATGGAGCTGAAGGTTAGAAAGAGAGGAAGTAGGCTCTCTCAATTTGTTCTTACAAAGGCACTAATTCCATGATAATGGCTCCATTCCTGTGACCTAACTCCTTTTCAAAGGATTCTTTCAAATGCCACCACACTGGAGGGCAGGACTCACCTTGAGTTTGAGAGAAATAGAAATATTAGTCCTTAGCAAAGGACTCAAGAAGAGAATTGATGGTGGGGAGATAATTCAGTGGTTTATACTGTTTATTACATAAGTGCAATGGCCTGAATTTGACCCTCAGAACCCATATTTTAAAATCCAAGGATGGTTGTTTCTGCACCTGAGTATTTGAGTCATAGAGACAGGCAAATCCCTGAGACTTGCTGGACAGTCATCTAGTCAACTTAAAACGTTCTAGATCGGTGGTTCTCAAGCCGTGGGTTGTGTCTCCTTTGAGGTCATGAGTCAAATATTCTGCATATCAGATTTTTTACATTATGATTCATACCAGTAGCAAAAATACAGTTACAAAATAGCAAAAATACAGTTACAAAATAGCAACTAAAGTAAATTTATGGTAGTGGTCACCACAACATGAGGAACCATAATAAAGGGTCAAAGCATTAGGAAGGTTGAAAATGTTGCTCAAGACCATTAAGAGACCCTGCTTCAAAAAACAAGGTGAATGGTGACAGGAATGACAATGTTGTCTTCTGACTTCCACATGTATGCATGCATGCATTCATACACCTACGTGAATACGTGCCCCTCCCACACACACAAAGAAAAAAGCCCTAGATATCAGGTGCATACCTGGCAGCTATAATAACTTTTCAGACCAAAAATCTGTATACAATATAATATTTCAGATTATGAAAGAAACAAATACACAAACAGATTGAAACATAGATCATAGATGTGGTCTTTTCATTAAGTTGCCTAATATCTATGCAATAAATAATAATACTTAAGTAATAATAGTCAACAAGCTTGTGAACTTCTACTAGGAAGTGAATACAGAACTTTAGGGACTATAGGGACGAAAGATTACCTCAAATTTTTTCATAAGCAAACAGATTAGATTTTCCTTGGAATTTGGACAGAGGATTTTTGTTTATTGAATGTTCATATCAGGTTGCTGGGGATTTTCTTTGAAATGTCCCACTATGGGTAGGGCAAGAATGAATAAGCATTGCTACTCAACAGCAGTTCTTCACTAGACGGAACAGGCTCTCTGGAACTGTGACAGATAACTCTTAGTCACTCACCAGGTCATGAGGAAACCAAAGGTATCATGGAGCAGCGCCTAGCAGTGTCCCGGTGCAGGCATCCGTGACTGGTGTCAGCACTCTGCTCCTGGTTATTCAGAGGTCCTGAAGCTTTCCATCCTCCCTTCCATCCAGTCATTTGCTACCTGTGTGTTTATAACTGGTCGGGGGCACACATTATCTGAGATCAGCAGTTCTTTACCTGTGGATCACGACCCCTTTGGGGCTGACACGCATATTGGGTATCCTGCATATCAGATATTTACATTGCAATTCATAACAGTAGCAAAATTATGAAGTAGCAATGAATTAATTTTGTGATTGAGGGCCACCACAGCATAAGGAGATATATTAAAGGGTTGCAGCATCAGGAAGTTTGAGAACCTCTGTCCTAGAAGTAATATGAGAAACCCTTTTACTGTAGTGGGAGACGACAACAGTCAACAAGCAAAGAGGAGCCTTTCCATAAGTGATTAGTGCTGTCAGGGAGATCACGCATCTGTCTGCTTTGCAGGGCTCTCAGCATGAAGCTTCAAACTTTCACTAGTTTATCCTGAGGGTGTTTCTGTCCTTTGTACCACCTATCTGTGCATTTTGGCTTGCCATATACAGTCTGTAGAATGTCTAACAAGATGTATAGTTTCAAAACTTTTGTTAATCACATACTTAAAGGTTTTCTAAAGCTGCTAGTATGCTCTTGGGATTTGCAGGAGCATTTCTGGTTATTTCAACAAAAAGATACTTATTGGCATGCTGGCATTATTTCAACTCCTTAAGAGTTCTGATCGGCAGTGCATATCTTCCAACCCCAATTACTATTTTTAAGACAATTTTAATAGCGTATATGAAAAAAGTATTACACATTGAAGCTTAGACCTCGATAAGAGTAAGGGATAAAACACTGAAGAAAAGTAGGTCTTCATTACCTTGAATTAAGGAATGGTTTCGTAGAAATGACTCCGAGGTACAATCAATAAAAGAAAAATAAACTGGATTTTATCATAATTAAAATCATTTGTGCTTCAAAAGATGTGATCAGGTGAAAGCTCAACTCATACAAAGAAAGAAAACTTTGAAAGTCGCCTTTCCAATCAGGAACTCATATCTGGAATATATAAAGTACTGCCACAACTCAGTAGTAAGATGGCGTGGTTAAAGTGTGCAAAGGTCTGAGCAAAATATAGTGATGGAGCCTGTCCTGGACCACCCCCAGGACTGAAGCAAAACGGGTGAAAAGAACCTAAGTAGTAAACATGAGGAACAAACACACAAAACCCAGCCAATAGCTAGCAGAAGAGATGCTCAACACTGTCAACCAGCAAGAAGATGTAAAGTAAAATCCCACAGAGATACTGCCTCATATGGACAAAGGTCCTATTTAAAGGTTAGAAATTAATACCTGGAAGTGAGAAACTGAGTTATTCTTACATTGCTGTTGGGGATGTAAAGTGTTCTACACAATTTGGAAAACATTCTGACGCTTTGTTCTAAAGTTAGATGTAGTTTTTACACGACCAGTAGTTACCCTACCAAATATTTACTGCAAAGAAATGAATGCATTTTTACACAAAACTCTGAGTAGCCACGGCAGTATAATTAACTATAGTCCCAAAGCCAAAACAACTCAAATATTCAACTCATAGTTGGATGAAGTTTCATATATCCACATAGTAGAATGTATGTGTGTATCTATTGAAAGTCACCGACACTGCAAAACAGATGAACTGTGAAATCATGGTATATGAAACTGGTATTTTTAAAAAGCAAAAATAAAAGAAATTTTTAGAATAAAATAAAAGGCAAAGGTATTTTGCTTATAGGAAGTGCCCAGAGTAGGCTACTCCATCATATGAAAACAGATCGATCATCCTTGGTCACGTAGTACGGAATGCCAGAATGCACGTATGAGGGAGGAGAGGAGCATGCTGCTGAAGGGGGTGAGCTCGCTTCCTGGGCTCAAGACAAGTCTAAAACTGATCCGACTGTTTACAATTCTGGGCTTACACTAAAAACCACTAGGTTGTATATTTTGAGTGGTTAAACTATAGATTATGTGAATTAAAAATCAATAAGGTAGTGACCTAAAAGCCAGTTTTATTTAAAATGTCAATTAAATCATGATTTAATAGCAATTTAAGGGTAAACTCAACATTTTTCTTAATGTAGTCAATGCATCCCAGTTGGGTTGCATGTTTTGCTTGTTTCAGGTAGTGCAAAGATGTGAATTTTATCACTTTGGAGAAGTGAGACGAAGTTTAGCATCTTTTGTTACAGCAAAATGTGGGAAAAGGAGTGGAAGCAGTGGAGTCCGTGTTGCCATGGTGATGCTGTGCTTTTTTTTGTTGTTGTTGTTGTTTTGTTTTTACAACCATGAACTCTAATAATTTTGATCACAAAACACAGACTGAGGGCAGAGTTCTATAAGGAGATTACTGTTCCCTAACACCAGTGTGTTCAAGGACGGTTTTAGTCTATGCTTTAAAACAGTGTACATAGTCAACAGCAAAATGAATAACTGTAAGTTTAAATCAAAAATATGTTTCTGCTTTCTCTCCTTAGCTTAATTTTACATTTTGTTATGAGACATTTTATAATAGTGTATGAATTAAAATTCCAACTTAGGGCTTCTTAATAAAGTGTCTGCACAATGTGTATTCGTATTTAGCTTCATTCTAGTGCAGTGATTCTCAACCAGTGGGTTGCAACCCTTTTCGGGGTTTGAAAGACCTTATCATAGTAAGTCTGTGCAGGTATCCTTGACTGGGGTCAATGCCTGCTAATGAATATTCAGAGAGAGAGTGACGCTTTTCATCCTTCTATTTGTCCAGTCATTTACTATCTCTGTGTTTATAATTGGCAGTGTGTGTGCATTAGATTAGCATTCTCAACCTGTGGGTCATGACCCCTTTGGGGGCTACTTGCATATTGGGTATCCTGCATATCAGATATTTGCATTACAATTCATAACAGCAGCAAAATAGCAGCAATGAAAATAATGTTATGGTTGGGGGCCACCAACAACATGAGCAACTGTATTAAAGGGTCACAGCATCAGGAAGGGTGAGAACCATCGTCTTAGATGTTAGAAGTAAAATGAGAAACACTTTCATAGTAAGGGAGACGACAACACTCAACAAGTACACAGAAACCTTTCCCATGTGTGAATATTGCTGTTAGACAAGTCAAGATCAATCTGCTTTGTTTATTTTAGGGGTTACGTAGTGTGCCAATCACTTCAGATCATCTCTATCAATGTATAGTAACACAGAGTGGAGAGCCATTATGTGTCTTCTCCAAGTTATCATAATTGGCTTTATCTTCATTTTTGCAAGTAAGAAGCACATTCTCAGGTCATAATGGCGGCCTTTTAGTGAAGTGTGGCGACTTAGTCCGTGTTTAATCTAATGACAACATGACAGTTGTTCGCCCTAAACCTCAGTATGCCTACCACTGGCAGGTCGCATAGCTGGGTGGTGCACATTCCCAGAAGTGTTGCTGCTTTGAATATTCCATATCTACTTAAAGCTCGGTTCAGACAACACAGAGGAGGAGAAGGAGTGTTCTGAACATTCCCGAGATCTAAAGAGTTTCAGGGAAGTTACAAAGATTTTCTGTACAGTTTAGTTGGAGAGGCTTCAGCTCCAGGCCTCTCTGCTTGAGTAATGGAGGCCTGCATGGGCCGTGGGCTGGAGTCTGCCAGGTTGTGTGGCTGCTGTGCTGTGCTGTGCTCAGGTAGGCAGCTGTGGGAGACAGCAGTGCAGGCAGCAGTCAGTTCTAGATTCACTGCTGATGCTGACTGGGATGGGGTGACTTACTATCTGCTGTCTCCTAGCGCTTGATTGCTGGAGAAGAGACCGTGGTCGTATTTACTTGGAGGGTTTGTCAGAAAGATTTGGAATGATAAAATAACAACTAATAAACTTAAATCCACGAAAAACATGCAGTAAATGTAGGTTTTCTTCCTGCCTCCTAAATCTGTCAAGATACTTGGCAAGGCAAAGATATCTCATGCATTGCATATACTTTGCATTTCAAAATTACTTTGTGTATGTGTGTGGGTTTGTAGTTACGCTTTTGCTTCTGACCTAGCGTCCTCTTCACTTCCTTCATTACCTGGGATCTTGTATCCCACTTTGTATTTTATCCCCTGCCAGGTAGGCCATTCACTCACTGCTCTGGAAACCTTCGCTGAACATTGTCTTGTGAGCACACTATCAAATCTCCTCTTTGGGGCTGACCTTCAAAAACGCTTGAACAGTTTTGACCTTAAATGACCTCCGTGGCTTCATTTCCAGATTCCTCTCCCTTTCAGGCAAGCTTTCTTTTCTTGCTCCATTTCGTAATCTCACCTCACCTTTTCACACCCTCAGCCTTCATCTCTCACAGTTTCTGTTGTTACTGTGGTTTGCTCTGTTTTCCCTTCTAACACTCCACCTTTGTCGTTTTTATTTCTACCATCAGATCTGCCTTGGATTCCCAATTCTAACTAAACCCCGAAAGCCCTCTTTGTCATCTTAGGTTCAGCTCGTACTTTTGTCTCCAGATTTGAGCTGTCAGCGTCTTGGAAGTAAACCCTGTGATGGTTCTTGCTCAGATTCCCACCCAATTTCCCGGTGTTTATGAATTTCTTCATCATAGCACCTGCACCAGGACCAGTTAACACTGGTGACAGATTCATCCCTTGGACAGTTTCTAGCTTCCGTGTTTTTTCAGATAGATGGGGGCAGCTTTGCGGCCTGACAGCCCTTGGTTGAGAGAACCATCAACAACCTAAAGTAAGAATGGTACAAGGTGTGTTTTCCTTTCTGTTCACCTGCTGTATCTATCACAGCAGATACCTTCTTTGTGTCCACCAGCAGACTGTTTTCATTGCTTCATTCTGCTCCCCAATTCTTTTTCTCTCTGTGTATTATTTCTAAAATTTGTGTGATATATTCGTGGTTATAGTTTGCACTAAAATGACATTTTACCAGGAAATGGAGTTGTTGGACTTCAGATGTATTCCAGTCACTGAAGCGTTTATCTGGCATGCTTACAGCCCTAGGCTAGATCCCCAGCAGTATATAACCTGGGTGTGGTGGTTCACGACTAAGATTCTGCTAACTGGACATCGTTACAAGTTATCAAAGTCATCCTTAACTATGTAGTTAGTAAGTTCAAACCCATCTTGGGCCATGTAAGAGCCTCTTTCAAAATAGGAAAGAAAAATTAAAATTCATTTGTTCCCCTGTGACAGAGCAGAGATGATTCTTCACTTTAGGAAAAGCAAATAGTGTTTCTGCAGAGAAAATGAAATTTACATTCTAGGGTTTTGTTCTCAATTTTTCTGTTAGCAAAGCACGCTTATCTCCATTATTACATTTGATTCTTCCTTCTGTGGCGTAGGACAGGTAGCATCCCAGATCTGGAATTGATTTTCAGTGTTCACTCTAAGGTAATTTGTGTTGCACAGTGCTAGTGCTAGTGTGCCTGAAGTTC
Organism: Myodes glareolus; assembly: GCF_982192425.1. Classification (NCBI taxonomy): domain Eukaryota; kingdom Metazoa; phylum Chordata; class Mammalia; order Rodentia; family Cricetidae; genus Myodes; species Myodes glareolus. The sequence continues at coordinate 72,777,145 of NC_142027.1, forward strand.
CCATAATTTGCCATGTTAAATTATGTGTCTGTGGTTCCTCCCAATATTCACTGAAGTGAGGTCAATGGTTGTTGTTTAGCAGTTTAAAGGCCTTTGGTCAGAGGATCTTCTGCCTGACATTTGAAACTGCTTGTCCTGGCCATTAGATACAGATACTGTATTTTTATTGTCCCAGTGATACAGTACGATCAGAACAGTTCAAATTAAGTTTTAGATTTTTCTTAAAATTTACCTATGTTCTTTTAATCATTAAAACAATGTAAATTAAAATTCAATGCCTGGTGTTTTTTAACATTTGAAATCTTATTTTTATTTGTGGGTACATGTCTGTGTCTGCGGGAGTGTGTGGCATATGTGTGTGGGTGCCCTGAGGCCAGAAATAGGTGTTGGATTCTCTAGATCTGGAGTTATGGGTAGTTGTGAGCTGCCAGGCATGTGTGCTGAGAACTAAACTCTGGTCCTTTGGAAGAACAGCAAGCTCTGCTAACCATTGACGAGCTCCCCACCCTCTCATGTCTAATTTTTGTGCTATGATGCATTGTTGGAATGTGTTATTTTATTCTTAAAATTTTTAAATGTTCGCTGTTGCTTCATCACTTCCATAGTGACTTAATGTATTAGTGAATTCTCAAATGGAAGTGTGGAGTATGGGTCAGTAGATTGCATGTTATCTTCTTTATGACTTCTTCTGTGCCTTTCCTGCTCCTGTCCCTCAAATCTCTCTCTCTATATATAAACAGAGAGTTGTGGGCATCTTTTTCTTTACAAATGAAGAGATGTAGGCAGCATCCCCAGCGTCTAAGATATATCATGTGACAATTTAAAATAGAGTTATATAGCCAAAGTCTCACATGAAAAATGTAGACTGAAATTGGCTGTATTCCACACTCTTGAGAGCCCAAGCCAGCAGTCCAAAATGGAAAATGGAGTGTTGGGAGGAAAAAAAGCGTTTCCCCAAAGAAGCACACATTCATCTCGGGTGGCAGGAAGGATAACTCTTGGAGCGCTGTCGTAGGTTTGGCTTCTTCCTTGGCACCCCAAAGTGCCTGACTCTGTGAGGCAGCTTCCTGCACACTCTGCAAGCCCTGCTCAAATGTGGCCTCTGACAGCTTGTGTTTGAACACCACTTGCTATAGTGAGAGATCTACATATCCACCATCTCTGCCTCCATTTTCCAACGTCATGGCCATCCAGGCCTCATTTCTACAGAGTTAGCACATAAAAGAAAAGCAAATCAGTGATATTCTTCATACAAATTGAGTATTCATGATTTCCAAACTCATCTCTGAAATGCTGCAAAATCCAAAACTTTCCTCTGAGTGCGGACATGATGCTACGACTGTAGACGATTCGCCACTTGGCCACATGTGAGAAATAGCAGCCAAAATTCAGGCACACTGAAAATATCTGTAATGCCCTCCAGTAGGTAAAAGAACACGGACAAGCCAGCAATGGATTTGGTGTTTTTATTTGGGTGCCATCCTGAAGACCTCATGGATATATAAAAATATTCCAAAGTCCAAAACAATGAATCACACAAACACTTCTGGTCCCAGGGAATTTGAATGAGGGATGGCTATCTTATATTCACACAGAATCTGTCTTTATGGAATTATCTCTGATGTTAATGACCTTGTTACCTAATTTACATTTAGGATCAATGTTCCTCTTTGTTCCTGATTCTATGATATGAAGTCACACAGATTCATGCTGCTTGTCATGTGCGGCGCGCTTCCTGACCAGCAGGAATGAATGGCCACGAAAACGAGATTCCTTCCCTATCACATCTTTATTCGGAGCACTCGGTTGAGGAAAATTGGGGGAAGGGAAGAGAGAGAAAAGACAGAGAAAGGGAGAGCAAGGGAGAGAGGAAGCTTAGAGAGCGCAGGGACGAGAGAAAGATTAGAGAGAGCTTGGGGGGGGGAACCCAAAGACAGCCCCTTTTCTAGGGTGAGAGGCTCGAATGCTGATTGGTTGATGTCATTCTGCTAGGGCCCAAGGCCACAGGACAGGTCAGGAAACCAAGTCTCTGAAATGCAAAACAAGGCTCCAAGCACACTGGCCTGTGTGGCAACATCAAAGGATTTGTATACCTCCAGGCTGTAGGACTGCTGGCACTATCTCGCCAAGGCGACATCCTGGCGGCTCCTTACAGTCATGTTCTTTGCATGTGGTTAGTATCCTCAAGTTCTTATCATTGTGAAGAATAGATAGCTCCTTCTTTATGTCCATTCTATTATGATATTGTGATTGTTCATTTTTATATCTGTCCATATACATTTATCATCTATCTCAGTAAATGATGCTTAGTGGAAAGAACTTAAAAAGTACTTGCAAATCTCAGTTATTTGTTGAACACATTAAAGTACTATATCATGTAATCATGGTCTCCATGGGAGTATTAACCAAATCCAGTTCTTTTGAAATGACTTTGTTCATTTTTCTATGAGTGGATCTTTCAATGACTAACTAACTAAATAAGTGAAAATTAATAGAATCATTAAATTTTAGAAGTGGCAAGAAATAAACCATTCGTTTCAATTCCTACACTGTTAGGTTGACATTTAGAGCCTACCCTTGAGGTGTCCTTAGCCAGAGTTCACTGTTCTATGTGGGACTGTTGAGGATTATCCTAGTGTATCATCTGTACAAATGACAAGTCTGTTTATATCCCAGTGGCCCTTTCAGCTTTTCCTGTGCTCTGCTTTGTGGTCATGAGAAAACTACTATAACTTGTCAGTAGTACAACCCAGAGAACGTGAGTTTATTAAGGTTTATTTAGTCCTGTGTCTCCAAGTGTGTTGGTATTTTCTCCTCATGGCTCAACCCTGAACCTTCGTTTGTGTCTTTGCTCTTCCTCCTCCAGAGGCTTACCTGGACTGGAGCTCTAATTTCACCACCTATATTTTTGTGTAAAAAGCTATAGTTCGTGTTGAATCTATGGAAGGAAAGAAAAGAAGGTCATTCTTGGTCTGTAGCCATTCTCCACATTGTTTTCCCCTTACCCGCCCTTCCTACCAACAGGAATCTCATCATGCTGAACCTCTGTGTTGGATGGCCTTTTTCTTTTAGCCCCACTTCATTACCACCATTAGTTCTCCATGTTTGGCGTTCTCTTCAACTACAGCGCAGGTCCTAAAGCATCGCTGTGCTGCTGCAGAAACACACTTGCAAAACGAACCTCTCAAGGTCAAAGCTCACATTAATTTTCACACTACCTGCTGCCGTGCTTCCTCTTCTTTGCTGCTTTCCTGCTTGGCTCCCTGTGATGGTTGCAATGTCTATTCGTTCTTCCATAGATGCACAGAAGGCCTTTTTTCTAAAATCCTCCATTTTCCATTTACAGAGATATTCCCTTAGCCGGATACTTGGGGGTTGTCATGATGACCCTCAGAGAATAGTGCCCATTTGATCTTCTTTTAGTATTCCATAGATAGGAACTGTAGCATTGGACTCATCTGAGCTGTGGACTAAGGCATTTGGTCACATCCTTAATGGGCGCCGAGTGCTGGTGCCCCGGGGCTTCTGTAGTACACGATGCGAAAGCATTTCCAAGGGATTTGGTTCTCGTATGTATCAAAAATAAACATTTAAAATGTTCCTGCAATTTTAAGTCCATTATCCTATTTATGCTCGTGGGGTTTTCATGTGCATAATAACACTAGATCCAATCAAACCCGGGGTTTTTCAGAGTAGTGTAATTATTTCTATGGCTAATACGGAGTGAGTTAGCTGCATATTCATACCTCATTTCCCTCCCTTCTTAGGAAAGGAACCATTTTACCACCCATTGGAGTCTCTCATTTCCAAGATTTTTCTTTGCCTTTTGATGCCAGCCGGGATGTGTGTCTGAAAGAGTGATGCCCGTGTTTTGAAGCCAGGAGGACAGCAGGTGACAGCAGACTGATTGTGGAATTTAGCCAGCAGGCAGAGCTGGTCAAGGGCAAAGGCACATGGAATCCTCTTCCTGGGAGGAAGGAAAAGCAGACAGATGATTATGTCTGGGCCCAACACATTTTCCATTTAGCTTTTTTTAACTTTTCATGGAAATTTAAAGTCAGTTAAAGTTCCATTCTCCCCCCGCCCCCATGATGCCCAGCCCAGGATTAAGAAGTAGGGTAAAATGTGGCAGTACGAGCCAAGGCTCTACCTTGAAATGTAATACCTGGAGCAGCCATTGCTGTTGCTGGAAGCATCTTAGTCGGGTGGAGGTGACTTTAGCTCACAGTTCCATAGCAGAAAAGACAAGATGGCGGAACAGGAGTGTAAGCACGGTGGCCCTCATGACAGTAGAATGGCTCCTCTCTGTGACCACTGAGTAAGGGTGAACCTCCCGCAACTATCCAGGAAGAATCCAGTATCCCCCTGGAACTGTGCAGGCCAGCTAAGTCCCATGAATGAAAGTTTCTACAACTATCCAAGCACCAGCTGAGGGTCAGGTGTTGTCTCATGGTCCTTTGAGGGCTAGTTCACATTCAAACCAGAACACAATCGGAAGTTAGCTCACTCAGGTGCCTCTGTCCTCTGCCCTGCCTTTAATGTGTTTATACGCATCTTGAGTGTTTCTTTCAGTACCTATTTTTCCCCCTACCTGTCCTTTCTCTGCCTCCTCTCTTTCTAATTGTTCTCTTCCTTCCAGCCCTTCGTCTTCTCCTCCATTCCACCTTCCTATCTTTCTTCTCTGGTATGCATACAGTGCAAGCAAACTTCTCTCGCGGGAGTTCCTAGTCCACCAAGGGGGGGGGGGCAGATACAACAAAGTAAAGACATCCAGAGAGAACTCTGCCCAAGTTCTGAGTGTGGAGGAAACCTTATGGGGCAGAAATCAGTTTATGAATATAATCCTGCTGTTTAATGTCTTAAAAAAACTGTCATTGTTAACTGATTATGCCATATGGATTATGTGATAATATATTATTCATTTTAATATTAAAAATTACCACAAATAAATAAATGCAGGAGGAACCAGAAGTTGCCTACTGTAGGTGCCTTAGTATGAAATCGTTGCTCCCTGCCTTCTATTCAAGATCAAATCTGTAGTCAGATAAGCCGTGGGAGCTCTGTTTACCAAGACCGTGGAAACTATATGCTTGGCAGGACTGCTTTCTCCACTGACAAACAGAAAGTTGTATATCTGTGGGGAGTAGGAGGCAGGTAGCTTTCAGAACAGTGGAAGAGATGAAAGGAATGTGAGTGTCAGTCTCTACAGACAGTGGGAAGCCTGAGGCTCACCTTGCAGAAAGCCTCTGAGGGCGGAGAGGATTGCGCAAAATTCTTTCTGCAGGTTTTGAATCCCACAGTCCAAGGCTTTGGGGAGGGCTAACAGCTTTGTCTGACTGAACAATGCCCCAGGCTCTCACTGTGTTAATTGATGAAGTGATAGGGAGGATAATTGCAGCCCTTAAGGGCTCTGAGTGCTCCCCACACTAGATCTTTCAGTTCATCCATTCAGTCATCTCTGAATTAGGTCCTAATAGTGTCCTCCATGAACATGGATGAGGGAGAAAAATAAAGTGGTCTCCTCGAAACTGAAGCCATTAGCTATGTTAAGCGCTGTTGATCTAATAATAAGAAAATGTGAAGGAATATTGATTTTTGTGGTGCAAGGCCATTTCAAAAGACTTTTATATCGTTTATAGTTTTATGATCAATGCAGCCCTGTGAGATAAGCTAAAGCAGGTGTATTTATTTGTCTCCTTAACGATAAAAACATTAAGGTTCGGGGACACATACTGTAGAACTCATAGGTGATAAGTGTTAAAACGGAGTCAATTTCCTGACTGTGTATTCTGTTGAAGCCAGTCCAACGTATCTTGACATCTTTCTATAACTTAAGCCTGCATAGACATATCTGATTTAGGCAATTCTCCAGTCCAGTTGGGTAAAATGGAACAGTTGTAGAAGTTGGGGACGTAAATTTCAGTGTCTTGGTAACTGTCTTACACATTGTACAGTCTTCGCTGGAGTTGTTAGATAAATGAGATGTCAGTGCATTGAACAGCGAGCATCACTGCTGCTGGCTTTTGATTGGCTCCATCTGTTGCTAGGAGGAGTTGTGGGCTCTCAGCAGCTGCCAGGCAGGCAGGCATTTCTGAGTGGCGCTGAACCCAGGTTGACAATAGCTAGAAAATAAATGTGTCCTCACCTCACAAGGACATCCTTCAAGCCAATGTTTTTATCTATTAATTTTTTATTTTTTATTACCTGGGCTGAGAGAACTTCTGATATTGATGCATTTTATTGCTTTTTTTTTTAATGAAGCCCATGTTTGTCTTTTCTTCTTCTCCTTTTCCTTACCTAGGTTAGTTTACTTGCTGACAGACTAGTCGCTCACCTTACGAAAAAATGAGTTATTTCCAATTAACATCTGAAATGCAAAATTTGGTTTCTTCTCTAGTAGGAAAGGAATTATTAGGTTAAAAGAAATAAAGGCCTATTTAAAAAGAGAGAGAGAGAAAGAATGCTGGCTGTTCATCATTTTCCTGGCGATTACAGAAGAGATTTTCTAATGTCCTAAGGGATCAGGACTGCGCTAGAAGAGTGAGAATAGGTTCCGTCTGGGTGGCTTCCCGTGGTTAAAATCCTGCTTCTCTGCAGTACGACCGAAATAGACGCCGAGGAAGGCAAAGCATTTTGCCCATTCTCCCCTTTCTTGCCTTTCCATAGCATGCTGTCTGCCTGGAAGATTTTCACCTTGTTGGCATAACTCATCTTTGCTCATTCAAGTCGACTTGTGGCAGTTTCCCTGCTATGTGTTCCCAGCACCAGCACCCATGCTCCGACTCTGAAACTGTGACTCATAGACCGCCATGGGAGCTGCTGTTTCTTATGGCCTTTAGCATTTCTCAGTTGTTGAATGCCTAAGATCCAAGGATCATATTTTATGCAAGTTTGCATTCCTAGCCCTTAGAACTGCACTTGGTTCCTAGTGGACACCACTCCTTAATGCCACGAATACCAGCCCTAAACTGCTCAGTGCATGAACGAGGGCATTACTGTAATGTATTTCTCTGTATCTCTGAACAGCTCATTCCAGATCTGGGTGCCTGAAAGACCAGGCTTAAAAGTCGAAACCGAATGACTAAATCCTTCACAGCCTCCCATTTAATGTTTTCTGCCAAGTTAGCATTGCACTCAATTCTGTGTTCTCCATAAACCTTTCATAGCTATGCATTTTGATGTCCAGTAAATATTGAAACTAAATTGGGGTTCCCTTCCTCTTTCCACCCCATTCTTTTCCTTACAAAGAGTGTAAGAGAACAAACATCTCCTCTGGACACTCAGATGAAACCGGCCAAAGAAGAGTCTGTTGAACATACAGTCAAAGAATTAGGACATGAAGGTTTGTCAGCCATGCCTCCTTCTGTCTTTCCCTGTAGCCTCCCTTGTCCTCCACTCCCTTAGCCACCACTCAAGCTGAAGAATCCACCGCTTTCTTCTGTGCATTGAGAAGTTTAACAATTCTCATCACTAAGCAGATCTACCCCTTCTCTAGACTCCTGAACCCCAGCCGAGCTGTTTGGAAATAGAAGCAGATTGGAGTAATGTGCACTTGCTGACCACCACATAAATTTCCTGTTGTTTTCCCCTCTCCTCTTTTCTTTAATCGTTTTCTACATTATTGACAATTTCATACTAGTCTATGAGGAAATATAGTCATATTCTTCCTCCAGCTTTTTCCATATCCCCCTCAATACATCACCTCTCCAACTTCAACTCTCTCTCTCTCTCTCTCTCTCTCTCTCTCTCGTAATGCACCGAATACAGGTAGTGCTTACCATACAGGCACAGGTGCGTGGCAATCTAATGAATCGTGACAATCCTACCAGTGGCCACACACTCAAAAAAGAGTAGTCTTTTCTTCCCTAGAAACTTTTAATCATCCACAGCTCCTAAGAAAGGGTGGGACCTGGAGATCATCTACCCATCTAGGCCAGAAATTTGGCTGGCTTGGCCTTGTGTGGGTACCCCAGTTGCTGTGAGTTCATTAGTGCCCAGAAAATAACATCTCACAGCACTTCTACCTATCCACTGGCGCTTACACTTTCTGCCTCCTCTTGCACAATGTATCCTGAGCCTTAGTTGTGTAGGGGTTGAAATAGATACCCCATTTAGGACTGAGCACTCAGTCCCTTACTCTCAACATTTTGAGTAGTTGTGAGTCTCCTTATTAACTCCTATTCACTGCAAAAGGAAGTTTCTCTGAAAAAGGCTGAGAGATGTTCAAGTCTACAGGTATGAACATAAATGCTTCGAAGGCAGTTTAGCAGCATGTCCGTTTAGCAAAATAACAGTAGATTTTTATTTACTTCTTAGGTTCCAGCCTTAGGTCTTTGACCTCCAAGCTCTGGGTTTCTGACTAGTCCTACAATACTAGGTGTGGAATTCCATCCTGTGGAGCAGGTCTGGGATCCAGGCAGAAAGACGTTGTTATACCATAACAGGTGTGCCACTATTGCACGAGTGAACATATTTTACTTGGCAGGCAAGTAGTACAGCATATAGGATGCAGTTCTTAGTGAGACCTCTGATGCATTTTCTCCACTACCAGACTGCATAGCATCTTCCAGCTCTTCAAAAGCTGGAAACCAGGGAGGAAGTCTCCTGGTTGGTTTGAGACTGGATTCTCTATGTCTTGCAACCAAACTGTGAGTGCTTCTCCCTTTGAGGTTTGATGTCTCTCTCTCTCTCTTTCTTCCCTCTCTTTTAATACCTCTGTTTGTAATTTTAAGTAAAATATAATTACATAATTTCCCTTTTTCCTTTTCTTCTTCCAGCTAGTTCTCCTTGACCGCAATTGCCAATCTCCCTGTCCTTCCCAATTCCCTCTTGAACTCACTCTCCTTTTCTCTGTTTATTGTTACAGTCTCTTTTTATCTAATTAGTTGTTATCTTACACACACACACACACACACACACACACACACAGAGAGAGAGAGAGAGAGAGAGAGAGAGAGAGAGAGATACATAAATACAACCTGATAGATCTGTTTAGTGTTGCTTCTATGTACATGTTTTCAGAGCTGATGGTTTGGTATTATATACCACTTAGGGTATTCATCCCTGGGGAAGACTGATTCTCACTCTCTCAGGATTCCTGAGTTGCCTAAAGTTTTTTGTCTTGGGGTAGGGAGGATGAAGACCCTCTCATATTAGCATGTCTGTTGGTGTCCTCATTGCTTGGATCTTGTTAAGGTGGCCTGACTCCTCTTCCAAAGTTGAAATTTCGGCTCTCTGGTGCCAATCTCCATGTGGCTTCATCACCACTTTATTCTCTTCCTTCACAGTATTTGTCACATTTTCCTAGCCTTGTGTTCTTTGATTAATGTGTTTTCCTAAGTTAGAGGTAATCTGTAAGGTCTGATGTCTTTGGACATTTACTATCCTGTATATAATACCTGATGGTAATAAGTTTCACTTCCTAGGTTAATGTCATAATCACCAGTAAGTAGTAACTATTGTCCATTTTTACCAACTGAATGCTTCATGGGATCCTTTTGATTCAAGCCTGAGTTGCAAGATGGAGGAAATATTCGGACCTATAGGGTTTGTCCTGGAAGGATTTAACTCTAGGCCTAGTGACTCTCACCCTCGTTCCACAAAGTCACTACTATTATCAGTCTCTAAGTGAAATACTTCAGTCTGTATTTCTTGGAGCTCTGATGAATCTTCCTTACCTTCCTCTCGGGTTGTTAAGTCTCTTTTGGGCTCAGTGCACTTGGTATGCTCCAGTATTAACCAATTTCCAGACCACTTTCAGGCTTTCTTATCATTTATAGACGATGATCACCTTACCAGTCTGGTGATGTCTGTTATTCTCTTTTCAAATTAATGATGTTTAGTATACAAAACAGATATTCATACAAAGGAGATTATAACTGTTTACAGTGAAAATTACACTACAATTTATGCTCTTGACTATTCTCATGACTGCCTTTAAGAAAGACCTGGGTTAACCAAAACTGGCTGCTTCTACCTCTCTTTCAGGGCCTAGCTTCAGACAATTGGAAGACAGTAGACTGATCGTGTATGACTGCAACATTGTGAAAACTGACTCAGTTACCTTTGTTTAAACAAAAGCTTTAAGATTCTTTCTAAACAGTTCCCTTAGTATTCTTTAAAACAGCATCAGGGAAAAAACCCAGAAGTCTATTCCATCTACTATACAAATCTATTTTAAGGTCAGTTACACCTGATTTTACTAATATTAAAATGTATCATAATAATCCGAGAATTAACTGATGGCCAGTGCTGGGAGGAGGATTATTTTAGGACAGACAATGTGAGATCTTCCATCCAGGACACTTAGTTTTCGGATGCCATCGGGTACAGTCCATTCCTAAGCTATCACTAGGGTACTGGAGGAACTTGAACTTGTTGTGTTCCCTGAAGCTTTGCTGAAGTTCCTTCTGGGTTTTGTAGGAGAGAAACAAACACCATAGAGAAAAAAGAGACCCCAAGGGACTGGTGGAGCAGTGAGCACATGGTGGAAAAAGAAAGCATAAACAACTGTGTTAGCTTTGTGATTCTGGTACTGAGACTAAGTCCTTTCAATGGAAGAGTACCAATGGGATCTGCTGACCTTAGCGCTGGAAGGTATGAGCTCACTGGCTGGCTGAGGCTTGGTGCCTTGCGGGTTGTGTTGAGGGCCCTTTTAAAAGCTTTATCAGATTCTCCACTCCTTTTCCATAAAGCTTGTCATCATCCTCACTCTCTGGAAATTTAACACTTACAAGGCAATGTTAAATTTCACCAGGATTCATTGATCATTTTCCTTTGGTCACGTCTATTAAGAGATCCTTTAGGAACCACATTTTATCCTATTCTCCTTCTTAATGCCTAGAAAAAAAAGTTCAGGTAAGATTTTAATGAAGGAGTTTCTGGTGGTTATCTAGCGGCCTGGGAATCTCAATCCCTGGGATGGACTAAGAATTGAATGTTAGGGAAAGACAGAAGACCAATATCCCTAATGAATGGAATGGGAACCGAGGCTGTGAGTAGGCTAAACAGGGATTCTAGACTTGTGTTTTATAGGGTCCCTGGGTCTTCCTCGTTAACCTACTGGTCTTGTTCAGATACCCTGGCCCTTGTCTTCCTCCTTTCTCTCATCATGGCATCTTCTGGGAAGAAGATGCCACCCTACCAGAAAGCCCATTTTCACTTTTCCTCTCCACCTGTGTCCCGTTATCTGTCCTTGAAGATGTGTGTTTGAAGTGTTCCCATAGAGTTATTATGTTTCTGTGTAAGTGTTTATGATGTAGTGTAACTTGTGTTTCAGCTCTACGACTCAGAGAAGCTTAAATTGTTCCACTCTGTGACTCCATTATTAGGAGAGGAAACAAGCTGAGGGATATTTGAGAAAATATGGCCGAATAAGCTGCATCCGGAACCACTGCAGAAGCACACATTTACATGCAACCAATCTGTGTGATAATCACAAACGCTTCTCATCCAGCATTTCAGCAAGGGAATGGAGTTTGAATTAGCGGGATGTAGTCAAAGAGATACAATTTCAGCTACAGAGATTAGTGCAAATTGGTGAGAATCAAAGAGTTGTCCTCTACTGTGGTTATCACTCAGTCTCCTGTGTTTTCCCCAGCTAGTCTCTCTATCAAGATAATGTTCATCCAAAACCAAATGAATCTTGCCTCTTGTGGGAAGAATTCTCACATAACCCAAACTACCTTTGTGCTTTCATCTCTCTAAGTATTCAGTCACTTTCAATTCTATTAAAAGCTTTATTTATCAATCTTTGTGTAGGTTGTTATGTGACTGGTGCCCTCAAAGAAGGCGTCTGATCTGCTGAAACTGGACTTTCAGGCGTTTAGCGCGTGTTGGGGATCAAATCCCTGTAAGAACAAACAGCGCTCTTAACTGCTGAGCCATGTCTCTATCCTCACTTTCAATTCTTTATTTTTTAACTTTTTTTTTTAAAAAGAAAACTTAGGTGCATTGGTGTTTTGCCTGCACGTATGTCTGTGTGAGGGTGTCAGAAGCTCTGGAATTGGCGTTGCAGACAGGTATGAACTGCCATGTATGTGCTGGGAACTAAACCTGTGTCCTTGAAAGAGCAGCCAGTGCTCTTAATTTCTGAGCCACCTCTCCAGCCCCCACTTTCAATTCTTATTTGCCTCTTTCTAGTTCACTATGCAAGACACAGATACATTCCTTCCTTTCTTCTTCCTGTAAATAAATCAGTAAATAGAATTTAGCAAATAAATGAAGGGGTGGATTATGCTAGGAGAGTTTTAGTTCTTTACTTATGATCTTAGGTGTGATGGCTGGCCGCAGCATGCCGTGCTCCGTGTTCAATGATGTGGTACACTCTTGGTCTAGTATAACTGTTTTTTATGCTGAAGAATGGATTCACAGAAAGGTTAGGGGTCTACCATTTTCGAGAATGTATGGAAAAATCTGTTGTTCTTACATATCAAGCGAGCTTTTAGTGTATGATCAGTACAAACAATGAGAGTGATTCCCTATCGGCTCCCAAATACCAGACAATGAGCCATGTCAAAGCAATGTTTCTTACTTGAGCAATGCTAATGATTCTATTTCTGTGTCTTCTTTCTTTCTTTCTTTCTTTCTTTCTTTCTTTCTTTCTTTCTTTCTTCCTTCCTTCCTTCCTTCCTTCCTTCCTTCCTTCCTTTCTTTCTTTCTTTCTTTCCTTCTTTTTTTGACCTTATCCAATCCATGTGTTGCTTGTAGTTCATAATTTTTACTTCATTACTCATTTTCCCCACAAATGAGTATTCCAAGATAGAGGTATTATAAAGCATTTGGCAAATGAAAGACATATGTAGACTCTAAGTGGTACTGTTATGCTGTGGGTTATGTCAGTGATACATATGGACAAAGATGCCGTTTGCTAATGCCTGCTTTGATGTATTAACTCCCTGCTGTAGCAAAGTACCTCAAGGAATCACTCTATTGTCTTTTCCTTAAATATGTGGATTGGTAATTAAAAACAATTATGTTGCAGTGTGCCTTGCATGGCCAATCAAGCGATTGGCACTGAGTGGCACAGAGTATGGTCCTTGAATTCCAATTATTCCAAAGTATGCGTTTCTCTCATCAAAGTATTGCATCTGCACCAGGGTAGCAATCTAACTGTGGTCACTCCCTTTTAAAATATTAGTTTATAGCATATGCTCAGGCAAGTAGATGAATGAACCCCCTTTGTGGGTTGCAAATCAGATTGTGGGAGAATTCTAGCCAAATAGCCTTTTTGATTTAAAACAGCAGCAACAACAACAACAACAACAACAAACTAAAGCACTCATACCAGTTCTTTGAGTTGAGTAATTTCTCTCAGTATGTATGTCCTGAACATAAGAAATGTCCCATAGAACACAGTAAAAGCTAGCAGGCTCTTTGCTGTGCACCCCCCCCCAAAGTCTGAATAATAAAGCCTACACAAAGCTGTTTCAAAGCAGTCATGTTCTCTAATTTAGGGGCATTCTGCCGACCACTTGAATTCGATGCTTTGTGTAAGCGTGTCATCAAGCCCGGATCCTCTGGGTTTAGGCTACAAGGTGTTCAGGAAGGATAACATCAGTGAAAATGAGATAAGAGGATTAGACTACACAAATTCAATATTTCCTCCTATTTTCCTTTGAAATATGATGTGTAGAGCATAAAGTTCTTTGGTTTTGAAATTTCAAAACATCAATTTCTCACGACATTTTCACAAGAATTATGAAAGCTTGATGCAAAAATTATACATTGCATATATACACTGTTTGTGAAAGGCAATCGTTTTCATTTGTTCTGAAGACTTTAAAAGGTTCTTTCAAAAACTGAAGAATCAATGAAACTTTACTTAAAAGATAAATATCCATGTCATGTTTTGAGACTTCCTGTTTCTTACTAAATTATGGCAAGTTTGGAAGCTTTCATTTAAAAGTAAAATGAAATATCACTAGTGTAATGTTTTAAAACCAGAATTATGCTAAAATAGCTGTCAAACATGGTGTTTGTGATAAAAATAATCCCTTCCCAAATTCGACTTTGACAATAGTTTTAAGGAAAAAGTTACTTGATTTTCTGGGGCTGTTTCTCAAAGAGCAAATCCAGATTTACCTTTAAAAAGCAACCGTTGTAAGTTGACATAGTTTTGCTGTGCTTTTCTTTGGAAACATGGTAACCTTGAATCAATACTGCCCCTGCTGTGAGTATATCCTGCTCCTCTTAACTGGACAGAAAATTGGAAGAGAATTGTAGGTGTTAATCCACTGTCTTCACTCTTGAATACTCTGTGTTTGGAGTGTTAGGTTTGACTCTAATCTTGAAGTCTTGCATCTGTTGACTGGCAATCCAGGAGAATTGGCGTCTGTTCTTAGTCCTGTTATAAAATGGTCACCACAGTTGGATGAAGCCTGAGGAGATGCCTTCTCGGCAGTGGGTTCTGGAAGTTTATAATGATCTACTAGTAAAAATGTTGCCAGAATTTCCACGTTGCTTTATAGTGGGTAGATAACGTGAACTTGGAAGGAAGAAATCAAATTCTATTCCATTCCTGCGCCTTGTCCAATGCAAAAGTGCACAGAGCATTTGCCAGAGGGATCCAAGACATCAATTTGGTGGGAAAGATCTGTCTTAATAAACTGGAGAGAGGAGGGGTGAAAGCTAGAGAAAGTGCAAGGGTCTGAGGCGTATCTCTGCCCTTTCTTCAGTAGCATGTTCAGCCTTAAGCTTTAACATTTCGTGCCATATGATACTATGTGCCTGTAATTTTATAGCCCTCCCCCAACATTGTAATGTCAGTTTGTATTATTTAAAGATAGGACCAAATTGCTAATATTTTGGTGATCTTTATCCCAAGGTACCAAATTTCTTAATTTTTTTTCCATATTCTCTATGTCTGGGGAAGGTATCTTACTGGTAAATAGCATGTCTTTTGAAAGAAATATTTCAAATGTCATGGTTAGTCAATCTGATTAGCTGATTTTTCCCTTATCAATTTACAGATTGTCATCACATATCTTGTTTTTTGAGAGTTGTGAAACTTGCCAACTTTCTTATTCACTCCAAAATAAAATGAAATCAAAAGACCAAGAAGAAAGAAAACAAATCTAAAGGGTCTAAAGATATTATAATATCTTTCTTTTAAAAAAAGATTTATTTAATTTGTATACAGTATTCTGCCTGCATGTATCCCTGACGGTCAGAAGAGGGCACAAAATCTCGTTATAGATGGTTGTGAGCCACCATATGGTTGCTGGGAATTGAAATCAGGACCTCTAGGAGAGCAACCAATGCTCTTAACCTCTGAGCCATCTCTCCAGCCCCTACAGTATCTTTTTATGGAATCTCTTAGACTCTAACCAGTAAGTAAAAAAATTACTTGGCTCCCTTTTGTGCTAACTTTCATAGTTCTATTAAACAATGTTTCTTTCATTGTTGAATGAGATAGAATGCTGAACATTAAAGGGAGAAATAAGAAAGAGTTTCTGAACCAGTCACATTCATTTGCTGAAAACCAAATCTGCTAGGTACTGGCATTAGAACTTAAAGTCCCTGGTTAGTGACTATACCCGGAGGGCTCTCATGAGGAGGTTGGGAACTCTTGCTAAGGAGACCTCAGAGACTTAGCTATGCCTGTCCATCAGATGAGAGGTCCAGCTGTGAATCAGAGTCAGCAGTCACCACACATGGCATCTTCACCGAGGCCGTCCAGGCCTCTGGGAATGTGAGAAGTAAATGTGTTTATTAATAGACCATCCATTTAATGCACTTTGTGGGAGCATTACTAACAGAGTGAAGGAGATGGAGGAGGAAAAAGGAAATCCTGAATAGAAAACAAAGTCAGGTGTGTGCTAACTGCACAGTCCAGTCCAGTTCACAAAGAAGAAACAAAATTCGAAGTGGGCAGGATCCCCACATCTTTGATTAATCATGAGTGACAATCTAGTGTGTTATATCCTTGGGTTATATAACTTACCAAAGCCTCTGGGCCCCTAAATTCTTTTTTTTTTCCCAAATGTCACAAAATTGACACATCTTTTTTAGACAGGACATTTCAAAATCATACAAAATCAAAACACTTGAATAATTCCAAAGTAAAATTGACCTGGGGTGAGTTGGGATGGAAAGTTACACTGATTTTTATTTTAGAAAGCCTTGTAAAGATTGGGTTAGAGTTTATCAGTAGAGATTCCCTTGATATTAACACTTCATTTTCTCTTCTGTTAAAAACAGTAAGGAGTCATTTCTGAAAAATAATTTTATTTTCCAACAGAATGATTTTTTTCTTCTACACTTTGCTCTTCTGTTTTTTTCAAGACATCACGAGGGCTCAGGATTAGTTTAAGTCATGGAAACTATGACTGACTTAAGTCACGTGTCTTTCCTGCACTGCTTTTGTCTGTCTGGGAAAGGTATTTAAATGAAAATCATTTCTCAAAAAAAAAAAGAGAATCATTTCTCATAAAGACAGTCGACTATGACAAACAATGCTGCTATGAATATAGTTGAGCACATGTCCTTGAGGTACGATTGAGCATCCTTTGGATATACACCCAAAAGTGGTATTGCTGGATCTGGAGGAAGGTTGTTTCCTAATTTTCTGAGAAATTGCCATACCCATATCCATAGAGGCTGTACCAGCTTACACTCCCACCGGCAGTGCAGTAGTGTTCCCTTTACCTCACAACCTTTCCAGCATAGATGGATCTAATCTAAATTGGAAGTAGTAAAAGATAAGGTCCCCTGAGTAAATTGGGAGCATGGGGACCATGGGAGAGGGTTGAAGAGGAGGGGAAAGGGAGGGAGGGGAGCAGAGAAAAATGTAAGCTCAATAAAAATAAATAAAATCAGTTGAGAAGATTTCCAGAATTCTCAATGAAAGAAGAGATAGGTCTCTGCACACAAGTACTAAAACGCCTGTTAAAGTTTGACACATTATGTGTGATATCAAGTTATCTACATGACCTCTTAATAGCTACCTGTCAACTGAAAGTAAAAAGTTATTGCCATCTATATACATATGCGTATATAAATAGGATGTGTGTTTTTTGATTAAATAGTGAACTATTCAGAGAAAAGATTGATTTTTATAAACCAGAAAATTGTATAGACTTTTAACATAATTTCCCCAAATGTATTTCAGTACTGTAGATAAGGAAGTAAACATAACTGAGTACATGATGATTTTCCTCAAATATCCACACTTATTTAATTTTAAGTGAAAATAATTTCAAGAGACTTGAAATTCCAGTTAGGTAGGTCAATCACCTGACTTAGGTACCACCCCTCAGAAAGGTAGGACCGCCCCTCAAGACAGTGGGTCCTTAATAAATGGGAGGTATCCTTTGAATGAGATGGTGTTCTTTTCCTTCTCAGAATCCCAGCCCCTAGCAGAGTAACCAACACAGCCACATCCTTGCGACATTGGTTCCTGCTGTAGCAAGTTTCCCTTCCTAGGATGTGGTTGACCTCCTTGTCTGCTTTACTTGAATGGAATGCCCTTTTTTTTTTCTTGCTCCACCTGACAGCTGCTGTGGTTGCCTGTATGAGACATTTTTCTCTTTAACACTTTGACCCCAGAACCTTATAATAAAAAAAAGACAAACAATTTCCAAGGGGGAGGAGCAACCTAAAGGGCTCCATTTTCATTGATTAAGGCAAAGAATTAATGCTGAAAGTGATTTAAAAAGCATTCAAGGTCAATTATCCATATCCTTGTGGTCTAAAGTAAACTACTATTATTATTTTAATTTTACTGAAATGGAAGGAAAGGATTTTGATTGATGGGAAATATTGTTTTCTGCCTCACAACATGATGCCAGGAGGATGTGTGACTATTGAAAAATAAAATTGATACTTTGCCCAACCTAATGTGAAAACCAGCTCTGAGGTTTGACCAAAGCCAGTTGGGTAGATCTTGGTGAAGCCCTTGTATAGCCACGCCCATCACGCTGAGGACACTTTTGGTTCTGGGCGTGACGCTGATGGACTTTAAACTTAGCAAGGGGCGACTGGCCTCCTGTTTGATTTTTAAAAATGTTATATTTTCATTGTTTGCTTCAAAATCTGACTATGAAATAATTTTCTGTTTCCACCAAGGCAGCATTTGAGTCGGGTTAGACACATGGTTCCAGTGCTCAATTTGATACAAACATTGTCAGCAGTAGCATACTTTGCTTTTATCAGGACTTTGGGAAAACACTTTCTATTTCCTCTAATTAAGATTCACAATCTGCTGTGCCAGGAGCTTATTGTCAGAGGTCAAATATTTTAGTATTTTGCCATAAATCTTGGGAAAATGAATTTCTGTGGATAATTTACTCAAATACTCATTTCCCTTATTTAAATCTATATATTTCTTGTATTTATGTCTATTATCTATTTATCTATTATGCCTTTTGATTTGTCTTTGTAGGCCTCTATTTCACAAGTTGTTTATTTGAGGAAAAAGTTAAGTTTTTCAAGAAATACCCTGAAATATCCTTTTGGCTATGGTTTAATTAAAAAAAAACCACACCCAATTCTCAATTTATTATCTACAGGATAATTAATGCATTAAAAATTTTTCATTGTATATATGATATTTTTACTGAAAATCATTTTTGGTTAATAGAATTAAAGTACCAAATGACCATAACAGACTCTTATGAAGGAACATGATAATGTAATGTTATTCAACAAACAAGATCTAATTGCAGACTATTCAGCATACAGATATATATATGTACATGTACAAAATGTAGGTGTGTATCTATATGCATATGCATTATATACTTGTACATATGTACTTGTTATTATGTGTGTCTGATGTGGGTGTGAGTTTATGCATGCTATACAGTTTAATAAAATATACTGTACCAATCTGTCTTTGCTGAATAGCCAGGGTTGTTTCTCAGCTTGTCTCAGAAGGAGATGCGTTTCCTGGTGTGCTGTAGGTTGGGGGGCCAGATCCAGGCCCTGCTTCTCACTGTCAGTGCAGAGCCATTCTCTGAAGGTTGATTCTATGTAATTCTAACACTTGCACCACCTCACTGAGTTGCAGTGAGCACAAACTAAGATGTAACCCTCCTGAGAAGTGAGTGCTGACATGATCATTGCCGGAACAACTGCAGAGTGATAGACTATATTTGAAAATGTGAGATCCTGACAGTGTTTGGAACATGCTCAAAACTGAGGAAGGAAGCCACAAAAATGCCCATTTTGGCAAAGACACTGGCACATTATCAATAAATATTCTTTTAAAACACTTGCATAAAGTACCCCATGATTAATACAGTAGTGAATGACTCTAGTGTATTAGTCTTGTGATTTGGCTCTAGGCATTATCCAACAGGCAACAGTGATTTTTGGATGTCTGCCATTTACATATTAAATCATACATGTCTCTCCTGCATATGAGCCATCAGCTGCAAGGCTGTCTGGCCCTTGAGTCCGTATTTGTATCATGAATTAGAAAATCCTAATATAGTTCTTTGAAGAAATCAGGACACATTGTTGGTCAGCTATGTACAACCTTAATGAGGGTGCGATTTTGTATTAAAAATGAGAAATAATGGTATATGATACTATGGAAAAACATTCACTTAAAATTGACATTTGTAAATCAATGAGATACTTTATCAAATGAGAAATGGCATTCTAATAATTATAGTTGCCAATTATCGAGTCCTTGATATTTGCTAATCACTATGTTAAGTGAATAATGTTAATTCTATTAGTATTAACAGAGGAGAAACTGAATTGTCAAGAAGTTCGTTTCGGAATGCAGCTAATTAGTAAGGGTGTATCTCAGGTCTGAGCTTATGTATATTCAGAAGACTTGTTCTTCACCATTGTGTCTACAACTTATGATCTATACACGTATGTACTTCCTTTTCTAGACATCCTCATTTTGTCGCTACCATATGAGAAGCACGTGGTTTTTTGTTTGTTTTGGTTATGCCCAATACTACTGTATGTTATGGTATACAGAAACACGACGAGTACTTTAGTACAAAAAGAAGTCTTGGGTGCTTTGCCATATGCATGCATGTCTGTAACAGGGTGTGCAGGCACAGTTGTATTTTGTGGTGTGGAGGTCAGAGGTTGATATCCGTATCAGTTACTTACCCCTTTCTTTACTGAGGCAGGATTTCTTGTTGTACCCAGAGCTCACTGAATGGGCTAGTCTTGTGTACCGGTTTGTTCTGAGTGATCCTATCTCTACTTTGAGCACTAGGATTATGGGAAGGCTGCCACAACCACGTCGAATTCCCGTGGGTGATGGGAATCTGAGCTTCCTCACAGTTATGTAGGTGTTTCACCTACAGAGTTATCCAGCAAATTCTATGTATTCCCCAAGTGACGAGAGGATTGATTTTGATGAACACTTAATATTTATGAAGTACTTACGTACTTCACTTATGTCAACTAATACTAGCAAAATAGAACTTAGGTGCTATTAACTCATTTTGTAGAAAGAAAACAGATATTTGAAAGTGGCTTATTTCCCCATGTAACACAGACAGTGAGAGGTAGAATTAATCCTGACCTTACCCTCCCTCACTCAGATTCAAGCCAGGTCTCTGCACCCACCCCACATAGTTCTAGTCCTTGTCTCACATATATTGACTAGCAAATTGTGTTTCTCCATTTTTCTGTTCCTACTTGTTTTTCCTCTTACCTTTCTTCTGGCACAGAATATCTTAGATTCTCCTCTCCTTGTGACTGGTCCTCTTATCTCCTTCCCTTCCCTTGCCCTTCCTTCTTATTTGAGACAGCATCTGTATGCATAGCCAGGCTGGTCTTCTTATCTTAGCCTCCCAAGTTTTGGGATTGCAAGTATGTACGATCATGTCAAGTTGACATAATTTGCTTTCTTTATAGCACTTGGGATTCTTCTCTATTGATCTGTGTGTCATACAATGTCAAGGCCATGAAACCAGGATGCTATGTGTCATTTTTGCTCCTGTATTCCAATCCCTAGAGTGGGGATCGACCAAAGAAACATAAAATGATTGTCGATTCAATGAATGGATGAATGATTTGAAGCTTTACCTCATCACTCAGATTTGTTTTATAGGTTGAGATTGAGTAAGAAATTTTTAATGTCACTTTCAGTTTTCTGAGTGATGTTCGGTGCTTTTCCTGAATGTCACCTAAATTCTTACAAAAATTTTGTGGCTCTGATAGGCTTGGCTGCCGATGGGTCATTTGCATCTGGGCTGAGACAGCAAGGACCATCTCATATGGAGTGATTTTGAATGACCATTCTTTCTTTTTAATTAATTAATTTATTTATTTATTAAAAATTTCCACCTCCTCCCCTCCTCCCATTTCCCTCCCCCACCCTTCTCCAGTCCTAAGAGAAGTCAGTGTGCCTTGCACTCCCACCTCCTTCCAGGTCTAGGAAGATGTGCATCCAAACAGACTAGGCTCCCAAAAAGCCAATACATGCAGTAGGATCAAAATCTAGTGCCATTATCATTGGCTTCTCAGTCAGCCCTCATCGTCAGCCACATTCAGAGAGTCTGGTCTGATCACATGCTTGTTCAGTCCCAGTCCAGCTTGAATGACCATTCTTAACTGGGATGCAAAGTTAAGTATATAAAACATGCTACACATGAAACCTTATGAACTTTGGAAGGCATTTAAAATACAAAGATTGTGCTTATATCTTAAATGTTTACAACCAGTCTTTAAAATACCAGTTTACACTAATAATTAAAGAGAACATTCGAGCTAATACATTGAAGTGGAAGGAGGGCTTAGAGCCAAAGGAAGAAGAGCCGAGGAAGGAGGAGTAGGCCATGGTAAGAGGGGATTGAAGACGATCAAAGAACATTATATCTGCATATGGAAATTCATAATTAAACCCATTATTTTGTAAAATTAAAAAAAATTAATAAAGATGGGGAAGTATTTTAAAGAACCATTTTGAAACAGAAAAGTAAACATAAAAATGGTTCATGATCTTTGCTAATTCTCCCAAATTAGTTTGGGAATAGACTAAAATTGATCTTTCTTGTTGCAAACTCAATAAGAAAAGATTTTGTCTGAGCTCTGCTTGCTTGAGTGCATGTGTCAAAGTCATAATCCAAATTATGGCTGCTGTAGAATTGGTGGCACAAGAAATACGATGGTCCTTACTGTATGGTCAGGCAGGCTTTTGTTAAAAATTTGGAATCATCAAGTCTCTTTTGAATTTTGAGCAGAAATGTAGACATGAGCAGTAATAAGAGATCACATTACAATTTAGGTTAAGATTGTTGTTTGAAAAGTTTAATCCTAGGCATAAATCTAATTCTTGAAGAAAGACTCGCGAATCTCTTGGGAAAATAGGTCTGCTGTTCTGTTTTCCTTGTAAATGACACCCAGATGGTTCGTATAATTGTGCCGAAGCTTGGCTAATCTTTCTTAATAACTAGGCATAATCTGAATTAATTGCTATAAATTGTTCATTTCCTTACTGGGAAATATTTTTCTTCTGTTAGGTAATTGTTTATATTTTGAAAGTTAGCCATCTTCATCACACAGACTAATATTGCAATCCACAAACTTACTTTTTGCTGTCTATATTATGCTTGAAATTGTGCCCTTTCTATATAAAATTATGCCTCTAATGAAGATCCCAAATCCTGAAGCATTTATAAAATTACTTCATTTGAAATCTCTTTCTCTGACCTTATTTCTAGGGACAACAGTGCCTGTTAAACAGTTACTTAGAACGTTACTTGCTTTACATTCTTCTTAATGACTGACGTCATCAAATAAAGTTAGCAAAGCAGGAGATACCTTCTGCCCGAGGAAGCACTGTGAAAGCATCTTTTGCCTGTGGTTGCAAGGTTATTTTGTCTATCATAGCAGTTAAAACTTGGTTTAGAGAACAGTATAATTATATTATACTTATATAATATATATGTAATATAATTACATAATTATGTAATTATATTCTATCCACTAATAGATAGTAAGATGTCACAGATACCATTTATCAACCTCTATGAGATCACATTCTGGCTTAGTACTTGGTTTAATATAATTATTAAGTTGTTGAAGTTGAACCTGAATCTATATTTTGTTGCTTTTCAATTTGATCCTTAGAAACAATAAAGCTTTTGCAATGATTTTCTTCTTCTTCTTCACTGAGTAGCCCTTGCCTACTTTAGGGTCACTGTGGTGGCAAACTTTTCTCTGTAATTTCACATATCTTGATTTTCAGAGCTTTGCCCATATGGCTGTTTCTAACCTGCGTTGGTATAGTAGACCAGATGTCTAAGGAAATGAAAAGAGTTGCATGGTATGTACTGTAAGCTTCTAACAAAACCAAACGCTTAGAATAGTTTTAGGTATCATGCTGGTACAGAGAAAGAGCAAGACACGATTCCTCATTAATTTGCATTTTAAAAAAATAAATCACAACTGATAGGTGGGATAATATGCACTCAGTAGTGAATAATGCAAAAGGGGTCAGGGTGAAGGACGCTAGTAAGAGTATTCGGAAATCAAGAAACCAGCAACTTACCCTGACAGCAGTGTGGCTCGATACCAACATCAAATGTCCAGCAAAGAAAAACAGGAGGGCTGACAGAGTGTGAGCTGTTGTAGATCTGAAAGTCTCTCATTTGGAGCCATTCAGGGAATATCCGTTTATATTGATCATTCTTTTTTTTTTTTTCATTTGTTGTTGCAGAACTACATTTTAAATTCGGTGGGGTTCCTTCATCATCTGAAAATTGGGTGGGATATATATTCCAAAGAAATTTTAGGTAGAGGGTGTATTTTACACAGCAGAATGACTCCCAGATCACATTTCAATAGACAGTAAACATTCTGTACATTACAAGTCATGACATGCCCTGCCTCTCCAGCAAGTCTGTAATCTGTAAAGTTCCCCTTAGTGGTTAAGCCCCTCCTCAGCTGTGATGAAGTTGTCACATTACTATGTCACCTGAACATAATTTACCTTTAAAAAGAGAAAATTCAGTAATCTATCTAAAACAACAAAAACCCTCATCCTAAACGTTTTAAGTAGTAATGTATAGAACGTTTTCACTTACATCTTTGGAACAGTCTATGCCATCTTGTCCTGTGTGCCTCTTTGGAGACATTAAAGACATATATGTCAAAAAGCTGTGTATTTGCTATGTCTATATATTAACATGCACAGTTAAAAACAACAACAGAGGCTGTACTGTTGACTCCAGAATGAGGCAGTTCAGTCTCTGCAGCTTGCTGTGGGTAACTGAGAAAAGAACAGATTTCTGGGTGCTCAAAATTCTCCCTAACTCTAACACCACAGTTTTCAGCACCAGAAACTGTGAATGGAAATGCTTCCAGCCAGAGCCTACCATTGATGTGTGTTTGGCTTGGAGGGTTCTGTGATTTGGCAAGGACCTTATGGAGGCTTACAAATGGAAGAAACAGAAATGAATCATGATTATAAATTCTGGAAAATTCACCTCTCTCTCATGGGTGCTAACAACACATGTAATGAAAACTCCAGGCAAATATCTGATGACAGATTATGTGAAATTCAACAAAGCCTTTCCCTCCCCACCTCAAGCTCATGCTACATACAGCAGCAAAGTCTATTCGTTCCTTCGGTATTTGACTCAATTGTCACCACTTTTTGGAATCTTCACAAAAGGAGAATGGATGCCTTTCCCTCTCTAAGTCTGCCTTTCTGTGTTTATAATACTAAACACTTTTATTTCCAATGCATCTACTGAGAAAAGGGTTTACCAACTGTAATAGCTCATGTTCATCTTCCTTGATCTGTGGGTCCTCATGGGAAGGTTGTACTACTACATGAAAAGATGTCTCCAACACCCAGGAACAAGTGCATGTTTTCATAAGCAGCTAGCATGCTTTTTGTTGGCCTGATTACTTTTGTTTTCCTTTTACCTTCCCCAAACCAAGATAACCTTCAAATAGTGTAGTGCCTTGCTTGAAATACTCCCTTAACAGGATGTCTTTGCAAGGTGGCAACATTTCAGTTCTTTCATGCAAGAAGTTGTAATTACTAAGGGCCTCCATAAAATATTTCTTAGTCTTACCTAAAAGGTGGATCACAGCATGAACACCAAAACTAAGAATATAATTAAGCCTTCATGCAGTTCAGTTTCATTAGGAGCGGTAGGAAGCAAAGTAAGAGCTTCAGAATTTGTAATGAGATGATTTATAAAACCATTTTATGCAGTATAGTTTTTAGAAAAATGCTTGTTTATTTACATCCACCATTTTTAAGTTGATGTTCTCTTTCACTTTCTTACAATATTTGTTTTTATGAGGTACTATGTGATGTTTTGATAAATGTATATAATGCATAATGTTCACATCATGAAAATATATTTATTTCTTCAAATATTTATCTCTTTAAAAAAACCAAAAACAAGTATATCTCATTTTGCCATTTAACCACAAAGAATTTATCTTTTCTGCATGATGAAATCATTCAACATTTAAAAATCTTTCTTTAAGCTTGTGTGTGTGTGCGCGCGCGCGCATGTGCGCGCGTGATGTGCACACATATATGTGGGTGCACATATGTTGGTAGGAGCACATGTGTGCACATTCATGGAGGATGCAGGTCAACATTGAGTAGTTTCCCTAATCTCTTTCATTTGATTTTTTAGAGAGTCTCTCACTGAACCCAGAGTTCCCTGATTTTGGCCAGCAACCTCCAGGAATCTTCCTATCTCTACTCTGCCAGCACTGTGATTGCAGGTGTGTCCTGCTCTGCCTGGTTTATTATGTGGGTGCTAGGGATCCAAACTCAGGTCCTCATTTGTGCAGCAAGCTCTTTACTAACTGAATTATCTCCTCAGCCCAATGTCTAGCTTTTAAAATATACTATATGCTGTTATCTGTAGTGACACCACCACGCAATAGCTTATCAGGACTTCTTATCTCCTGTTCATGTTGTTGCAGCTTTATCTTTTTAAATGAAGAGTTGAGTGTATGCACCACCTTTCGTCTGTTTACCAGTTGATGAATATTGAGGTCATTTCAGTTTCTTGCCTGTAATAGGCAGTGCTGCAACACTCGGCAGTGGGATCACTGAGTCATGGAGAAATTGTTATGTTTGTATATTTCTTTAAAAACACCCATACTGTTTTTCATAGCATGTGCTAGTTCATACCCCAAGCACTTGTGTGGATGGGTGTCCTTCTCTTCCAGCACTTGTGTGGATGGGTGTCCTTCTCTTCCAACACTTGTGTGGATGGGTGTCCTTCTCTTCCAGCACTTGTGTGGATGGGTGTCCTTCTCTTCCAGCACTTGTTGCCCTTCTGTTTTCACAGTGGCTACTACAGTTGGAGTGAGATGATATTTTATTGTGGATTTTTATTGGCATTTTTCCTCACTATCTGTGACACTGAGCGTTTTAACATACACTCTTAAACCATTTGTGTGTCTCCTGAGAAATGTCCATTTCCATTTTGTGCCTACTTTTAAACTGAATTACTTATTTC
Source organism: Myodes glareolus (assembly GCF_982192425.1). Taxonomy (NCBI): domain Eukaryota; kingdom Metazoa; phylum Chordata; class Mammalia; order Rodentia; family Cricetidae; genus Myodes; species Myodes glareolus. The sequence continues at coordinate 72,803,565 of NC_142027.1, forward strand.
TCTTGCTGTGGAGATTTTGTCTTTTAGCTTCTAATATGTCTCCAATATTGAGTTCTCTTGAGATGATCATGTTTCTCTAAGGGTCCATTTGACATAGCCTAGGCTCACCTGAAAGGAAAGTTGTCTAAATCACATTGATCTCTAGGCGTATCTGTGGGGAATACAGTCATTCTCGTGAATAGATGTGGAAATGTCCAGCCCACTGTCAGTGGAGCCATCCCCTGAGCAGGTAGTCCTGAGCTGTGTAAGAAAAATAGCTAAGCAGGAGCCCAAGCGAACAAGTCATTAAGTAGAATTCTCTCTGGTTTCTGCTGTTCTCCCTCATCTCTGCGTGAATCTCTTAGTCAGAGGTTAAGGTTAAATGGATGAATAATCAGTCCTTTCTCTTTGTTCTTGCCTGGGCTTTTGCTAAAAGATGGATTGTGAGACCTGGAAGTATAAGAGTAAGTAAACCATTTCCTTCTCAAAGTTTCTTTTGGTTATTGTATTTGTCCCAGCAGTAGAATGAAAGTAGAACTTATAGTCTATGAATATTTTCTTCCTTGCTGCAGGGTAATTCTTCCATCTTTTTACCTGTTCCCTTTACTATGCAGAATAACCTGATATTCTATATAAGCCACGGATCTAGAAAATAGTTCTTTACATGCTTGAAGTTGCAGTAAAGGGAATGAGATTTTAAGGAGAGCACCACACGTGGCAGGTGGCCATGGCCACATTCCTCTACTTGAGGCTCTACAGATAATGAAGTCTGCTGCTGACTGTAAGCACTAAGGTGACTGATATTCATATTTTATTTGGTGTTATAGCATCAATATATATCCTAAGATGGAAATTTTTGTTTACCAGGCCATGTTAAATACAAATTATAATTTATAAACTAAAGCAGTTTATTACATGTCTACAATATACCACTGAATAAAGTTTGCTTTCTCTACTCTCATGCTCCCAAGCTGATCTTTAAATTTGTTGAGTGTGAGGTCCTTGTGGCATACATGACTCTTGTGCTTGGTAAATAATACTGAGGCCAATGAAATAAAGACTCGGTTTCTCCAGAAATTTTTATTTAGCACTACATTTTTCTCTCCTCCCCTTCTTGCCTCTCTGCTCTGCTTCAACCCTCTCCAGAAATTTTTACAGTTAGGCTGAGAACTTGAAATTTGGAGACTTTGGAGATCTGTTCTCTCTCTCCCTCCCTCCCCCCTCTTTTCTCTCCAATTGTGTTGATGTGACTTGAGAATCATGACAAACATTATTCTCTCTCCATGGAATTATAGATTAAAAAGCATTTTTGTCTTGTGACCTGCTTCTTATATTTTCAAATAGATCAATACATTTTATACTTTTATTTTTACACTTTTTTCTGCTCATCCCACCTTATGTAGCTATCTAGACTCATTAGAAATCTAAACTACAGAGATAATATCTACATTTTAACGATTGTATTGAAAATGTATGGTTAAAAATTACTTGAAGGGCATGGTAGGTGACAGCTATAATTGAGCATATTTTTGAATGTTTGATTACCAGGTGTCTACTTAACAATATTAAGTGAATGTCCTTGCTGTTCCTGTCATCAAAAAATTTCAGGCTTTGGGCCCGACGAGATGAGATTGCTCAGCAGTTAAGAGCACTGACTGCTCTTGCTGAGGATGCAAGTTTGTCTTCTACCACCCACATGGAAGCTCGTAGCCATCTGTAATTCTAGTTCTAGGATATCTGATAGAACCTCTGGCCTCTGTGAGCACTTTATGGGTATGGTGCACAAACTTCATGCAGGAAAGACACTCATAAAATAAAAAATAAATAGGCCTTCAAAATAAAAAAAAAACTTTCAGATTTGAAAGGGTGCTGGAGTACTCACTGCTATTTCCCCTTTTCTAGATTTTAACCTGTAGAAAATGGGACAAGATACACGCATGAGTTTTATTTTTTGTGACAAGTGTCTAGTAGTGTTGAATGAAGCATTCAGTAGTGATCGAAGACAGAAGCATTTGGTTACCACTGGGTATCCGAATGTCGATCTCAGGGCCTACTCCCAGAGAAACCTGGGTCATAGATGGTCCAAAGGGTCTTTAGGTGGTTGGTCTCTTACAGCTTCTCTGACAGACAGAGCTGGGCTTCTTCTGTACCCTCAGATGAGAGAACTTGATGCTGCTTCAGAGCACTGACCATAAATAGTGCTCAGTATCCACAAAGCAGACAAGGGGATGAAATAGTAAGTATCCTTTCCATGTGCTTGGACCTGAACAACCCTATTCACATTTTTAACAAGGCCCAATAAACTTCACATTTGCTATTAAGTTTGACTACTTCCTTTTCTTTTGGGATAAAAAGAAAAACACAGAAAATCAAAATTTGTTTAGTTTTAGTACAGAGGGAAGTTTACAGCCAGTACTAACAAAGCATGATTATAATGTGGTCTCAACAACTAAAACTAAGCTTCTTTAGATATTTGACTTGTGTATATTGAGTTACACTGTGAGTAGACGTTATTTCCAGTTCTTTTGGGCTTCATCTTTAAATTCTTTTTCTTGCATTGGAAGATGATAGGTTTCTTGTTTGTTTGTTTCAAGACAGAGTCTCTATGTATAAAACCTCTAGCTGTCCTGGAACTCGCTTTATAGACCAGGCTGGCCTGGAACTCACAGAGGCCTGCCTCTGCCTCGCAAGTGCTGGGATTAAAGGTGTGCACTGCTACCACCCAGTGATTATAGGTTTCTACGTAGCTTTTTTTTCATGCACTCTTCATTTTGGTTAAGCTTCCTTCTATACTGAATAGAAGCTTGGGAGTGCAAATATTTCAATGGTAGGCTATGGAGCCCTATGAGCAGGAATGAAATAACAGGGTCATATGGTAGTTTTATTTATAATTTTAAAAGAAATCTCCAAACTGATTTCCACAATGGCTGTATTAATTTGTACTCCCACCAACAGTGCGTAAGAGGTTCTTTCTCTCCATATTCTCTCCAACGTTTGTTAATGGCAGCCATTATAACAGAGGTGGGGTTGTATCTGAATGTAACTAACTTGCATTTTCCTGGTGACCAGTGATGCTGAATGTTTTATTAAATATTTTGCTTATTTGTGTTTCTTTTTCTGATAATTATTTGTTTTGTTCCTTTGCTCATTTATTGATTGATAGCTTTATTTCTTTAGCATTCAGTTTCTACTTTTCTTTGTCTATTCAGAATGTTAGCTCCTTGTCTGTAGTGTAGCTGTTAAAGATTTTCTCCCATTCTGTGCAGAGCATATGTGCTCTGCTAATAGCTTCTATTGTTGTGCACAATGTTTTCTTTTCATGTAGATTCCTCTGTTTATAGTTGGGGTTAGTTCCTATGCTACTAATGTTCTGTTCAAAAGTATTATCTACCCCAAAATCTTAAATCATGTTACCCTGTTTTGCCAGAAATTTTGAGTTTTTTGTTTTTTCTTCTAATAATCTGGAAACCTTTGTCATTTTATTAAAAATGATTTTTTCAAACTATATTTCCTGATCACGTTTCATCCCTCCCGCGACTCCTTCCAGATCCTCCGCAGCTCTCCTCCCACCCAACTTTATGCCCTATTATCTGTCTCTTTAATAAATAAGCAGCAAAAAAATAAAAACCAAGGAGCTTGTGCATACACATTCATAAAAGCTTAATAAAAACACAAAAGCAGAATAAAAATGTAAAAATCATAAGACAAATAAGACAAAATAATATGCCCTTTAAAGCAATATAAGAGAAAATGTCCACCAAAATTATCACTGTGTCTGTTCTGTGATGGGCCATCTACTGCTAGACATGAGGCCTTCCCAGAAATCTCCTCAGTATACCTAGTGACACTCCACTGGAGCAGACTAATTGGCTAGGAGGTGCCAATTGCAGCTATCTTTTTGGTAGGGGTAGGAGCCTATGTCCACTTCGTTCTCTCAGTGCTGAGATCCTGACTTCCATGAAGCTGTGAGGCCCTGCACATTCTGCCACTGTCTCTAGAGTTCGTGTGTGCATCAGTAAGGAAGAAACTCTTTTCTTGGAGCCATCAGTCCCCTCTGACTCTTAAAATCTTCCCACCTCCTATTCTGAGCCCCAAGGGAGAGATTTGATGAAGACATCCTATTTAGAACTGACCCTTCAAATTCCTGACCCTTCGTGCTGTCCAGGTCGTTCCCACCAACTTCAAGAGGAAGCTTCCCTGAAGATGACTGAGCAAGGCCCTGATCTACGGGTATAGCCGAATGTCAGGAAGAACAATTAAAATGCTATTTTCCTTTAGCAGAAAAATGGCAATTTGTTTCCTCTCGCCTTTCCATTCACGCCTTTCCAGTCGCAGGTTCTTGACATGTGTCAGTGTCAGAACTGTGGTTGGTTATTCCCACAATGTTTGTGCCTCTGTTGCACAATCAATAAGCTATCTCTTTACCCCTTTACCAAAGAGCTTAATTAGTCCAGGAAAGTAGTGATCACTCTTTAGACTCTCATACTATGATACTATGATACAGACTATGATACTAATTTGCACCCATGGAACTAGTGTGTTTGTATGTTGGCACCATCACATAAAGTACACATACAAAAATCATGAAATAGACTCAACAGATTTTATTTATATATTTATTTGGATATAGAATATTTAAAGAAAAAGTGACTGTGAATGGGATTTGGGATAATGGGAGGGGTTGAATGAAGGATAATGAGGGGGTGAATTATTTAACTATATTTAATTTAAAATAAAGATAAAGTTGAAAGATTAAAATTGTTACCATAACTGCTAGGGTGAATGTTTTGGCTCAGGCATTCCTAACAAGTGAGAGTTGTTGGCCATCTTAACTGGCCAGTTCAACACAGTTGACAAGTGAAAATGGAGAGCAGAGAAAAAGATTAATTCAGTGTGGTCACAATGTGAACAGGAACAAATGAAGACTTCCACTGGGCCTGGCGTCCATCCTCAGGTCTTGATGTGGGGTTCAGGTTTAGAGCATGATAGATCTGTATCCCTATCAATCCTACTAGGACAGAGACTGGGATTTGGGGCGCTATGATTATGTCAGCTCTGCTCTGCCCAACAGTATGATTTGACAAGTTGCCAGAAGTATGTGAAATCTCTTCGTCAGATGCAAATTCTTCTAGGACTGGTATCAGGCTTCAGCCTTTCCTTCTTCAAGTGCAAGACTGCTGGGCATATTTGGATTTCTTAAGGACTATAGTCTTTTATGTCTGACAGTCCAAAGGGAGGTCACAAGTTTGTCCTTAGAATATCTACAATCCTACCAGAATGGTTACAAAACCAAAGATTCTTAAAAATACCACCGAAGAGGCTCTGATGTCGCCATGATGAAGGAGGTAGCTACAAAACTAATGCCAGAGACCGAAGAAGATAAACCTGTAATCAATAAACCACTGTATCAATTTATTAATGTTCTATTTTTCATGCTTTCAACTTTCACTACCCACAATACTTACGTGTAATGCTGTAAATAATACAATAGAATCATTTTATAATGTATTTATAGTATGCTTATACTATGAGCCTATTAGTAAACAAGTGAATAAATTTACTTAAAGGCTTCAGAGAGAACTAGATAATGAAAGGCTGGAGTTGTTGTTTGAGGAAAATAAGCAGGACATACCAGATAGAAGCAGCAGTACGTGTAAGGAAGAAGAGTACAAAATCTGCGGTAGGTCCCATTCCAAGTGGCCTTCTGGCTTCTTGTTGGACATGTAGAAAACTTGGAAATTATCGCTACCATGTTCATAAGAAGGAGGATCAAGAGGAGAGGAGGAAGAGAAGGAGATAAGGAGAAGAAAGAAGAAGGAACAAAGCAAGCTATTTTTTTCCTTGGAGAATTGAGTTCATAAGGAAAACTGGAGACAGGAAAATACAGAGAGCTCCAGATTGCTGAACACAGACACTTTAGCTGAAGCCTGGTAAGATTGTCTGAAGAGTAATTGACTCATTTATCCAGACTGAGTTTGAACTAGCCTGAGAGATAGTGATTCCTTTGAACCAAGCCTAGACTGGGACATATTCTCATGAGTTTGTCCTTCAGAATCCCCGCCAGATTTTAAAAGTGAAGATTGGAGAAAAGTGTCTATTATACCTAGTAGGAGGAGGACCAATAACTATTTTGAGATAGAAGTGGATTGTTTGTTCTCCCTAAGAAATAGCTATCCCAACCAAATTTTATTAAAGCATCTTGGACTTTTACGGGACTAAACCAAGATGAGCTAAAAAAATAACTCCAGCCCATTCCATCCTTCTCATCGCATGTAAGGATGGGGAAGCAGAGGGACAGTTGAAAAGCAATTGGAAAGGTTGTATCTCAGGAGCACAGGCTCCACAAAAGACAGCCTTAATCATAAGGCTAAAGAACGTTGTGTTCCCAGTAGAGCTAACACCATATTAACCGAACTTTGTGTGATAATGGAAAATTACAGCTGAACACAATAACAAAACCCATCCCTTTATAAAGGAGCTGTTGGGAAAATGCAAAGATAAAAGGTGAAGCAAAGCAATGACAACAAAGGAAACTTTAGCTCTGACCACTCTAGCCATATTGGGTGGTAAACATGACCTACCTTCTAGCCAGACACATACAAAACATCACATTTGAGCGCTTTTACCTCAGTCCCTTTATCCAACACAACACCTAACATTCAACCCAATACCATCTCTGGCTTTCAGAAGTACAAGATGTGCTTAAAGGCAAGAAGAATGTGTGAAGTGAAAAGCCAAGCATCAGGAACAAACTCCAGTATGGCAGCCATTGCAGAATGAATCAGGAATTTGACAAGCATAGTTACTAATGTGTTAGTGGCCCTAATGGAAACACAGCACAGCATGCATGAAAAAACATAGAGACTGCAAGGAGAGAATTGGCACAATCCTCTTCTAAAGCACTTTAGCAATTTGTGTGTAGAATTTATTGAAATTGACCTTGGAAGTCCAAGGTATCTTAAATGCCACTTACTCATAAATGTTGTTTTGCACCTATTGGGAAATACTTTTAATAACTATGAAAGGAAGAAAATGTTTTACATGCTAACGAAGGTTACAAAATGTGATTATAAAATGTTCAGTTCAAACTAAGGAATGCGGAGAGTGGAAGACAAGAGACAATGGAGTGGGAGGAGTAAGAGGAAGAAGAGGAGCAGAAAGTCAAAAGAGTCGCACATGTGGCTGCCTCAGTCTAATGGTGGGAATAATCACCTTTTTGGTATAAATAGAGCAGTTAATAGGGAAGTGGTCAGCATACTTGAAAAATATGACCTAATTAGGCAATGTCTATAAAAATTTCACTTTGAAAATGATTCCATATATAGAGACTTAAAGTAAAGGGATAGAGACAGGCCCATTGTGCCAACAACAACCAATAGCAGGCTGGAGTAAGCATTTCCACTTCAAAGTAGATTTCACATCAAGAAAAAAATTATCCAATACGGGTAGTAGTATCTAATAATAAAGTCAATAACTCCACACAAAAACATAACAGTTCTTAAGACTGATGTGTTGAATACCATCATATCAAAATATATGAGGCAACTCCTTACACAGCTGCTGATAGAAACAAATGAATCCATTATTCCAGTTATCAGCACCCTTCAATCAGTACTGGGCAGAACCAGTTGGCAGAAAGGCAGTAAGGATAATGTTCAACTCAACATCATCATCAATCACCTGTATCTAGCTGACATATATAGACTATTTCCATTCCATCCAACAACAACATGATACACATTCCTCCTCATGCCCACATTGAAGAGTCATCAAAGCAGAATCCACTCAGGGCCGTAGATTACATCTTAACAACAATAGAAACTGTAGAAAATAAACAACTAGATACCCACAGAATTAAATTATAAATAAGTGGAATATAGTTAGGGGAATTTCCACAGGCTTGGAGATTTTATCAATATGCCGAACAAATAAAACTGGAGAGTCAACAAACTTTGTTTTAACTAAATGGAAAACAAAAAGATAATAATGTGTGATGTAACTTACATGTGTAATATTGAATAAATAAAAATTAGACTAGATATAAAGTGGTAGAACATACAACCTTGCATTTTCAGGAATTAAAGTGGAATGGAACTGGTAAGAGAAAAATAGGAAATTTTCTGGAAGGTTGTAACATGGCTAACGTGCAAGATGTAAAATTTAGAGAACTAACATACAATGCAAGGACTATAGTTAATGAGTTTTACTGTGCATCATTCATTTTAAATAAGAAATTTGTACCTGCTTTGGCATAAAATCAAATAAAATAGGTAGCAATATGAGATCTTGACTGTGTTAATTTGCTTATAGAAGTAACCTTTCTACTACGTGTACTCATCTCAGAACATAGTAAAACTTGTTTTTTAAAATGTAGTAATATAAAATAAAAAACAGAATATAATAAAAGTGGTCCTTAGTAGTCTATAACATTGAATAAGTATATTGGGGAGAAGAAAGATGTAAAGACTGATATTTAGAATTTAGAAAAAGAAGAATAAAGTAAATCCAAAGAGAAGAAAAATGCTAAAAATTTGGGTAGAAATAATTGAAGTTGAAAGCAGAATTAATAGAGAGGGTCAATAAAACCTGAAGCTTATTCTTTGAAAAGATCAACAAAATCAATGGGTCTCAAGCCCGGCTCACCTGGTAAAAGGCAAAATGTTTATAATTACTAATATCAGAAATTGAAGTGAAGCTGTCACTATTATTTGTGTGGATTTCAAAAAACAATAGAGAACATTAAGAGAAGGACTGTATCAACATGTTGATTAGCTTAGGTGGTGTAGCATTGAAGAAATTACCAAACTCACACAGGAGGAAAAAGAAATCATAATCCTTAAGTAATTCCACCTCTACATTCTATATAACATTTATGAAAGAAATTGAGTCAATTCTCTACATTCACTTCTCTAAAACAGAAGCAGTTCATTCATTTCAGGTGATTAGTGTTACCATAATATCAAAATTAGAAATCACATTAATAGAATATGCCTGCCATGGATACAGACACACAAATCTTCAAAAAGATAATAGCACATTGGTTCTAGCAACTTATAAAATGAATAATTCTGCATGATCATTTAGAATCTATTCTAAGTATGAGAGACTGTTTCAGAATTTGAAATTGATTAATATAATCAACCACATGAAAAGATTGAATAAAAATATGTTATTTTAATGGTAAATGCAGAAAATTCATCAGAATTCAAAGCCTGTTACTGATAATGTCTCTGAGCAGCTCAAGGATTTCCACAAATAGAAAGAACTTCCAGTAGCACTGTTCTCAGACCTCAAGCACTAGGCCATTTTCTTTAAAACTTTATGGAGGTTGTTTCCTAATTTTCTGAGAAATCACCACACTGATATCCAAAGGGGATGCACGAGTTTGCACTCCCACCAGCAATGCAGGAGTGTTCTCTTTACCCCACAATCTCTCCAGCATAAGTTGTTTCTTATCTCGGCCATCCTTATAGGTGTAAGATGGAATCTCAGAGTTGTTTGGATTTTCATTTCTCTGATGGTAAGTGTGCTGAGCATTTCCTTAAATGTCATTCAGCCATTTTAGATTCCTCTGTTGAGAGTTCTATGTTTAGTTCTATACCTCATTTCTATTGGATTATTTGTTCTTTTGATGACCAATTTCCAGAAGTACCACTTTTGAATATATACCCAAAGGATGCTCAATCGTACCATAAAGATATGTGCTCGACTATGTTCATAGCCACATTGTTTGTCGTAGCCAGAACCTGGAAACAACCTAAATGCCTCTCAACCGAAGAATGGTTAAGGAAAATGTGGTACATTTACACAATGGAGTACTAAAAAGCAGAAAAATATAATGATATCTTGAAATTTTCAGGCAAATGAATGAATCTAGAAAACATCATATTGAGTGAGGTAACCCAGACACAGAAAGACAAATATCATATGTGCTCACCCATAAGTGGCTTTTAGTCATAAAGCAAAGAAAACCAGCTTACAATTCACAATCCCAGAGAACCTAGACAACAATGAAGACTCTAAGAGAGACTTACATAGATCTAATCTACATGGGAAGTAGAAAAAGGCAAGATCTTTTTAGTAAATTGGGAGCATGGGGACCATGGGAGAGGGTTGAAGGGGAGGGGAGAGAAGGAAAGGGGAGAAGAGAAAAATGTAGAGCTCAATAAAATAAAACAACAGCAACAACAAAAACCCTGAATGGTAGAATGTTTGCTCCCATTAATTGTAGGATGTTTCAAGTTCCAAGAACTTTAGGGAAGTTCTGGCTAATTTAGTAAGAAGAAGAAAGGTATGTAGATTGAGCATAAATAAATAAGACTTTCAGAGTTGGGGAGATGGCTCAGCAGGTAAAAACACTGGCTGTTCTTCCAGAGGAAGTAGGTTTAATTCCAAGTGCCCATATGGAGGCTCACAACCTTCTGTAAGTCCAGTCCCAGGTTTTCTGAGCCTGTAAGTATGTGGTGTTCAGATACATTAAGGCATATACTCATACACATAAAAATGAATAAATAAAATTTCATAAAATAATATTTTAATTGTTAACAAATGAAATGATTATGTAGGAATTCTAAAAGAATAACCGAACTTCTGGAACTAGTAAACAATTAGGGCAGAGTTACAGGGTATGAGGTAAATTCCAAAATGTTAGTATCTGTCTTTTATATAAGAATGAATATTTGAAATTTAAAATAAGAAATATAATAATATTTTCCTTAGCATAAATTTTAAATATTACTGTATGAAAGTCTTTATAATGGTTCCATACAATGAAAATGATGAAATTTTAATTCATGGAAACTGGTATAAATGAATCAGATTCATGGACAGAGGATACATTATTATTAAGGTGCTAGTTCCATAGATTTTTCTGTATGTTTAATGAATTAATAATCAGACTCACTGGAAATTATTTTTGGATATCAATAACTTATCCTAATCAAAATATATAGAACAGCCAATATTACACTTCAGCAGAAGTTTGAAATCTATCATTGCCCAATGTTAAGACCTACGATAAAGTTATAGAAATAACATTAGTGTGGTTTGGGGACAGAGCGGACAAGTATATCAATGGAGTAGACTAGAAAGTTAAGAAATAGAGCAATAGCAATATACCTTTTGATTAAAGGAACAAGGGAAACTCAAGAGTGCCTTGAGCTGCTGTGAGCCATGATGCAATAACAGCCAATGACAGCTGATATAAAGCTGACCCACAAGTGATCAACTTATCTGATGGCAGAAATTTATAGGCAAGGCTTATGAAAATATTGCCTATAACTACTGACTGCCCTGTCTGTAAATTCACATGTTCAAAGACAGCTATGTTATCTCAATATTTAGACTGCCATGCGTAATCGCATGTGATATTTATATGTAATCTCATGATTACATCTCAATCATAGGGACACATATGTCTGTGGATGGCCAGGAAGATGACTTCTCATTAATCAGTATAATTTTGATATGTAAAAAAAACATTATGTTTCACAATGAGATCTATTGTTCCATGAGGACTGTAAGACATTTAGGCCCTGCTTTAATCACTGGCTCAGACTGGCATAAAGAAAATGACAGTTTCTTCTCAGTTCTAAGACAAGCCACATAGAATTAATTGATTCATTACCTCAAGAACAGATTCAGACTAGACTGACTGTCTCCGTGAACAGATTACAAGTTAAAAACTTTGTAGATATGCATAACAACAGAATTGCAGGTGTCTAACCAAGGTTGTTAGCACAAAGCATCCTAGAACTGCTATGCCAGGTCTGGCTATTACGGAGACCAGTAGTCACTCCCTACTAAATTCCTTAACTGCATAAACGTCTAACCTCAGTTTATGGCACAAAACTCAAGGCTCAGCTAACTAACTGTTTATGTTTTAGTCCTAAAATTTATATATATGGATAGCAAGAAAAACAATTAACCAGGTCCAAAGAGAAACAGCTTTACATGGGAAGTGTTTCACAGGGAATCGGGGCCCCAGGAGATGGTCTAGCCTAATGTCCTTGAATAATAAAGTTGTAAGATTGCTGCATTATACTCTGGGGCTACACACAGGATAACAGAATGTATCTGTAGACTTAGGGAATTTTTCCGTTCCAGCCCCTGTCAAAGAATGCTGAAATGGCCAGCAGCCTTCGCCCCTGCCTGTATGTTGCCATGGTAAATGGCTCTGTTCCTTACTGTTTACTCAAGGAATGCATTAGGACCCTGAGACATAGCTTTGTATCTTCTTTGCTGCCTAAAGCTTGCTGCTGAATGTGTATATAATCTGTGCGAACAGAGAATTAAAAGGAGAATTGGAACTAAAGATTTAGAACTAGAGAATTAGAACCAGAAAAAGAGAACAAGAAATAAAAAGGGACATGACCCTCAGATCATGTATGTGAATTTTTTTCCTTTAGATAGATACAAAATTTTCCTAAAGATCTTTCTGTTCTGAAGCATTTTTTTTCTCGCTACCCTGGTGCATCCTTGGGAGCTGGACTTCCAGGCTGCAACACAAGGGAGTACGAGAGTCTCATCAACAGATGGTGATGTAACCACCAGACACACAGGTAATGTAAGCAAAAATTAAGTCAACACAGATCATGCATGTATATATAAAGTACCAAGTTATATAACTCCTACAAAATAAAATAGGGGAAAACCCAAGATGACCTTGAATTTAACGATGGTTTTAGATACAAAGCAAAAGTTCGAACCATGAAAGAGAAAAATAAGCTTTGGCATTTAAAACAAGAACTTTTTCTCTGAAAAAGATGTTTAGAGAATGACAAGGTGTGTTTTGGAAAACATTTTCAAATCACGTATCTGATAAAATGTGTCTAAAATATACAAATAAAATCTAAAACTCAGCGATAGGATGGTTAACAATCCAACTAAACAGTAGACAAAACAATTGGATTACCTACTCACTAAATGATATTGATATTGAATTAGTTATTGAGGTTTATGTTGGGGTTAAGCCCCACTAAACCTCTCAGGATTCAGAGGAAAACCTGACTAATAAGGTCTGAGGGTAAATTGAATCAATTAGCTCATGTAAGTCTTTTTATCATGTCCAATTTCTTCTTTCTCTGCTTTCCCTAATGTTCTCTTGATGTTTCCCATTTGATGTTCCTTACTGTTCCTCCCATCCCAAAAGGCTTCCAGTTTATATACCCACACAGACAGAGTTAACAATTCTCTGGTAAATAACAATGATACCATGTAGCAGGAGAAAGCCACTTGGTGGTTCCCGGTTGCTTGGCCCCAAAATAATCACACAGAAACTGTATTAATTAAATCACTGCTTGGCCCATTAGCTCTAGCTTCTTATTGGCTAACTCTTAAATTTTAATTTAACCCATTTCTATTAATCTGTGTATCACCATGGCTTACCAGGTAACATTTCCAGCATCTGTTCCTGAAGGGGGCTCCACGGTTTCTATCTTACTCTGCCCTCTTTCTCCCAGCATACTGCTTAGCTTTTCCCACCTAGTTCTGTTCTATCCTTGCCATAGGCTCAAAGCAGTTCTTTATTCATTAACCAATAAAAGCAACAGAAGGACCTCCCACACCAATACCAAGCATGCATTTCTTATGGCTAACAAGATGGATAAAAGACTGACAAGGTAGGCACCTTATGTCCCAGAAGGTGAATGACTGTGAAGATCTTTGGCAGATACTGGGAAGATTAGAATGGAGGCAGATACCTGGAGGGCCAATCATCACAGTCCTGTATCCACTAGCTCCAAGGTGAGAAGGGATTTTTTTCTCTGGGGCTGGTTAACAACCCATGTGCTTTTTTTTTTTTTACCTGAATATTTTAGGGATAAAGGTACAAACAGTTAATTTCCTAGACTAAGACCTATGCCAAATGAAAGGTGAACGTAAGCACAGAATATTAATAGCTCGTTAGCATAGAGCAAAGACCAGTAGGTTATACTCTCCTGAGTCAACTGTGAGAGGATTCAGGGCCACCCAGACTGTTTATCACTAAGAACAGAATACTGTCTCTCTTGTTCAGTACTTTCTGCTCAGCGCTCCTTTCTTGTCAATGAGTCCTGTCAATAAGGATAATTGTGAGGGAATAGCTTTATGTATATTTGAATATTAGAACAAAAGTTTGGCTGAGTAAATACTTTCACACCAGGGCTCCCCAGTGTGGGGAAAGGAAAACAGTTGCCAGTACAGGAAAAGTCAGATTTAAATGATGATTTATACACTGTTTGGATATTTTGGAATGAATTCCATTATGGAAGGGAGAAACATCTTGATTTTATCAAGATTTCTACAGAACTGACAGTGACTATCCAAAAGACAAGTGATCCTGAAGCTTTGCAAGTTGGGTTCCCCATAAGTTGTTCACTTGTGGGTTTATCTGGTGAATCTGTCAGCTGTACATCTACTGTATAATACTTGTGACTCACATCAATTAGCAATGCGATGCTCAGCATCAATATGCAAAGAAGTCATAAGAAATTGCAAATTAGAGTATGAGATATCATTGTATACCTCAATACTGGCATTAACAGATGCTCATATGGTGTGAAGAACAAAGAACTCCCCTTCATTGCTGTGGTGATGCAAAATACTGGATCCGTTTTTGAAGACAATTCGGTGCTTAGCTGCACAGTTTACTTTAGACTTACTATATGGTGTAGCAATTGTATATATAAGTGGTTACCAAAATGACCCGAGAACTTAGCAGTTATACAAGAAACTATAAATGAATGATTATGTAAGCTCCATTCAAACTTTCCAAAACTAAGGAATGAATAAATGTGTCACTAGATGCATAAAAAGATAAATAAATCAATACTCATTAGATCCATGAATTAAGGTGTGGAGTGCCCATGAGATGAAATATTATTCTACCATAAAACAACCAATCCACAGAAAGATTTGTAAGAGACATAAATACTTATTGCTGAGTGAAGGGGGGCAATATGAAATACTCTATAGTTCACAATTCTAGTTCTGTAACATTCTAGAAAATGAAAAAAATAAGAAAAGGCTGAAAACTCATTGTTTGATGTGGATAGAAGAAGTGAGAAAAAAAGAAAAGCCCAGTGTTTGCCACAGCCTGAGATGAGTGAGAAAGGAGGGGGTGAAAATTGTGCTTGCTGGAGATTTAGGACAGCAAAGCTATCGTGGGGCTCTAAGAGCAGACACATAGTATTGTGCAGTCTTCAAAACTAAACCTGAGGACTTCAGTCTCCCCAACTATTAATGTCATCAGTTGCAGTAAGCATACCACAGGAATGCAAGATCACGTAGGGAGATTCCATGTGCAGGATGAACATTGGGGAATTCTGTGTGCTTTCTGGGAAGATTATCTACTCTAAGTTTGCGCTGACTTGTTTCAGTATAAGAAGTAAGAGCGATAAAGTAACTAGGTCATACTGTGAGGGACCTAGGGAGTTTGCTTCTTGCTAAAGTGCTTTGTCTTAGCCCCCAGATTATTGGAGAAGACTTGTAGGAATTGATAATAAAAGTAACACAAATAGTTACTTTTATAGAGTAAAATATTAAATCACAAAAATTTTAAATTTAAAGAGGAGATGAGAATACACACACACACACACACACACACGAGAAACTAGTTGTAAAAGAACTAAGCAACAGAACCTATGGCACTTGTGATTTGGTGCAGTGAATTTACCCAGAGCCAAAAACAGAACCAGAAATATTTCTTCTTTAATTTTTTTATCATAGTCAACTTAACTACTCATACTCAATGGAATTTTTCAATTTAGTCCTTCTTAGGCAGGCTTTCTGAGGAATACCATAGAATGTCAGAGTCTCCATCAAAAAGATAATTCTATTAAGGTAGGTTATTGTTGATTATGATAATGAAGGAAGTATTTGCGTTTATCTGGCAATAGTGAACCTTAACTTCCCTCTATATTTGCATTTATTTATTCTTTCCTTCCTTCCTTCCTTCCTTCCTTCCTTCCTTCCTTCCTTCCTATAGTTATAAAATGTGTCGAACCTCTAGCATGTACCAGACATTTATCTAGGTATTGGGGATATAGTTGATAACAATGGACCTTATTTACATTGTAGAAAATTAGACAATTTTTTCAGAAATATATTAATATTATAAGGGTTAATGATGAGAACAGACCCTAACTATAATGCCAAATGTGTTTTTCATTCATTTGGCCTTTATTAAATTGTCATTAATTATTTATTAAAACTTTTAGAGTGGGTGAAGAAGGTGCAGGCCGTGTATGTTTGCTTTCTGTCATGCCACTTAGAAGAGTTAGGTTTGGTTCCTCTTTCCAGCTTTTAACATTATTTTACATTTAAGAATTAATTTTCTGTGAAATTTCGTAGAGAACAGTCTTGCCTGATCGGCATCCATTCTGTCTTCAGGGGCCATTGCTGGAGGCAGAGAACCTGAAATACTGAGACTTGAAAATCCCGAGTTGCTGTAAGAACTGTAGAAAGCAGGTTGGGAAAAGATGCAGATGAGTATTTGTTGTGCTTTAGACATATTACACCCAGAGGACTCTCCCTAATCCCATCACCTCAGTCCTGTGGGAAGCTCTGAAACCTGTTTTCCTGTGTTGCTAAGTGCCCAGACTGAGGGCACATCAGTGCCTGTAGAGTAACGCTCATGGTTGCATTTGGTATAGGGAGTTGGGATGCATCACCAACGGTAGTTTATTGCTAGGCTGTCATCTCTCCTGATATGTTCTACTGCCTGAAGTAGGTTCAGTTGTCTTTTCCAAAATTCATGTTGATCTGGTAGTTAAAATGTGAACTCATTTGGAAACGGGCTCTTTATAGATAAAATTATTTAACAATCTCTAGAGGGTTTCATGTGATTGAAGATGGGCCCTCATTTCCAGGCCCTTATTCCCTATATGGAAAGCAAACACAGGAGCCAAAACCCAGAGAAGCATTGTTTATTGGGTGGTATAGCCACAGCTAAAGAATCAAGGTTTTCAGAAACCCCTGAGAGCTGAGAAAGGAGTCTCTCATAGAAAGTGCCAAGGAAGATGAGTCTACTGTCTCTCCCCACATCCGTGAGAGAAAAACGTTACTAATTTTTAAAGTCACCAGTGCTACTATAACTTACATGACATTTTTGGGAAATAAATGAAATTCACACTCACTGAGACGCTAGAAACTAAAAGGAAGTGTGCCACCTAATTTTCAGGCTTCATCGGTCAATGTGTTAAATACACCAAAATCCAAAATTTCTCTTACAGGCAGGATCTTTCAAATTGTCATTGTAATATAGGGGAATAATTTTTTTCCACAAAGACATACATTTTATATTTGTAAGACAGGCATTTAGCGCCATTCATCTGTTGCATTACCTGTAAATATAAAACCTCCACACCAAAATTTAGAGTATTTCGGGATTCTTTTGCGAATGATTTTATTCTACAACCATCCACAGCCTAATGACACTCGAAGTCTGTGAGTACTAACTGACCAAGTTCGGGCAAATTACTCTACCTCCATTTCTTCATGAATCACATGGGGGTAATAGGAGTTTCTAGCTGTAAGCTTGTGAGAACTAAATCAACCAAAAGTCATCAAGGAAGACTGAACACATGTGGGGGGCTATAACCATCCAGGATGTAGTCCTAGCCAGTTGCTTCAGACTTGTATGGGGCAGCCAAATGTGGGAGCATGAGTCTTGATTCTGAATACCTAGAGAGTTACATAGTGGGCCTGAAACTCTTAAGAATGTTTCCTCTTCAAAGAGTATCGCACAACATATGAAAATAATTAAAATAATGAGGTGTTTCCTAATCTCATAACTAGTGAGCAAAGAGGTGAAACTTCATGACAAATTTTAAACTCTGAATTTTCATTCCATTTCTTATTTAATGCTAATATATGAGAAGGCAATAGATGGGTTATCCATGCCGTTAGCTAAAGTTTGTTTGAAAAAAGAAAAATCTCATTCCATTTCCAAAGCAGGATTCACAAAATAGGCTGCCAAATCAGCCATGAGGTTCTAAAAATAATAATAGTGAGTCAAAGTCTAACCCTATCACAAGCTCTTAGATCTTTCAGACTGTCTTGGGTTTTCATCCAGTTCACATGTCTCAAAAACATTGTTGATTGCATGTTACGCTAACATTTTTCTAGAGCATCTCTTATGTAAATTTATAACTGTTTCATCAGCCCTGTAGTCAGATGCTAAGCTGAATTATTTGCATAATTTAATATGTATAGCCTGCCTACCATAGAAGCATTCTTTCAGAGCTGTAAGTCCAATCCAAATCTGCAAAGGCTTCTGGAGGCGAGCCAGTCTGGTCCTCTGAATGGAAGGCCAGAGAAGGGAAACTATTTACTCCTTATCACAGGCTGAAGTAGTGACAACTGTGTTGCAGTCCCTGCTCCCATTCCACCTTCTTTATGCTTCAGCTGCTGCTTCTGTGCTTGACAGAGAGGCTCCCCTGGGGTTTGCCAGTGTAGCTATGGCTCCTGCTTGTTCTGCTTCCCAGAGACGCATTGCCCTCGGCTTCAGAGCCAGGAAGGGTGTGGCAGCCAACACAGCAGGTGTGTTCGACTGTAAGCTGTGTAGCATACGCTATCTTGTACTTTTCTCAGGACAATTAGATATGTTAGTAAATGTGTAAACTTTGTAGAATGCTAGCGTGTGGCTGTACAGAGCCAGTGAATTAATAAAGCTATTGAGAGTCACAATTTCCTCAGCTGTAATATATAGGGGTAGTGTGTGTGTGTGTGTGTGTGTGTGTGTGTGTGTGTGTGTGTATGTGTGTGTGTGTGTGTGTGTAAACAAGGAAGATTTATAAGTGGCAAAAGAAAACCACAACTTTGTTTTCCCTTCCTTGGTCTTTTAAATATTTATCAACCAAGGGAAAAATCTTTTCCCATGTCTATGAAAGAATCTTTTCTTTAATTGTTTATTAAAAAAAATAGCTTACAGTGTAATGCAAAATCATTTAATAAGGCCAAAGTCTAAAGTACTGCACAATTTGGAGCTGGATATTGTCACACATATCTATAATCTGTGTATGGAGAAAGGTGAGGTAAAAGGATTGCCATGTGTTTGTGGACAGCCAAAGCTACATAGGAAGATCTTGTTTTCCCCTCCCTGCCTCCCCCCAGAAAAAAAGTAAGAGAAACAATTACTAATTTAGTAAATACAGATTTCCCAGGCCGATACAGTTCAATAGAAGCACTCCCTTCTATACTGAAAAGTCATTCATTCTATATTCTCACTAGACTCAGGCCCTGGCTGGGCGTAGTTACAGGAAGCCACCTATGAACATTCCCCACTTTTCTTCCCGTCCTCATTCATGCTGCTCTGATGGATCTCGGGGCTACAGAGAGTGGGGCAGGAAAAAGAGAGAAGCTTCAAATGGAAGGAACAATTCCAAGAAGGGAATGCTGATTAGTCCTGTTTGTTCATGTGAATGTGTGCTGAGTGATCCTATTGTACCTGAAAGACTGGTGCAATTAGTACACACCAATCATCACAACAAAATG
Organism: Myodes glareolus; assembly: GCF_982192425.1. Lineage (NCBI taxonomy): Eukaryota > Metazoa > Chordata > Mammalia > Rodentia > Cricetidae > Myodes > Myodes glareolus. The sequence continues at coordinate 72,823,017 of NC_142027.1, forward strand.
GGCTGGACATTGTTCTACACCCCAGAAATCTCCAGCAGGAGCTCCATCATCCTCATCTGCTTAGCAAGTTCAAGGGTGGCTGGACTACCTGAGACTCTGTCTCACTCTCCCTTTAATTTAAATACTTAAGGTGAGACTATTAATTTGATCATTACACATCATCATCTCCATGCATTAAGTTACCATACTATACCACATGAATATGTACAATTAAATTATAACGAAAGAAAGGTTCCCACTTTAGGTTTTGTGCCCTGTAGAGACGTCCCTTCCTGAACTGTCCAGCTGTAACTTTATTAGCTCCATGGTGAATTCAAACCACTGCTTCTCCTTCCTCCCTTGGTTTTTAGGTTTCTACTCTATAGACCTTCTCTGTTGGCAATCCTCTACCTACCACCATGTCCCCTTACATTGGACTTGCAATGACTCTCGGCTGGTTTCTCTTACCATGTGACAATCTTTGGAACCCCTAGTCTCTCCTTCAACTTTGGAGGAGTTTGTCAACCACACAATGGGCTATCCCCCTTTGCTTCCTAATGTTCAGTGAGACTGTGTTTTAACATTGCTAATGTGCCCTCTAGTTCAGTGGGAAGATCAAGGCCTCCAAAAGATCCCACTGAGCAGCTTTTGTACAGGGTTAAGATGAAAGAAAAAAAGATTAAACTTTTCTTCTACCCTCATATATCTGTGTCTTTTTCATAGGAAGGAAACCCTTAGAACCAGTTTCTGCCTTGTCTGTTTGCATACTGCTATGTCCCTTCTGATGTGGCATTCCACTCTGTATACTGTGAATATGTTTTATTACCATTAGTTGTTAAAGAAGCTGTTTTGTTCAGTGGCTTAGAAGAGTAAAGCCAGATGGGAAATCTGAGCAGAGATATATATAGAGAGGAGACAGAGTCAAAATGGTGCCAGGTAGATGCTGAAGGAGAAGGACATGCCAGAACCCTTACCAGTAAGGCACAGCCTCATGCCGATACACAGATTAATAATAATGGGCTAATTTAAGATGTAAGAGTTGGGTAATAAGAAGCCTGAGCTAATTGGTCAAGCAGTATTGTAATTAATATAGTTTCTGTGTGATTATTTGGGAAATGAAAGAGCATTCTCCATCTCTGCCTACACCCTTTTCTGTGCTGTGATTTTTGTCTAGCTTGAATTTGTTCCGCTCTCTGGAGTGCTGTCACATTCTCTGTGAGTTCTGATGCAGTCTTTTTGTTTTGTTTTGTTTTGTTTTTTCTTTTGTGACTGTGTCTCATGTAGCCCAGGCTACCCTGGAACTCTGTATAGCTGAGGCCCTCTTTGAATTCTTTGTCCTTCTGCCTCCATCTTCACTGTACTGGCACGGCAGACATATTTGTTGTTACTGCTAATCTCTAAAACATTAACACTCAGCTTCATCATCCTGTTATTTAACAGATCTATTTTAATGTTCTAAGGATGCATTTTTCTCATAAGAATGAGAAAGCAAATGTGCACTGGGCTCCTAAGTTTTCTTTAAAATAAAGGTGCTAGCTCTGGGCTTAGTACTGATAAACTGCATTGGAAAGAACAATTCTAAAGATTTCTATGTAGTGATATGAAGGGAATGAACTGTAAGTAGGCGAGGTCTATATTTTATGTAACATTATTGAGGGGCACTCTTTGTTCCTATCTTGATACAATTAACATTATCTGGTTCCAATATTTGCAGAGCCAATATCTTATTGACCTGAACTGTAGATCAGCTGAATAACTAAGAAGCATCTGCAAGTAGAACATGGACTTTGCTTAGCTCTGTCTGCCTTTCTTCCCAAGCTCAAAAGGTCCAACTCCCTTAGTTAACACTCACCGAATTAGGTGTTTTGCCCACTTTGCTATTTTAAATACTAAATAACTTCTTTCATGTGAGTTAACAGGTATCATAATATAACATGTACAAGCAGTTAGTAAACATGATGTTTGTTTGCTCTCATTTACCCTTGGTTTGTCTTACTGCACACACTTCATGTAGAAGCGCTTGCTCTGAATTTTCCATGGCAATCTCAGCAAATGCCCATAGTGAATAAATAATACTATTTTCTAGAGGCTTTTATTTTGGAGAATTTCTGCCTTACTCTCCCTTGGTAGGTGAGGATGTAAAAGGAAGATTTATCCTGCAATTTCAGTGACTCACTGGACACAGGAAATGATCCACATTAATTCTACCTGCCTTTATTTTTTTTTTCAGGCTTATCTTTTAAAAGAGTATATGGGTTGTCACAAGAGGTAATTAGGATGTATTAACCTTGAGGCATCTATTTTGGGTCTAATGTTTGTAACTGTCTTCTTCAGCCTGTATAATTATCTGGCTGATGGTGATCAATCATGAGGTTGCTGATGACAGGCATTTTTCAACGTTTTCAGGGCTACTTTTTAAGAGTCACTTCTTTCACATCTTAACGACTCAAATCCTTGAAACAATCCACTGAGCAGGAAGGGCATGGGGGGGGGGAGAGAGAGAGAGAGAGAGAGAGAGCAATTTCCCAGCTTGCTCTCAAGCTTTCACTTGGAGATGGAATACCTCCATTTATTAATGTTGCTAGCAATTTTGAAAAAGAAGTTTTATGGGAGCGGAAGTAAATTTTCCAGAATTCTGACATTCTCAGTGTCAGAGATCCATGCATTCATTCATTTAACATATACTGATGAGACACCAACTGCAAAGACCTGGGAGAGAAAAAAAGTTGCTACCTCTCTGAGAATGGGTTGCTGTACAAAGACATGCACACACATGTGTATCCACACACATGTGCATTCACACATGCACACACACACACACTCCCCACACATGTACATCACACACACACACACACACACACACACACACACACACACACATGTGCTTGTGAAATATAATTCCTTCCATAGGACACTCTTAATGTGATTTACTTGCTCCTCAGTCTCTGGAGAGCCTGATTTTGTATGCTACACTTTTTTTCTTTCTCTTCTGCTTCACATCCAGCGTTTCAACTGATTTCCAAAATTTATTCACTGCCTTGTCCTTGTCTGTGAAGGTCCTGTAAAACAGATGTAGATGTAGAGAGGCGATGTTTTGATCTGGAAATCTGGGAGAATTTTGTCTTTAAAGCAGGCTATGAAACTGGCGGTTTCCCCAAATTCAGCAGAGCACAAATCAAGTGACATTAAGGTGGGAAAAGCTCTCCCCACTAAAGAACTGGCAGTCAGTCTTCTTCTCTTGGGCTATCCCAGTAATAAATACCTACCCCCTGCTCAGGATGCCTATCAAGCAACTTAGAATTTGGTGAAAATGTGTCCCGAGTTGTGTTGTCATGTGCCTAAGTAACTTCTTTTCAATTTTGCTCAAGTAGGGAGAGATTGTGTTTAAAAGAATAGCAGGACTATTATATACATATCAACATGCATCCCTGTGTCCCCTAGTTGAAGATTTACATTAATTGGTGTGGTGGTTTCTGGCAATGAGGTTCAAATTTCTCCATCTGGATTCAGTATTTAGAGGAGCACATTTTGACACAGCAACTCCAGTCCAATGAAGTGAACTCGTAATACACCCCACTTCCCTTTCTCCTGTTGATGAAAATGCAAAGGAAGGCCTGAAATGAAATGAATGTTCCATGAGGCTTAGCTGCCTCAAAACAGCAATAACAGTTATTGGAAATTTCGCGAGTAGATCGTGTTTGTCTGAAATGTTTTAGTTTTCTTTTCAGATTTGTCACTGAGTGATTATTTCATTTTCAGATGTCTCCAAGGAACTTGGCCGTTACTGTTTTCTTTTTCTTCAGCACTCTGAACTTCCAAGACTCCCTATCATTTTATTAGTCATTCTTAACATTGCTAAAAGGCAATAATATTTCTTCCTTTTTTTCCCACCCAGGTATATTTCTTCCAGGATATACCAGTCTTGGAAGAGAGAATGAATAAGAGCAGGTTTGCTTCTAGAACTCAATCTCCCTCCTGTGATAACGTTTTAAGTAATTTTAAGGAATCTTACCTTAAGACACTGATCCTTTATGACTATTCTTTGTGTTACCCGCCAAATCTGATGTCCTCAGCTTCTCTTGTCTCTTCCATATAGCACTTTGAGAGTCACTCCAATGAACACTAAATTGTGTTTAATTGCTTCTAACATATTCAAATATGAGGTTTGAGTGAGCTGGTGTAATTTGGGGATGAGGCACAGTACAGCAATGTTTGGGATTATACTTGAAGGTTCAAGAACAAATAGATTAATTGAGGTTGATAAACAAAGTAAGGCTGGGAAGAAGGAAATCAAAGGGATATGGTAAGCCAATGTTTTTATTTTTCATTTCTAATAAGTTTTGAGAGTTTTTTTTTTCAAAAGAGCAAATGTGCTAGATTCTCTTCCCCAGTGTAATGAACAGTGATGAGTCCCTTACAAGTGGTTGACTGGGTTGGGATCACCTTCCCTAGACTTCAACGCTTGTTTAAATTGATGTGTTGGGGCTTTGCAGAGTGACACATGCCTCTCTTGCTCATAAAATGTCCATCATGTTTTGTGCCCAAAGTTAATGACTTTGAGATGACACTTGGAGTGAGATTTGTAGCCTGTCGAATTGATTGTTCGTGGTCCAGTTTTCTAAAGAACCATCCCCACAGCGTGGAATGAGATGGTCTGCCAATATCCTTGCTGAGCAACTCAGAATGGCAAGAAAACCCATTCATCAATTTAATTTATCTGTATCTGAGTCATGATTAGTGGAACTCTAATGTCCCATCAACACCAACTTTATTCCCCTGGTATTCCTCTCACTGGATTGCTATATCCTCTTAGAAGGATTTGTAGGTTATATAAGTATGGAAGTGTATTTTTCATTTCTGTTGTCTTTGCTGAAAGGGAGAAGAATGCACAGAGTGGGAGAGGTATTAATTCCTGTTAGCCTTTTCTGTTTGGGTCTATTAATTCCTGTAATGCACTCAGGTCTTTTGTTTTCCCCCTAGTAGTCTTCGTGGGTAATGCTGTGACTTTTAGGAATTTAGATTTGGGTTTTTATTTGCTTTTGTTCTCTTGGTTAATTTTTCCAAATGATAGAAGGGCGAAGAGACTTTCTATGCATTGTTGCTGCAATGCTAGGATAGAATGTGAAAAGAATCTGAAGAAAGTCCCGTTTCTTGCTTGTGAACTGATTTAACTGTTGCCAACTAAGGTGCAGGAAATTAAGCCTACATTACATGCAGCCCGAGGCTCCTTGGAGAGAAGGAAAATGCATTCACTTTTCAATGAGCTCTGGGAAACTGTTCCAAAACCACTAGAAAAAGCTTTATTCGTCTGAAAAGGAGCTCTGTGGTCATCAGCGTAAAGGGCTCTGAGTTTTATACTGTGAAAAGCTTCCGTGGAATAAGCCACCAGGTCTTGACTCCTTTGACCTTGAGATGCAGAAGAGTATGGCACACAGAATTGAAATTGTAACCCCACACAAATTATTCTTTTTTTTCCCCCTGTGGTATTTCAAGATTATCAACCTCCTGCCTTAGTAATAGTAATACATAGTCACTAACCCAAATAATATCATTTATCATCAAAGCAAAGGTGCAATAACATTTCTTTTCCTAACACAGGCTTGGTAACTGTGTTCAAACTTTTTGACTTCTTTCTCTAACTCATGGAAATTTTCCCTGACACTCTCACATGCTGGGGAAGTAGCCATGTGGTGGTGACATTCATTGTTAAAATTGGAGTAATTGTAAAAGGGAAGAGAACCTTAAACATTCAATGGTATAGAAATTATTACATAAATGTAGATATGCACAGGTTAAAAAAATAGTCTTTACTAAGTAAGGGTTATTGTATCACCAGCAGTGGTGGTAAATGCCTGTAATCCCAACACTCAAGAGGTTGAGGCAGTAGGATTGCTGTGAGTGTGGTCCTCCTCCTGTCTTGAAAAGGCTGGTAGAATTTTAATAGACAGAAAAGGGATGAGGAGTTTGAGCTTCCACCTGAAAGAAACATCAATTTATTGACAGTTTTCTATGTGCAAAATACTTTACTAATTAATAATTTTCTTTTTTATATTTAAATAACATTTTGTTTTATTTATTTTACATACTAACCTGTTTCCCTACGCTCTTCTCCTACTGTCTCCTCCCCTTTCTCATCTACCCTCGTGCCCATCCACTCCTCCTCCAGCTTCACTCAGAAAGGGCCAGATCTCCCATGGGCTTGCACAAAGCATGGCACATCAAGTTGAGGCAGGACAAAGCTCCGCCCCTTACGCTGAGGCTGGGCCAGGTAACAGGTTATGGGAATCAATCTACCTCAAGACCCAGCTGTACCAATTTTAGGTATATACCTAAAGGACACATAACCATACAAGGACACTTACTCAAGTATGTTAATAATAACAGCATCATTTGTAATAACCAGAACATGGAAACAACCTAGATGACCCTCAACTGAAGAATGAATAAGGAAAATGTGGCACATTTACACAATGGAGCACTAATCAACTGTAAAAAAAATGATGGTTTCATGAAATTTGCACCCAACTAATGAATAATTCTCAATGAGCCATGTTTTAGTCTTCCCCCACAACATGGAGGAAGAAATGCAAAGTTCAGTTTATTTCAGGCTCAAAGGGAAAACAAAAAGGAATGTCACCAGAGTCTTTGTGACGTTTGTAGCACATGACAAATCTTTCTCAATGGACCATATGGAACACTGTATTTACAGGAATACTGTCTTTTGTTTGTTAAAGGGTCAGATAGGAAATACTCTAGGCATTGTACACTACACCTTCTCTTTACAGTTACTCTTCAACTGGAGCTCCAAGACAAACTAGGACTCAAGTGAATGACTAGCCATGACTGGGAATTATACAAAATTGAAATTTATCCATTTTTTTATTTTATAAAGTGTTGAGAAATATTAGAAACACTTATTGATAATAGTTTTATGAAATCAGATGATTAACCTAGATTTTCTGAGTGTGTATAGTTTACTGACCTTTAATAGTATATAACAAGTGCTTTATTGGCGTTTATCGCAAACAATAGTTAACAAAGAAGAAGAAACCTTACTGTTTGTCAAAAGCTGTTGTACCACACAACATTTGAGTGTGAATTCCAGTCTGTGTGAATAACCCCTATTACAACTGAGGACTCTATAGTTTGGGGGGAACAGTGGCCCCAAACTTTAACACTGAAGAATGTCATACTGTTCCATTTAATATACGCAGTTCACTAAAACATAATGTTATGAACTCAACCACATTAAGTTTAGACTCTGAGCTAAGTGTGGAAGTGTATGCCTTTAATCTCAGTACTATAGCGACAGAGGGATGCCGCACGTTGGAGCCCAGCATACCGTATGTAGTGAGCTCCTGATCAGCCAGGGATACATAGCAAAACTGTCTTCTAGATGAAACTTAAAATCTGTTATTAAACTAAGGAATGTTCCAGGTTTGCTCTTGAAAAGAAACAAAGTTGTGTATTTGTCAATTTTGAACAAGATATCTTTTTATATTCCCCCTTATCTTTAGTTATCCTTTTGTTCATAAAAAGTCTTAAATTTTGACTGTTTGGAAAATGAACACGATGTTGATCTGAAGATATCCTAAGAAAATAAGATGTCCACTATACTGCATATACTCAGAGAGACCCTTTACTCCTGTTCATCCAGACCCTCTCTCTTATAGAAACAGAGGTAAATCAGCCAGCAGTGGACTGTGGGTGCTAGGAACATTTGGTATAAATGCCAACGCTAGGAGTGAGAATTCTATCCTTCTTGGTCTAGAAGAATATAAATAACTTACCTATACTACAGATATCCAAGGAATTCTACATGACATAAAGGGCTCTAGAGTTCTCTTCATTGGCCCATAAGTGCCTTAATTACTTATTAAAATTTGTCTCATAATTAAAAACATGAAACAATTATATGATGAAATTACTTAATTCATTCCTTTGCACCAATTACTATGCCTGGCTTGCAGAAAATACAGAGTTGAACACAAATCTATGCTTACATACCTTAAGTAGAAGAAAAGAGTTAATGCTAGTGATTGTAAATCAAAGTAATTTGGAAGGAAAGGTTTTGTTTTCTACTTAAATTAACAATTTTATGCCATTTCGTAGAGTCTTGTCTTAACATTTGGAAATTCTTAAAGTCTAAATTACCTCTTTCTCTCTAATGAATAAATATGTATATGGAAATGATTTTAGGAATTTTCACTCATTTTAATAATGTACATATTCAAAAAAGTAGATTATCACGTGAAAAAAGGTGAGAAATGTTGATGGTATGAATGATAGGTGATATATTTCCACCACGCATTGTTTCATGGTGTAATTTTTGAGACAGGCAATTTGAAGAAATTAAGAGCAAGGGTAAAGATGCCTGATGATCACTTAACAAGAGGATAATTTCATTTAAAAAATGGAGGGGTTGAAGCAGAGCGTTTTTCTTTAGCACAACACAATTACCAGGAGCAGAGCTCACCAACCCAGGGAGGGGCAGTGTCATCCTGGCTATCTGGTACATCAGAGAACCAAGTCTCCAAAGCTTGAAAATAAGTTTATTTTGTTTCAGTTCAATTATGTAACTGATGCATGTGTATGTGTGGGTGTGTATTCCAGTGAAGTCCAGATGTTGACACTTGGTGTCTTTCTTCATCACTCTCTACTGTATTTACTGAGATAGAATCTTTGCTGAACCAAGAGTTTACCCACATTCATCTAGTCTGGTTAGACAGCTTGCCTGGGAACCTCTGGCTCTGTCTCCTAAGTCCTGGGTCTAAGTATTCCTGGCTTTTGTTTGGGATCTAGGCACGAGAGAAACTCTGGTTCTCTCTCTACTTAGCCAGCGCTCCTGTTTCTGACACTATGTTTCAATCAGCATTTCTATGCTATGTGACTAGATCACTTAGTACTCTCAATGGAAACTTTCAATCCACAGATGACTGTAAGTCATTGGAATTTTCTGACTAATTTGTAAATTTCTTCTCATTATGGATGGGGAATTGCTCTAAACCTAAGAAGTTAATTTCTTCTCAGTACCTATAGTCAGGTACTGATTTAGTCTCTCTGATTTAGTCTTTTAAGTACTGACTCCCTAAGACCTATTAAATTATAACACGTGAGATTTTTTGATATCTCATAAAAATGTAAATTATTCATGTTTCATATATCATATAATATTACTTGTTTAAGTGTCTGTAGCCAAGTCTAAGTTCTTTGAAAACTCCATGTAACACTGTAAATTTTAGTACTTGACATTGCAACTGAAGACATTGCATTAAACACTTACCCCCAAAAGGACTTTTAAAATATCTTTCTAGAAATTAACAAAGTGATCAGCAGCTCGGAGGCCAGGGGAATTAAGAACAAGCTTTATGCCTCCCCATTGCCAGCTTACTTGCTTAAAGCAAATGTCAGAGGTAGCACGTGGGGAAACTTGTAATGCTTTAATTTACATGTATAGAGTCAGCACAAAATTAATAGCAGTCTGTCACCAAGGATTGTTAGGTAATTGCTAGGTTTTTATGTTGAGCAAATGAGTGTGGGTTGTAACAGTACTCTTTAGGGACCCCTTTGGGCACCCCTTCTCTTTTCCTTTGGGCATGCCATTTCATGAACACATGTTCTAGTTCTTTAACCAGCAGCGTGGTGGCCCCTGTTGTCTTTGGCAATTACCACCCATCCTAGGGAAACCAAGTAGTGCTTTCACAGAAAGACAGGCCCAGGCAAACTCTCCATAGACCATTGTTGGTGTCTGTTTCTTCAAACTCTTTTCCCCATCAAGGACAAATGCTTCACAGCACTCTCTTTGTTGACAGAGAAATGAAATGACTTTGTGTTTTGTGACATTTTTTAACACACACAATTGCTGTGAGGAGATAGAATTCATTGCACAAATTTGCCTGCAACTGATAAAGCAAAACATACCTACTAGTGTGAGCAACAGACTTTTCCTCTCTTTGCCCTTCACATTTGTGGCAGAGGACATGATTTTTACTTGTTCCTGAATGTGCCCTCTGTGTTTCGATATCTGCATAGACATAGACACACATATACCCATGGAAATGGGATATGGAGTTATTTCAGTCACCATATTTGAGTCTGGGATATTAATATAACTAGATGTCTTACTTGGAGTATCTTACTTTAACAGGGTCATTCCAGGGCAGGAGAATTGCCATGTGTTTGAGGCTAGGAAGGGATAGATAGTGAGTCCAGGCCAATCTATCCTGTAGATTGCAAACCTGACTCAATAAAGAAACAACTAGAGGAAAAAATGGACTATCTTACTTTGTCACTCCCTATTACGTTCTGTGTCACAAGTTAGGTGACAGAAGGAAAGGAGCTGTCAGATTAGTAAGGCCGTGTTTATCTAGGTAGACTAACACAGGCTCAAGACTTGAAACCGAAATCTTTAGGTGAATCAAGCTAATATAAAAGCTGTCTTAATTACAGTTAAGAAGTAACAGCAAAGCAATTTTATGTTGGGGGAGGGTCACCATAATATGAGGAGCTGTATTAAGGGGTCATAGCTTTAGGAACGTTGAGAGCCTTTGATGTCAATGAACCTGGAATATGCAACAACCTATATAGTAAGCTCAGGCTGAATCTATGTTTTCCTCAGTAAGAGAGCACCAAGAATGAAGACATTTAGAGATGAGGGACACAGTGAGAAGAACATAAGATCTCTTCCCCAAGATAAGTTCATAACACAGAATGCTGGCAGTAGACCAGGACTCTTAGGTTTCGATGAGATCATTGGCTCCACACCATGAGAGCTGTTCATATTTGATTCTTCATTTACTTTTTCTGCATCTGATGCAAATATTTTAAATATAACTTAAGCCATTTCTATACTTTTGTGGAAAGGAAAGTTTAATATTTCATCTTCTGTGAAAATGAGTGCTTATCCTTGAAGCAAATACATTAAAACTACCTTCAAGTTACAGATTTTCTTGAAAAAAATAAAGTATAAAGCATGCCCTCCTTTACATTTAAATATTTTCTTTCTTTTTTGTAATGAAAATCAAGTGTTCCTGCGCATGTTTAAATACAGCATGGTAGGGGTTTGTTAAATTTTTTCCCTCCACGTTCAGAATGCCCTTGTTTTAGCAGCCTTGTAACTACACAGTTGTCTTCAGATCACTCATTTCTTTTGTTTTTATATTTTATGAAAATAATCGTTGCCGACATCTCATGTGCTAATAACTTGCTTTATAACCATGCAACCGTGCCTCAGCATCTACTTTATGTTTCTTACTGATCACCCTAAGTGGTAAAAATACAATGTGACTGCTAACTTATTATACAACATTTACATTGTAAAGATTCCCTATTCAGTCTCCCAGCAAAGCCTTCTCCGATCTGAGATTGATATTTTCCGAGTCTGATTCTGTTTTGCAGCCACATTAATCAAGCTCTGTTCCATGTTCCATGACCTTGAAAAAGGAACTAAATAGAGGAGTCGTCCTTGAGCTTGTAATGAATTGACACAAGGAAAGCTGTTCTGGTTGAATCTTAAATGCAACCAAGTAATTCCTTTAGATTCTCGAGAGAATTATTTTTTTTAAATCCCCTATTAGTATATATTCAGCTGAGTAACTTCCTATTATAACTAAGAAATATTGATAGACAGATGGCAGGAGCAGGTATATAAACACACACATTCAACACATGTAAGAAATTTGATTCATGGCGAGCACTTGCTTTCTAGAATTGCTCCATGTTGATTACAACATGGAGTACTTAAAAAAATCTTAAGAAAACAGATGTTTTTTTCTTCTGCTTTAGCGACAGCTGTTGTTTGCTCTGGGCATGAGAACATGTCCAAAGGAGATTGTTGGCAAGGTAGTCTTTTCTCCTCTAAGAGTAAAGAATCAAGTAACCAGAACCTTTGATTTCCCCAACCAATTGGCAGAACCAACTCTAAGACATGATTCAGATGAACTGCACTTAGACATCATTGCACTAATGGTGAAATCAAGATGTGAAATGGTGAAAATCAAGTGACATGGCTTTGTCACTGAATGTATGAAGAAAGCTGTTCTATTACTATGAAATGAAAAAATCTGAAATTTCCAGATGAAGTTCAAGATTTAAGAGAAATTGTTTAAAGACTTTGGGAGGAACATTACAACAGGAAATATGTGTACAATTGGCACAGGGGTCCGAGCACCATGTGTCTCTTTGTTATTTGGGGAGAGGACATTTAGATCATGGGCAGATTCTGTTTTGATTGCTGTTGAAGCTAAATAACACGCTTACAATATTGGGACGTGCATTAAAAACTTTAGCTCTGTTGTCAAATGCTAATGCTACAATTGTGGCAGGGATTGAACACTAAGGAGATTACCCCAAAATAATACGAGTTAGTCCTTATAGAATTCAGTAAACTCCAGAAAAGGAAGAAGACATTCTGTAGCAACAGTACTCAAGATTTCTGAGGATGATAGCACCATGTACCTGGGACTCTCACACTTTGCTCTATCAGAACATGATTTACTTTATAGGCTTATGGAAAATAGAATAATAATGCTGTAAACCCAAACTTCAAAATAGAAATGGTAAAGGCAGAAATTAACTTCCAATTGAGCTCTAAACATACCCAAGACAATTAAATAAAAATACCAAAGCTTAAAGCAACACTATCTAATTTGCTTTTGTTAAAGAATTTTCATGATTATTATTTATTTTATTTTATTATTTTAAGTACTTAAATGCTCACTTCATATGTGCCTGTGCACCATGTGCATGGCTGGTGCTCATGGATACCAGAAGAAGGTGTTACGTCCCTTGGGACTGGATTTATAGCAATTGTCAGCTACCATGTGTGTACTGGGAATTGATCCCAGGTTCTCTGGAAGAGCAATCAGTGTTTTTCAGCTATGAGTCATCTCCCTAGCTCTATTTTAATTATTCTTATACTGTGCCATTTATCTCTGCATCTATCCATAAATAAGTACAACAAATAATTTAAATAAAACTATCTCCAGTAAAAATTTTTATAATACACTTTACTATATTGTACTATTACAAAAGAAGCATATTTTGATTTAATTATTTTTTAATTAAGTTGGTTTAGCTATAAACTATTTTAAGGAAGTAAAAATAAGGAGTTAACATATTTTGACACCAAATGCATTAGATAGAAATATTAGCTATGAAATACATCAAATGGCATGCAAATTAGCATGTATAATTTTTGTCAATAAGAAAAAAGGGCTATGTGATTTACTTCTCTGCCTTACTTAACGAATATTTAAATGTTTAAAACAACTATAACCAGGTGTTGGGAAGATGGTTCCTTTAGTAAAGAAAGTGCTTGCCTTTAGGACAGGAGGTGGTGAGCTTTCCTGACCCATTGTGGAAAGGTCAGGCACAATGAGAAGGCACTTATGTTCTCAGCAACAAGGAGGAAGGAGAGAAGGATCCTTGGAGCTTGCTGTTCAACTAGTCTAACAAAACTGTAAAGCACCAGATTCCGTGAGATATCCCAATGAAATGATGTCTGCTTTGACCTTGGTGTGTGTGTGCATGTGTTTAAATTACAGGTATATTTGTTATATAATTCTTCCTAGGGAGATGTAAAGAAATGTCTATTCACCTCAAAGAGGTACCAACAGGTTAACGAAGGGATTTCATTCAATTCCACTTTGATACAGCAGTTAGTTAATCTGAGTTATTTATAGGAAGACAAGTGATTCAAAGGCAGCTTATTTGCCAAAAAAAAAAAAAAAAAAAGACCCACACAGTCATGGAAAAAATCTCAACCTATAGCTAATCTTGTTCTTCCCATATACTATAACACTTCTCAATGTCGTGTGCAACTCAGTGAAAGTGTGGCCTGGCATCTGATGTGAGGGTCTCTTGGCAAGCAAGCAAGGGTCTCTTCTCCTAGCAAGAACATTAGCAGTCTTGTTAATACTGCTGTTCAGTTCATTTAGCTCCCGGATTGTGGGCAAGGTCTTGTTGACCACCACAGCAACTCTGCTTCACCATGGTCAATGCTCGTGTCATGCCTAGAGGAAAGAGCTTTTCTACCAGAAAATATAAAGCAATAATAGGATCAATTACTGTAAAAATGGCCTAAGGTTCTTCTCTTCTTTTTACATATACTCTTCATTTTCAAGAGGAAAATGTAGACTAACTTAGAATATTGAAAATGTCCTTTTACTTTGCTATTATATATTTAGTCCAGTTTTATAAATCCACAATGGAAAATCCAAAACAAATGACTTAGTCACAAAGGAAGTGTGCTTTTCTGTAGCCAGTTGAAAATTATTGTGAAGGAAAGAGGACAGGACAAAGGCCAGCTAGCCATGTCTTCTCTTCTCAACAATGACCCTGAATATTTCTGGCTATAAATTCGTCATCTGGAAGAGCTCAGCCTTGTAGGGCCTCACGGAAGTGACTTGCACTTTCCCTCCACATCACAAACCATGCCACAAAGCTCTATCTCGCTGAATGGGCTGCTTTACCTCATTTTCGTGAAATGCCAACCAGAGCTCTGTCATGCTGGCACTCATTAGATGCTGCATTACCTCGAGAAGGCCATTAAAGGCCACTGGAGGTGTTCCACCAACTTAATGATGCACATACCTCTTGGAAAATGTATGTGCATAGCTATGTCTACAGCCCAGGTAACGGATTTCTTTCTGTCATATTGAGGAGACTGTCAGACATGAGGAGCACATAAGCCTAATTCTAGGCAAATATAATTTTCCAAGGTTGCTTTTAAACAATAATGGTATATTTGCTTTTATGACTCATCAGAAGTTGTAAGTGGAAAAGTGGAAATAATAATAGAGAATCAAGTCATGTTTATATTTGATATGTAAAACAGGATATGACTGGATACAATTTTTACCACACTATGAATTGCAATTCATTATTAAAATATATGCTGTTATTTACATCAGCATGATTTCCATAGTGCATTGAAAATTCAAACTTTTATAAGCACCATAGCACTCCTCTCTCTGTAAAATCAGCTTAGAGGTGCCTAATGCACGGTGCTGAGACTTTTTCCCTCTCCAGATCAAGTCACATTTTGATGTGCAAACCTTACTCCTAGACCTCATCATTGGCCTTTTCTGGATGTAAGTGGGAAATTCACACCATTCCTCATAATGTTATTTATAATTAATAACATTTATAAATATTAATACTATTAATATTAGCATTAGCAATGTTTGTATAATTAATGTTATCATCATTAATGTCTCTAGTATACATATTCTTAGTATTAATGTTTAGCTCTATGGTTAATTTAACAACAAGTAGTCTTACTTGCTGTGTAATAATTAAGTGCTCAGTCTAGGATATTTCTGTTTGTTCTTACCATAGTACCATGGCCTTTTCTGGGAGGAATGTTCTTCTTACTCCCTCTCCTTCTCCTTCTCCTTCTCCTTCTCCTCCACCTCCTCCTCCTCCTCCTCCTCCTCCTCCTCCACCTCCTCCTTCTCCATCATCATCATCATCATCATCATCAGTTGTCACACTTCCCTACCCACCCAATTTTGTGTTCTGTATGTTTTTTATAACCATACCCATGAAGTCCAGTTTGTGCTATACATATATAATGTGGATTTGTAGCCTTCCACTGGAGTGTGGTAGACTTGCTTGGAACTATACGCTTAAATAAAAATGACTACTCTTCTCCCAAAATCTAACAATTGTCAGTGGCTCCTTGGTTATGAGTGGAATTTCTTCCTAACTCCACTCTCCATGTTGAGGTTTGGTCTGGCTTGGGCTTCCACAGGTCTTGTGAATGTCATAACAACTAATAGTTCATTGGTTCTGTTGCCCCGCTGTGTTTCGTAGACTGTTTCCTTGTAGTCTTTCACAACCTCTGGGACTTATATTCTTCACATTCCCTCATTCACAGTGGTTCCTAAGCTTTCAGGAAGGGATGTGTGATGTAGATGTCACAGTTAGGGCTGGGCATTCCACAGTATTTTATACACTGTACCTTGACCAGTGGTCTATTTGTTAATCACCATCTACTTCAAAAAGATGCTTTTGTGAGGTCTGAAAGATGCATTAATCTGTGGGTGTAACAATCACCCATTAGCAGCTGGTTTAATGCTATACCCATTTAACAGAGTAATAATAATGCTCTCCCTAAGGTCTGTGATCTCTCCATCCAGTTTCCTGGCTCAAATAATGATGCCAGGTGTACATTTCGTTTTGTAGAGTGGCCTTCAGTACAATGAGATATGGATTGGCTGTTCACATGATGTTGGTGCTAGTGTTGCACCAGTAGACATTGCCAGGCCAGTCATTATTGTAGTTCACAGGAGCCCCAGCTTGTTAAGACTGATGGTTGCTTTTTTCCCCCTCTGGTAAGGTACATAGCACCATCAAGGACAAAGCAAAGAGAATGTCGGGATGAAGGTTCCAGATCAGCATCAGCTTGATTATCTCCTCGTTCTGATACTCAGTTATGTGATGCCAATAGTGGCAGAGTCACATGTAAATTTCTGGAAAGTAAATCAATATTATCAGCAATAACTTGTAATATTTCAGGTCTGTGAAGACCTCACTGACCAACAAGGTAGCCCCCAAATTAACCCTTTCCTCACACTGAACATTTTATTGACTATGCTTCATGGGAGTATTGTGGTCTTGTTACAGGATTTTAAGTCGTGTGTGTGTGTGTGTGTATCTGTGTGTGTGTGTGTGTGTGTGTGTGTGTGTGTGTGTGAGAGAGAGAGAGAGAGAGAGAGAGAGGGAGGGAAATCTTCTATAGTGTTGGGTAGTTTTCAAAACAACTGTTTGAAAAGATTTGTAACATTTATTTTTAAGTCTTGCTAAGTGGCCCGTGTTGGCCTCTAGCCCACTCCATGGCCCAGACTGGTAGCCAGGATTATGTCCCGCAAACCCAGCTCATCTTCATTTTTCTGTTTTAATTCTGGCACGTTAGTTAAGTATCTGCACTTTTGCCTATTTGATAGTCACAAAAAGTCACAATTTAGTGATGTAACATTTGTGCTAATTAGTTCCATTTTCACATTTATTGTAAAACATCACCTTAGATATGATGAGAAATTTAATTTTTTATTGATTAAATTGAATAATTTATCCAAAAGAGTAAGGCAGCATTTCAGATATCTGCTTTTGGATAGATATGTCATTAATAACAGATACTCTGTAACAATAATAAATGATTCATTCCCTTTATAAAATAAATAAGTTTCATAAATCAAGTCAACTTTTGGAAAAAAAGTTCTTAATTGTTTTTATGCTTAAGTATCAGGGACTTGGTCAGCTTTCTTTCAATACCATGAGAATCTTATGATATAAGGCATAATTATTTTTTCATGACAAGGTTTCTGTGTGTGGCCCTGGATGTCCTGGAACTCACTCTGTAGACCAAAGCTGGCCTCAAACTCACAGAGATCCACCTGTCTCTACCTCCTGAGTGGTGGTATTAAAGATGTGCACCACTACTGCCTGAATCAAGGCATAATTACAATAATATTATCTCTTCTCTCAAACTATAGATTTGAGCCACATCCTACCTTTTATATTCAATCCTTTTAAATAATTTCAATACTGAGTTAATTTATAATTTTGGTATATTTTATAGAAAATCACATGAACACAATGGTTTCTTCAGACTCTTGGTTCCTTAAGTTTACTAGAGAGGAAAAGTCCAAAATCAATAAGTGATCTCACTGCTCTGGTTTCTGAAAGGAAGTGACTGACTGAGAAAGGTTTCAGATCCCAAGTGCCAGAGATCCCAGGCTCCAGTTGCCTCCTGAAAGTCAGGGTGCATTTCTCCTTCAGTGAAAAAAAAATGGAGACAACAGGAGATTTCTTTTCTGTTATCTCTTCCTTTCCTTCCTTTCTTCCTTCATTTTTCCTTCCATCCTTTCTACCTTTCTTCTTTCCTTCCTTCCTTTCTTTCTTTGTTTTTCTGTGTGCAGGTATGTGCGGATGTATTGTGTGCACATGTGTGCACTGAGACCACAGGTTAACACTGGCATCTTCCTCTGTTGCTGTCCACCTTACTTTATGAGAGCTGGTCTCTTACTGAATGTGGGGCTAGCAGATTCAGTTGGACTACCTCCCAATGTTCCCCAAGGATCTTCCTATTCTGCCTCCCTAGCACTGGGGATACCTACTCACAATGTCATACCAGACTTCTCATGGGGATGCTAGTAATTGGCTCAAGTTCTCATGCTCCCATGGCAAGCACTTCGCCATACCAATTTGTCAGTGGGTTTATATTCCATTGGCTTGAAATGATCTGTGAGCCCATTAATCAGACAATAAATATAATGTCAAGGAATAATATTTCATGCTTTTACATAGCTAAGCTGTCAGTAGGATTGACTTTCTTTTTCTGGTTTTCTTTGGCAGTAAGACAAAATTCATTTCCTAGAGGATATAATGAGAGTAAGACTGAAATGCAGCAAAGCGAAAACAATCACATTTTATACAGTGCTTCTTATTAGCATTAATCTTTCTGGAGGCTCTTTTTGTTTTACATTTCACAGAGAGAGGTAGCTCATGAATTAGGTAATATGTTAACAAATATTTTTCATGACTATCTCATCACAGTTTGTATATAGCGTTCACTGCTCAACTGAAGAGGATCATGGTATTATTTGAACACAGTGGGTATTTTTGAAATATTTGGCAGTAGGGAGCCCCTGCCAGAGCCATTAACTCTAGTTAGAGGCAAACAACTGGGAACAAACATTTCACTTCCTCTGTCAATTAGGGATGTGAGGTGGCATTGCTTCTTAAGCTTGAATGTTTCTTTGTGCTGCAACGAAAAATGCTTTCCTTGAGTTGAATTAAACCATCTCTCCTTTGCTTATTTCTGGACGTGTGTGATATCCCCTTAGAATTCCCATCGTGAGATAATATCTTTTTGATTTGGGGGATGGACTTATCGTCTCCCTACGTGGTTCTTCTGCAGCTTCGACTCTGCAAAACCATTGCATCACTATTCATAGAGGCAGTAATGTGCTGTTAAATCACCTTGCTTTTCCCATTAAGCACAAGTGAGTGCGAGAGAATATAGCTCAGAGGAAGAGTGCTTGCCTAGCATGCTCGAGACTCTAGGTTCAACCCCCAGTACTATAGACCAAAGGACAAAGTAAACATAGGGCTTTTTATTCATGGTAAAGATCAAAACCAGATGATTGTTTGTTGTACAGTCTTTCCAGTAGAGTTTAGTCTTAACTTTGCTTATTGGATATATCAGTAACTGTTCATAGTCTTTTATGTCATAAGAGCATTAATACAAAGATTAATGGTTATTTAATTCTACTCTGTTATTGTGCTAGATGTAGAGAATACACATATAAGTTCTGACTGATCTTAATGTCACACATTTCCCAAAATCTACATTGAAAGGCTCCACCCCATCTGCCTCTGTCTCTGTGTCTGACTCTCGCTCTCCCATACTAACATGCAGTTATTGTTATTGTTATTGTTATTCCTTTGGTCTCTGGTCCCTTTAAGGGACAAGCCATGCCCACTCTTAGTGACCTCTAACCTCTCGTGGCCATCTTATATCCCTTTCTGTTCTCTGTCTTGGCGTGTACACACGTGTCTCTTTGTCTCTCTCTCTCTCTCTCCTTTAAGTAATAAATGTTTAGCTTTATGTCTATTTACTGTGTCTCGTAAGCCTTTTATCCGCTGCCTGCTCACCCTCCCGCTTGGGTGGCTCTCCCAGCTGTATGACAGGACCAGTCTGCCCAGGATGAGCCACCACTCTTCCGCTTGCTGCTGGGAATCTGTACTGCTCTGGCAGCCATCTCTGCCAGGCTCGCAGCTGCTCTGCGAGCCAGCCGCCCAGGAATCTTGGGCAGGGGCACGCCAGGATTTTTGGAATTAAAGTTATTATATTTGTGAATGTATGTCCATTCATTTTTAGGGATACTTAGCAAGACTGAGTCTTAAGACATGGCATCAGTAATAAAACCCCAGAGACAGATGTTGGGGTTCAATCTGAAGGTCAGAAAAGCAAAGCAGCGAAGCTACTAGAGAACTCTTACCTCTAAGAAATCCTCAGACTGAAAGAGGATGAGTTCCTGTCTCTTCTTGGTTTATATTCCTCTCCAGCGCTGGGACTAGAAGTGTGAGCCACCACCGCCTAGATCTGTTTCTACATTGATCTTGTGTAACCCAGGGTGACCTTGAACTCAGAGATCCAGCTGCCTCTGTCCCCCAAATCCTGGGATTAAAGCTGTGTGACACCACTGCTTGGCCTCTCGTGGCTTAGTTTTAACCTTTGGTCTTCAGGCAAGCTTTATTTATAAAACATAAATAAAATATCAATGTAATAAGCAATTGAATTTTCTGCAAATAACACTTAGAAGAAAGTCAGGGGATAAGGAGAAGAGGAAGGAAAGAGAGTCACGGTGTCTTCCTTGGCAGACTGAGAGTGAGTTCTCATCAGCAACAGTGTCAGAGATTGCTTGCTGATTGCTGAGGGCGGGTTGAGTAGCTTTGTAAGAGAATTTGGTGCTGTGTTACAGGAGCCACAGACACCTGTGGGATTAGATCAACAACAAAACTAAATTCTGTGGTGGGGCAGTGTGTGCCTTTAATCTCAGAACAGGAGAGTGATAAAAGGTTTCCCAGGAAGATGGTAAACACATGCAAATTGATGCCTCAGTAGCTTTCCATTGTTGACTCCTGATCAGTTTAACATTTGAATTAACTTGTATTCTTCTTTGGTAGTCCATATAAATTAAAAACTAAAAAAACAAAAAAAAACAAAAAAAATAACAGTTCTTAGTTGTTACATAATTCATTGCCTTCTTGGTGTCATCAAAAGCTTCATTTTACGTGGTTCTTGGAGCTCACTGAAATGAAGGCTGTAGGCATTGCTGCCTACCTCTCAGTTGATGGAATATTGAAAAGCAGTGTTCTTAATGTTCCATACTTATCATTGTTTATTGTTACCATGAAGCAAATAATATTCTCCTTAATTAGATATTTATTTTAGGAACAGAATTTTAATATTGAAATACATTTTAATTTTGTAAAAATTTAATGTTATTTAGGAAAACCGCTCATGCTAATAATGGTGAACTAATTTTATCTTGAAGTTTGGAAAGTATGGAGATCTGTATCACATAATGTGTAGAAGTTTTTTGCAGTGTTCAAGAAAGATCAGAATCCCTGGGGTTTTATCCTGGATTTAGCTTATATGAAACTCATCAACATGAGTGACTGGGTACACCCAAATCAAAACCTGTTTCTGTGGATGACTCTTTGGCAAAGGATGGCATCCCTAGGGCCAAATGCTAAATTTAAAAGATTATCTGAATAAAGAGAAATAAGGAGACAATTTTCTCTACCATGAGAGTTGAACATTGAGGCTGGAAGACCCAGACTCTGTGCTGAGAACAGGTGCTCCTCTTCTGCTTTAGATCCCACAATTCTAAAGGTGGTGACCCTTACCCTCCCCTCTCCCGGTTCTTGATGTGGTCAAGACCTTTTAATGCATTACTGTATTTTAAGAATTTGGGAACAACAAAGCCTGCAACTCTATCACAAACTTGACTAAGCAACTGTTTGATAAGCCTTGCTGTTTTACCCTGAGAGCTTTGTTGAATATCGGGTGCAAAGATTGAATAACGGTGCGCAGACTTTTAAAGCAGTACCCTGCATCTTCACATCTTAGTTCTCTGTCATAATATTGTATTAGCCAAGCTCTCATGTAAACAAACAAACACAAAAGAAGCCACATCTGCTTCATGAAAGACGTTTGTCATGGGAGTTAAACTGAATCGTTTCCCCCTGCTGAGTTTATGATTTTTATTGAAAACTTTACGGTGGTGTTGCATTTATATGAACTTGATAATGAAAATTGCTGTCACAGTCATTATCTAATCTTTGCAACCATTCAGCTTCAGTTGTGGTTGATGGACCACATCTGAGAGTCCAAAAGTAGTAGATAAAGCGAACATATTTATTGTGGTGTGCCTGAACAATGTCCCCTATGGTTCCATGTATTTGAATACTTGGTCTCGTTTGGGTGTTGCTGCTTGGGGAATCTAGAGAACCCATAGGAAGCTTTCCAGGAGGAGGCTTGCTGGAGAGATTTCCAATCCTGTCCCTATTCTTGCTCCCTTTCCCCTTTTTACCTGTCGATGGAAATGTGATTAGTTAGCTGCGTGCTGCTGCTGCTGCTGCTGCTGCTGCTGCTGCTGCTGCTGCTGCTGCTGCTGCTGCTGCTGCTGCTGCTGCTGCTGCTGCTGCCAGCTGCCCTCTCCTCCCCACCGTTGCAGACTCTGGAACAGGGAGGAAAACAAACTCCATCTTCTGTAAGTTGCCTTTAGTCATGGTTTTTCATCACAGCAACGGGAAGGCTAAAAACACACCACTCTAAACCCCTGGCTCACTAGTGGATATTGGTTATATATTGGCGACTGGGTGCAGTGAAAGGGTAGAAGGATAGGGCAGGTGGTGAACACATGAGTCGTGACAGAGGATATAAAGACAATGGTTTTTATGCTCTTCGCGCTATCCTGGGGCTTCTATTCTGTGTGCATTTTGGTGGATCAGTCTGTAAAAGTGGATTTGATAATAAAAGCATAACATCTCGTGACAGTTCCACAGTTTCAGAACGCCTTTTCCAACTGAACTGATGTTCACTGGGAGGTATAGACTTCGGATCTGTCTAATCTCATTGCCTGATGTGTTCTATTTCATTTGCAAGTCATTTATAGTAAGGTTTTAATGAAATACATTTTAAAAATTAAAAAGTTAAGAAACGCTAAATGTACTAAACCTGTTATATTCATATATTTAGGCATGTGTGAGTGTGTGTGTAGCAATAGCAGCTAAAAAAGCAGTGGCCTTGATTTTGAGAGGGGGTGGTGGAAAGTGTATGGGATAGGTTAGAGCAGGGAAAGAGTAGGAGGAATACAATGCAATTATATTTTAATTAAGAATTTAAAATTAAAAAATAAAACACAGTTCTGAAGGGAATATTTCTAAGGAAAGCAAAAAAATCAGTAAATCCAGCCAATTTGTTGATTTTTTTCAATAAAATGTTTGCAAAAAATAATAACATGGCTGATCAAGTAGCTAGAATTTAACAGAAAAAGTCAATGTTGTCAATAATATCTCAAGTATTTATTTAGTTCAGAAATCTGAAAAATAATAACAGTTAAGCCATTTTGGAATACGTACGAGAGCTTTACGTATCTAAAACACAGAGTAACAGAAGGCCACATCTGGAGGATGTGGTGAGTTATACACTGTTATCTACACAGCATGAAGAGCAGTATGTTCAGACAGCACAGGCATGTTAAGACACGTGAAAGTAACTGGTAGAAAGTTCCATTCAGGGCCGAATCTATGAACGAGGAAACGGTGTCGAAGACAATGAGGATCGTCATTCATGGAAAACTTTCAGGAATAGTGTCTATTTCAAACTCATCTAAATTATCGACTCTTAAACTAATCTTCTGCTTGTGGCATTTGCTATCAAGTATGTCTAATGGGTAGGTTAAATCTGTCCCAGAGGAAACAAATGTCATTCGTTAGTTGGCAATACTGTCACTAGATTGTCATATGTGACAGAAGAGGTCATACTTATGAATCATCCTTCCTCTTTACAGTTCTCACAGTCGATTACAGATGATTAAAGAAACTTGAATGATCAGCTATCCCAGGTTAGAGAATTTAGTGTTTGGATTTCAAAAAAAAAATTGACTGCACCCTTTGGTTTGTGTTCATGTCGTGAGCTCTGCTGTGAGGAGCTCAATGGGGTTTGGTGGATGTTTTGCTCATTTGCTTGCTTTGTTTTGTATTTTTAAAAATTTCAGCACTGGATTCTTATTCAGAATCACATGTCCTTGGTTTCCCCTTATGTGTTCCCGAGAAACACACAGGCTTAAAATCCTTTCTAGATTTAAGTTCTTCTGGTTTTCTTTTTATATTCCTCATTAGCAACGGGAGAATCAGTAATTGAATAGGAAGATAATTAAATTCTTGACCTTGAGCTGTCAAGGTCTGCCATTAATCTGGTTTTGGAAAGTGGTCAGCTAAGTATATGCTATTATCACAATCATATTACTGACATCCTCTCCTTGGCCTGTTCAGATAGAGTGTAAGTTAGCTGCACTTTAAATCACACTGAATAGATACTTGTGGAGTGTGTGGGGTCCTTCAAGCCATATCTAATTGTATTCTTGGATAGCTGTAAAATAAAATGACCTTTAAGCTTATCGACACCAAACAAATTCCTCAGTAGCCTGGTGGAAAAACAAACAAACAAAAATGCATGCAATAATCCAACGTTTAGAATCAGCTGCTCCTTGCTTGCTGAAGTCATTTCTGGAGACTGAGTCCTCTTCAGTCTCCAGAATGAGGCTGGAAACCAGATGCAGGTTTGGGTTAGTGTGAGGGATGCATGAACCTAGTCTTGGCAGCTTCTCAGGTCACCGGTCTCCCATTCTCAACACGCTTGGCTTATTAAGGATGGCTGTAGTTATTCACATGGCTTTGAAAGTTTGTATCAGAGAGCAAAGCCAATCGCTAAACAGAAAGGTCAGTGTAGCAGGTAAAATAAGTCCTTAAAGCTTGAGTCAGAGGAAAGACGTCTCCATTTAGAAAATGCTAAATGTTTCAAAGCATTCAGCACAGTTTGTATTTACCATGGTTTTGCTCAACAGTAAGATTTGTTTCATTTTATATGTTTATGCCTTTTAGAATTATATTGCAATTCGTGATGTTAATCTTGCTGTCTTCTGTTTTAAGTGATCATCTATGTCACCAAAAGAGGCCAAGCAATTATCTTACTGTCTTCTAAATACTTTTACAAATTCGTAATACTAATTACTTTAATCATTATTCTGAGAATACAAAATTTGAAATTCATATTTTTAATTCATAAACAGATTGCCTTTGATTGGAGAATTGCTTTTTTTGAGGAGCTATTTAAAAACAAAAGCTATCATTTTCTTGTCTACTTTAAAAGTATATCTGTGTTTTAAAATTGTAACTTACTTGGAATTTCAAAATGAGATGAAACAACTATGAGTTCCTCTCAGATATGAATTTTCTTCAAGGACGTCCTAATTGGGCTTTTACCGCTATTGACACAATTGCAATGCCTTCACAAGCAAACTTATTGGAAATCAATGAGCCAAGTGGATACGAAGTGGGCATCTCACAAATGAGGAGTCCAATGTTAATTAGCCCCGCCATCACCACTTGCAAGCAACTTTAGTATACAATACCACAAAGCCAGAACTCTGTGTCCTCCTTACCTCCATGACGCCCATGTGTGTACCCTTTGGTCTGTAAGGATATCTGACTCTCTAAGTTTGTTTCTGCTTCGGCCATCAGGTCTCCCACTGTTGCTTATGGCTACCAGTCGGCGCCGGGTAACTCACATCAAAGTCCATCAAATCCTCATCTTCCTGTGTGAGGCTTGTGTGACTCTCGAGAGCAGAGCCGCAGTGTTGCTGCTTTCTATGCTCTTTGCATGCCGTCTGGCCTGGGATGGATGCCCAGCCGACATACGAGGAGTGGAGCGTAGTGGATGATTTTACTGCTGGAGTAAATATTTCTGGGTCTCTCCAAGGCGCTTTTCTTGGTTTGTGGGTAAATGCCTGATATACCAACTTATACAACGGAAAAGTTTCTGTTGAGTCAGAGTTTTGTGGCTTTCGACCCACGGTCACTGGGCCCATTTGCTTTGAGTCCTGTGTTGGAGTGGCAAAGTATGCTGTGCACCCACGTATGGCCAGTATGTGAAGTCAAAGGAGGTGGAAGGGGTTGAGGGTCTCAAACTCTCGTAACCAGCCCCTTTCACTAGACCTTCCATCTTGTTATAAAAATTTGACTTTCCTTATGTGAATATATGTGTGATTTGAAACCTGTGCCTCTGAAAGCTAGAAGAAGGTGTTACACCACCTGGAGCTGGAGTCAGGGGTAGTTATCAGCTTCCTGATGTGGGTTCTGGAACCCGATCCTGTGTCCTTCTCCAAGAACAGTGCATGTTCTTAACTGCTGAGCCATCTCTCCAATTCTTCAACCTCACCTCATAAAAGCTCTCCCCACCCCCCCACCCCCGTAATAGCACACAGTTGATGATAATCCCGCACTATCAGAGATCTTTCCAAATCTAAACCTTAGCATTCTCAGTTAAGGGGAAAGAGTAGGCCAGTCACAGCAGGAACCTAGGAACTGAAGCCTTCTAAAGTGGAAGAGACGGGGCACTGGAATAGAATTTCAGTCTGTGTGATGAAAACAATCCTTTTGTCCAGAGTGAACTCAGACTTGGAGGGCTCTAAATACTGAATTTTTCCTGAGAACTTTGTCTGTGTAGCTCATTTGTCTAACGTGCAGCGTTGAGGGTGGGGTTTGGGATGTGCATGAAGGTGTCTTCAGAGGCAATAAGACCGCTATCAGGACCTTGGGAGCAGGAGTTACAGGCAGTTGTGGGCCACTTAAGGATTAGAATAAGCTCCAATCCTCTGATAGAGGAGGAAGGGAAGTGCTCTTGACCACTGAGCCATCTCTTTAGCCCTTCCATTCACTTTGTGTCAGTTACTTCACTGTCTCTCGACTGGGACAATTTTGATTCCCCTAGACGAAAATTAATAGAGCCCACAGACATTCGCATTGTTACAAATTAGGCAGGGGAGAAGTGCTAGCATCTGGTAAGAGAGAGGCAGGCATGATGCTCATCTCAGTGGAGAGTGGTACCCACAGCAAGCAACTGTCTCTCCAAAGTGCTGCAGGCATCCAGGAAACTAAAAACTGACTTCCATTATTTTATCTTTCAAATATCCTGTTTTTATATTTACTTGCTAATCCTACAATATTTTTATAGTTCAGTAATTTGTTTAAATCATTTCACTACTCTTTCTTCTATTTTTCGAAAACTTGTTAATCTTTTAATTCCCGAAGATGCAGGCTTATCGTGCTTATTCATTTTCTTTGTTCGTCTCTATGAATATATAATGCAAGGATTCCTCCGAGCACAGTTCAGCTACATTCCATAGGTTCTGATACCACGTATTTTCACTTTTACATCTAGATATTCTCAAATTTGATATTGGGGCTTTATGCAATACAATGTGAAAATCAAGGGAGGGGTCTTGTTCTTTTATAAAGATGTGTATACAATATAATGCGTTTAATTTCTTAAAGATAATTTTTGATGTGGTTTTAAGTCAGGTATTGCTAAGGTGATGACACAGTAGTCATAAGAAGGACACAGATCAAACTGTAGATAATATTTAACTTCATTTCTGGCACGCTATTTCCTGACATGATCTTTTGTCTTTGAAACTTTCATTTTTTTTGTCTTCCTCAGACTGTGCATATGTGCATGCATATTTGTGTGTTGCTTTTAATAACTGAGAAGTTACTTCATTGCCTTCAGAATTGAAAGTTGTACAGATATCTAGGTTTGCTCTTATTTTCTCCCTGAAATTGATTTGTTCTCCTTCCTGAAAGTCAAAAGTGTTCCCTTCATTATCTTGGAGAAAAACATATGTCTTAAAAAGTAAGAGCTATGTCTTAAAATAAATTATTAAATTTATTTATTTATCATGCCTATTTGTTTATGCACATGCATGTTCGTGTGCATGCCTGTCTGTGTGTGTCTGTATGGTAGGAAGGGAGAAACACATGTGTCATGCTGTTTGTGAAGGTCAGAGGACAACTTGAAAAGCAAGAGAAAAACAAGTTGGTTTTCTCCTTCTACCAAGTGGGTACCAGGGATCACATTAAGGTCGTTAGATTAGCATTTGCCTACTGAGACATCTCTTTGGCCAAGAATACATCTTTAAAAAAATATAGAGAGCCAATAAAGTAACAATAATATCGTAAAATGAAAAAATGCAAGTAATATAAAATAGAGAAATAAGTCTAAGAAGTTGAAGGGCAAATATCTTCTGGCAAGATAATCGGAATTTTCAAAGAACTTAAATGGTGTATTGAAAGATTAGGACACAGAAGACTGAAGGTGAACAGAATTCAGGTAAATGGAAGGAGAAATTTCATAATATAATCATTGTGCTCTGTCAGCTAATTTACTAAACTTTGAAAAGATTCAAGTCGGTATTTTTATGTCCCTTACAATTCAGAGCTTAATCCTTTGCATATAATAACAGCCAAGATAATTTTCATCCATGTACATTTCCCTTCTCATTTGCAACAGATCAACAAATCTAAATTGGTTTCAAGAATAGGAATGGTTTTACAGGTGGGATATTGTTTTAAATTCACTGAAAAGTCAGTATTTCCCAGAAGATATGAAGTAGTAAGGGGAATCAGGTTAAGTCATAGTATCCTTGTTCTAAAGTTGATTGTTCATATATTTGTGTGTGTGTGTGTGTGTGTGCATGCGTGTGTGTGGAAATATTTGTGTTGTGTGTATCTGTATACGCAGTGAAGCAACAGATTAATATTGGATATCTTTTTTTCTGAAGCAGGTTTTCTCACCAAATATAAAAATTGGCTAGAATGGCTGACCAGGCTATGTTCTCCCACCCACCCTCTGTACTGGCAGTACAGACACACCTCCACCTGTGTGTGTGTGGATGGTGAGGAGCCAGTTTCCAGTCCTCATGTTTGCCTGGCAAACACTTCATAAGCTGAGCTCTCTCTCTAGTACCTCCTTTGTCATCTTTTTTTTTTTAAATTATGATTATTTTCAAGGCTGAGAAGAAAAATCCAAAAACTTTTGCCGTTGCATGATACTGATTTTGAACTTGATTTCGAATCACCTGTGAGATGAATGTCTGGTTATGTCTGCGAGGGAGAGTCTAGACTAGGTTGATCAAGGTGGGAAGATGTACTCTGACGGATGTCAGGAGCATTCTCTGTATAAGAGTAAAGCAGAGGGTGCAAGCTGGATTCACGACTCTCGGTGTGTTAGTTACTTTTCTGCGGCCATAACAAAGCACCATGACAAGAAGCAACTTATGGAAGGAAGGGTTTATCTGGACTTCCAGCTCCAGAGAGATAAGAGTCCATCACCACATAGCAAAACACAGCAAACATGTCACTGCAACAGGAAAAGGAAACTGGAGCTCACATCCTCAACAAGATGCAGATAGAGCAAACTAGGAGTGACTAAAGGCTTTAAGCTCTCCAAGCCAACCTTCAGTGATGTACATTTTCCAGTGGCACCTTCTAGTCTTCCCTAAACAGCATCATCAACCTGAAACCAAGAGTTCAGATATCTGTCCCTATGGGAGGCATTCTGATTCCAGCCACTACACTCTGCTTTTTGACACAGATGCAATGTGATTGGCCTGTTGCCTCAATCTCCTGCCACTGTAATTTCCCTGCCATGATATACTGTACCTTAAACTTGGGAGTCAAAAATCATCCTTTCTTTTTTAAGTTCTTTTTATAAGACTTTGCCTCAACAATGGAAAAGAGGATGAATACAACCCTCTAATAAATGGTAGTTAGATACATGGTTTACAAGTGTAACATCTGAATTTAACTTGAGCATGATCTCTGACAAATTCACATTTCAGATTCTTGCTGAGTTTTATTCCATCAGGAAGGTCAGGTCTGGTCTTGAACTTCCAGTGGAAGACTGTGTCTGTCAGGGTTTTCTAGATGGGACTCATCAGATTGACAGTCATGGTTGTCACAAGGTCATACAGCCATGGATGCCTGTATGCTGCAGATCCAGAAAGCACAGCGGCTGATTAGTTCCAGAAACTGGAAAATCAGAACAAGAGGGGTCAATAATGCAGTGCCAGCCTGAAGATATTGGAAGACCCCAAGAGAGATAATGGGAGTCCCTATTGCAAGCCTGGAGATATTGCTTTCTTATCCTCACTTAATAGCAACAGCAGAAGACATACCAGGAAGAAGTAGAGCTTCCATCTAGTATTCTGGCCTGTTGGCTGGTCCTGTACATGGCCAGAGTGGGTTTTTCCCCTTCAGTTGCTGTTCTGCATTCTAAATATCTCAAGTATCTCTGGATAGACCTTCAGTGACATGGCCAGAGTTATGCCTTAATAATCTCTTAGGTGTCTCTCAATCCAATCAAGTTGAAGATCAAGATTGATCATCACAAAACCTATTTCTGAGACCTAGGTGTAATATAAATCAACCACTTCCATTTCCCCCACTTCCACTAAACCCTCAGATCTTTACTTGGACTTTCTACCTTCTTTTTGTAGCTGAATTAACCAGCTAGAACCCAAGTTATTATTTTGTTTCACATTGCTATTACAAAAGCAGGATGAGTTAAAATATAATTTCCATGGTCATTCTCTTCCGTGAAATTCAGCATGGGAGAGCAGGAATTTGTCTTTACTTCCTTGGTAGTTCTGGAATAATGTGAACATGCTGAATCCGTTTGCATTTCTTGTTATTATTACCCCTGCATAAGATATTAAAGTATGAGGGTTCTGATTTTGTCCAGTAGAGACTGGAAAAGAGCTATCATTTTATACATCTCACTGAAACTATTATGTTTACAGTAATTTCTTATATCCTGTTCTTGTCAGGACTAGAAAAATAGGATAGACACTAGGATCATGTCGAAGGATAGTCACTGTGGTTGATATGACTCTAAAACCTTTGCTTTTTCAGAACTACTTCCCAATGAGTGTTTAGAGAATCTTTTTTTCATCAGATTTGGTGATCTAGATAACAGAATTTGACTCAAATTGAGTCATCCAAGTCAGACTTACTATTGATAGGCCCAGTGCCTTTCTACTGATAGTGTTTTCTCAAAAGGTCTGACGAGGAACTACAAAAGTCATTCCCCTTCCCTGAGTCAGAGTGCACCCTGGGTCTGTAGGCAGCCTCTGAAGAGGAGTAAGAAGAGAGGAATACACAACTTATTTATAACACAGAGACTTGGGATCTTCTTGAGGCTAGTTCCCTCCTACACACACCAAAGTCTCGGCCCCCTGTTTACAGTTGTCTGTTATGCACATCAAGTGAGCTCACTGAAGCCTTCCTGCTGAATTAAAATTATTTGTCTGGGTAAGCCATCTTACTCTATATTTAATATCGTGACTGAGAATAAGAACATGACTAACTACAGGGTACAGGTGATTCGGTGGAGAAAATGAGACATTTTAATAGATGAAGGCAGCCCTTATCCATTAGCCTACTGTTGTAGGAAGAAAGAGGAACAGCCACGGATCTTATGGGAATCTAGTATGCCAATGGGTGATGTATACCGCTCTCTGTCATTCTCTGCCTCTCCTCTGCTGAGTCGCTCATCTGTCTCTTTCTCACTCTGGAGAGTTTACAGAGAGTTTGCCAGAATTAAATAATCTGTTGAGAAATAATTATCTAGGTATCAAGCCATGGAGTGAATGAAGAGAAATCTGATGTGTTAATTCTGCCTATGGAATTTGATATCTGTTTCCAGCTAGTCAACAACTCCTGCTGTATGTATGGATAGTTCTTCCTGCTTTCACATTCTAATAGCTCCAATTAAAAGTACACGAGGAAACAAGTTTAAAGCATTCTATGGAGTTGCATAAAACATATAGTAACCTCTAATCATATTTTGTTATTCAAGTTCTATGGGTCCTAACTTTCAAATCTCTGTTTAATGAGAAAGAAGTTTACCACCTGTCCATATCCATTTCCAGGTTTTCCCTGTGTTCTAAAGTTTATCCAGTGTTATTGGAAGCTGCGTCAATAATGTACCAACAATACCTACAGAATTCAAAATCTTGTCATAAATAAAAGGTCAGAGTGAACAGCATAGATTCCCACTTCTCAGACAAAATTAATCTAGGCTCCAGATGGAACATTCAGCATTTCATACTTAATCAAATTTAACAATGTCTAGAGAATGTTCATCTAAACTACTTTCTTGAGGTGCTTAAAGATTAGAAAGGTAAATGATTTTCTTAAGTAGGTCATTCTCAGCTTAGTGTTTAGCTCTATTGAAGGGCGAGTCCTCTTTAGAAAGTTCTGAGACAATGTCTGCTATCTTTATTTTCAGTTCGATTTCATAGCACAAGGGGTTATCTGAGCTGATACACTGACTTCATTACAGTTGTCAGTCATTGCTTCTATTCCAAAGCCTCTTACTGTCCTATTTAAATTTCACATAGGTGTTTACCTTTAGGACAATAAAAAAAACCTACAGGATAAAATCGATTTTTTTTTCCCCCTGTGGAAGATTCTGGGTCAGTCTCATATGAATCCTCATCCAAATTAGTCACAGTAGCCAAATAAAATTTTTTTTTTTACTATCCTGAGAGGCTTTATTTTCAGATGATTTCGATGTGAGTGTCTGCTTTCTGAATCTACACCAGTACAGCACTACACCATTTCGCAAATCCAGCTTCACGCATTGGCTTCTTGGACCCACCGCAAACTGAGCATGTGAAAGCAATTGCTCCCTCCAGAGAGGCTCAGTCTTTATCCAGGCATCAAACATAAATGGAGGGCACCTGTGCCATGCAAGGGTCTCAGCAAGTTCCTATCTCTATGCATCCACTTAAATGTCTCAGCATATAACATAGTAATCTACGTTTTCCTAAAATAAGTGATTTTTACTTTGGTGCACTTGCTTTCAATCTTCCATGTGTGTGGTCCCCTTAGCAGTGTGGTTGGAATGTTTCTCTGTCAAATTACAGGACAACTTGGGCTACTGTGGGACTCTCTGAAAACTGTTTCTCACGGAATGCATTATGAGTCTCTAAAGCTCTTACTGGAAGATTACCCTTTTACTGACAAGAAAACTGAATTGAATGCCACTTTCCCTAGCTTTTCACACTTAAAATTTTATAATTACTAAGTAGAGTATAAGAGCTTTGTTCTTTAGACTTCTTGAATAGATCTCTCTCTTTATATAATATTCTTTAGCTGTACATACTTTGGCTACATTATTTATAGTGTTTATTATCATAGGAATTTACATTTAGTTCATTTTATCTTCTTTAAAACTGACATTTGTAGTCTCAAGAACCTGTAATTTATTTTCAAAATGTTACATTGTGTTGTGTAGCATAAAGTGATGTTTGGTCCCTCACCTATTAATCTACTAGAATATAATTTAATGTTTCTTTCCTTTTTCTACAAACATTTAAATTATATCTCATGTAAATAATCACTTGACTAACATTACTTATTAAGGGCAAAAATTATTTAAATTTCATTTATTAATTCTATAGACTTGATCTGCTAAGGGCTCACTTCTTAGATAATTATATTCACTTGATACATAAAATTTATTGCATGTCAGTCACATATCAGGTCCTAGAATGCAGATGATTGGTTTGGGATGTCTCAGCTCACAGTAGCTAAGAGGTATAAGGATGGTGTCTCTCTCACAGTATAACACACTCTGCAGAGCCTGCAATTGCAGTTAGCTATCAGCTTTGGGATGGAGATTATTCAGTCCATGTAATTCATAGACTTTCTAGTGGATCGAACAGGTTAATCGGAAGCTCAGATCGCATGGGTCTCATCTTGTCTAGTTTCTATCCTTTTTTTTTTTTTCTGCCAGACACAGAATTTTATAGGTGTACAAAATAATTACTGAAACCTTGCAAGCGAGGCTAGAAGGGAATTAGTGAAGTGGTGTTGTTTTTCTGTATCTGTCTTGCTGGTTACAGTGCCCCTGGCACACTTGGACTGTGAATTCCCTGGTAGTACAGTGTGCACACCTTACACACTCAGACTGTGGATTCCCTGGTAGTATGGCATGCACTCCTTGCACACTTGGACTGTGGATTCCCTGGTAGTATGGTATGCACTCCTTGAGCACATGGACTATGGATTCCCTGGTAGTATGGCATGCACTTCTTGCACACTCTGACTGTGGATTCCCTGGTAGTATGGCGAGCACTCTTTGCACACATGGACTATGGATTCCCTGGTAGTGTGGCGTGCACTCCTTGCACACACGGACTGTGGGTGCCCTGGTAGGATGAGGTGCACTCCTTGCACACACAGGCCATGGATTCCCTGATAGTACGGCATGCACTCTTTGCTGCAGTTTTTTCCTAAAGCAGCAATGGTGATTCAGTTTCATCTCTAATACTACAAGGTTGTGTCATTTTTTACTCTGAGGGGAAAATCCCTGAAGGCAGGGTGACTGTGATTAAGTTCCCAACGTTTCTAGTGTCTTGTCGGGGAACGCTGCCTAGATGTGATGAGCCTTGACAGGCTGGCTTTGAGAGCTTGCTGCGCAGACAGATGAAGCTGTGTAAGTCGAAACTGTTGCGGTTTTTAGGCATCCTCAGGGCCTGCAGTGAACTTGGCGTGACTAGGGGCAATGTGCTTAGCAGAGGAAGATGTGGAGCCTTGGAGATAGGAACCGCTTCTTCCACAGCTGATCTTTTGTATCTTTTGTCATTTATCTTAGTTTTATTCTTCATCAACAAATAGTGAGTGCATATATTTATGGGCACAGTGTGATGTTTTGATATATGTATGCATTGTGCAACGGTTAAATTAAACTCATTAACGTAGGTGTTACCTCACGGAGCTGCCATTTTTTGCAAAGAGAACATTTCAAATCGACTCTTTCAGCAGTTTTGAAATGAGCATAATCTACCGCCAAACTGTACTGTCCAGCCAATCAGCCAATTACTAAAGCATTTATCTAATTTAGGGTGTGTGACTTCCTACTGACATCTGCTCTACCTTTCCATCACTTCTCTCTCTTATAAACAAATGCACACAGCTTTAAGGAATGGGCACTTGTAGAGAATACGAAAAGGGAACAGAGGAAATCGAATGTCCCACAACTTCCAGGAGCTTTTGTCGTTTATGGTCCTCTTTTCTGAGTTGTTCACTTCTAATTGTTCTGAAGATGCTCCATTTCCAGCGTAGGCTGAAAGTAACAGCTGCATCCCGTGGGCTTCAGTGAGCAGTAACTGCCCTGCACTTGTCAATGAGGATTACTTAGGACTGCCCTTGACTTACAATCAATTCTTCCTCAGTTTCCTACAGTTATTGCTCAACCCCTCTGCCCGTTTATGCACAGAAATGAAGTGGGATTTTAGCAGTTCCTCATAGCAGTAAATCTTTCCCATAGTTAAACATATTTGGATGAACAAATGGAGGGAAACACCAGAAAATGATTAATATGTATGCCGTTGATTGCTTAATAGTCTAGTTGTAGAGAAAAGAGATTTAGCAAGCATTGTCATCAACAGGGTAAAGGACACGAGGCCAGCTAAGACAAAGGATTGGAATACCTTTGAAAGTGCAAGAGTTATGTTACATCTCTTTCCAATATTCCTTCTAAAATAGACATAATAAATAGATATAATGAACAGGCATAAGGAGACTGTATAAAGCTGCTCGTCGTTTACTTATCAAAAGGTGTGGGTGTGCACATGTGTGTATGTGTGTGCGTGCACATGTGTGTATGTGTGTGCACATGTGTGTATGTGTGTGTTACCATAGGAGAGAGATCCATTTGAACCCTATAACAAATTATCCAAATCAATATCTTATATTCCGATGTTTGGAGGCTGGGAGCTAAAACAGCTGCAGGTTCTCTTTCTGGACCCTCCTGGTCAGGTGTATTGATAGAAGGAAACCAATTACATTTTCTGTTTTTATTTTCTTTTAATTGGCAGATAAAGCTAATGTGTACAGCATGATATTTCAAGGGTAATTAACACCGAGGAACACATTATTTGTCATACTTTATTTTATTTTTCCTTTCACAATTTTATACTTGCATACAATGAATCTTTGTCATATCCAAACCCTCTACTCCTCCAACTTCTCCCAGACTCTTCCCTGATATCCTCACCAACTTTATATCATCTTCTGAGGTAGGAGGCCACTTCTTCCTTTCCTGGCTGCCCAGACTCCGGAAAGAGCTACATAGTCATTAAATCACTGCTTCGCCTATTGGCCCTAACTTCTTATTGGCTAGCTTTTACATCTTAATTTAACCCATTTTTGTTATTTTATATTTTACCATGAGGTTCGTGGCCTACCAGCAAGGTTCTTGCATCTTTGTCTCTGGCAACTCCATGGCTTCTCTCTGACTCCACCTTCTTTCTCCCAGCATTCAGTTTAGTTTTCCCTGCCTAGCTCTACTCTACCCTATCACAGGACAAAGACAGTTTCTTTGTTAACCAATGGTATTCACAGCATACAGAGGGGAATCCCAAATCCCTCTTTCTGAGGTGTGTTCATTAGTGCTGCCTTTATGTGCATGTCTGTGCAGCTGTCCAAAAACTGACATACATGCATTTGTGGTGCTTATGGAGTGCCACCCCCTGAAGAAAACTGACTTCATTCTCCAGCAGCCAGTGATTGTTAATAGCCCTCAGGTAAAGGCAGGACTTCATAAACCCCTCCACTGTCCACTCTGGAATGTTGATTGGCTTCATCTTGTGAGGGTCTTGTAGAGGCAGCTGTAAGTTTATGAGCGCCATGGTCCTGTCATACCCAGAAGACATTCTTTATTAGGAGCACTCCTTAACCTCTGGCCCTTATGATCTTTCTGCCCCCTCTTCCACAGTCTTCCCGGAGTCTTGGAACAATGGTAGTGTTACCGATGTTGAATTGTTTCTAAGCATCATACAGTCACTTATTCCCTGCACTCAATTAGGTTAACCACCAACCACTACAGGGAGAAGCTCCTATGAAAAAAGGTGAGAGCTGTATTTATGGGTTTAGGTATTAGTATTTGAAGGTAATTTGACACTATATTTACTTTGCAAACAAATAAATAGTATTTCCTTGATTAGGTATACGTGTCCCCAGACAAATGATTTTGACTAGATTTACAGGACCAGATATGAGATCCTGCCTAAGGATAGTGTTCTAAATCCCATCAGAACACTATTGGTTACCTTCACTGTACCCACTGACAATTAAAAAGGCAAAATTCTAGGATTTCTGCTGAGTATATTTTAAATCAGAGTTTGGAGTGAGGAACCCAAAATCTGTTTTTTTTGTCGCGTATTCCTGCTGACTTATTTATCTGCCAAAGGACACTGCAGAGAACAGAGTCACTGCAAGATCCTCACTGAGGGTCCTAGCCTTCAGGGCCTCATTTGGGGTGCTAGCCTTCAGGGCCTCATTGAGGGTGCTAGCCTTGGTCCCCCTGAGCATTGTCTACAGCTCCAAACTCACCATCATATTTAAGCTTGGCTGACATTGTCAGACATTTCACACTTTCCCTTTTGTTTCATTTTAACAAATCTTTGAGATAGGATTATAATTATAATTAATCACTACAAAAGGAGACAATCAAGTGTTTGAGGTTTACACACGTAAAACTGAAATGTGGCAGACTTGAGATGTAATCTCCAAAATGTCTCCTTTACTTACTATACCATATTTTCATAATTTTTATTTACCATGTAACACGAAGTGATGAGAAAGAAGGAGAGGAGCATACCTCTCCCTCCGGTGGAGTATTTCACGCTTGCTCTTACCAGAGCACACTGGAAAAGTGGGCCTTAGAGAGATGGAATTTTTCATCCTTCAGCATCATCTTCAATGTCTCTGTCAATCATCAGCATCACCATCCAGAGACGCTTCTCTGGCGTCTCTTTGTACAGAACTATGGGTGTATGATACCTTCAAACAGAGAAAAGCTCCTTGGTCTGCCTGTAGTAATAAAGGACTTGGTAATTGGATTTCAGAAAACACTACAACAGCTCTCAGATTATCAGACAAAGTTCCAGCCCCAGGCATTTTCTCAGTGGTGCCTGCAGAACTAGACTGCAGCCAAGGTGACCTTGACTCATAGCTAATAAGTGAGAAATACTTCTCACTCTGAATGGACTTTATCTCTCCATTTCATGAGCAGTGGGGTTGTGCATTTTTAGTATAATTTATTACATTAGGACGAGGATTTGAAAGGAAATTTTTTGTCATTTTTATGATAGTGAATTATACAAGAGGACTATACTATTTCAGTAGTAAATATTATAAAATATTGAAATCGCACATTGCAGTTGGTATTTGTCAGTTAATCCTTATATTTCCAGCTCCCCATGGTAGCATTATCCTAATTCAAGTTTGTGTTCGCCAATAGAGTTTGTGTATAGTGGAATTAACTAAGACAAATCCATGCCTAGAAAATTTTGAAGAAAAATGGCGCACCATTAATAATTTTACACTGTCATCAACTACAATTAGATTAGACAGGCAGGACAGATGATGAGTGTGAAGTTTTATATTGATTCAAAATGGACTGTCCAAGTTAGAGAGATGGCTCAGTAGTTAAGAAAATTTAGTGCTATTGCAGAGGGCCTGGGTTCTGTTCTCACCTCCCAGTTGGGCAGTTCCTAGCCACCTGTAACTATAGTTCCAAGGGATCTGATGCCTTTTTTTGGTCACCTTGGGTACCTGTATGACTGTGGTCTACATAAACTCATGGATGCACATATAATTAAAAAAAATCAGTCACAAATATTGTCACATTAATTAGATGTCGGCAGTGGTGGCACACGCCTTTAATCCTATCACTCAAGAGGCTGAGGCAGATGAATCTCTGGTTTTGAGGCCAGCCTGGTCTACAGAGATTGGATTGGAAAGCACCTAGAAGACTGAGATAGCACATCTCAGTTTGGCGAGGAGGGTGCCTCCAGAATGGGCGGAGCCAGCCAGTAGGCCTGGGGCTTAGACAGAGTAAATAGCAGAAAACCACTTACCAGAGGCTTGTGTCCTGGATGCCCTGGTGTCAGCTACTCCACCACACTCGCCCAACATTAGGCACTGAAACCATGAGACACAGTAGGATACTCACTACCCTGTATGCGCAGGCAGGCAAGTATTTTGTTATAACCACACAAGGCTACTAACAGTCTCCTCACATTAGTGAATATCAAAACTTCTAAAATTTAAAAGAATTATCTTTTACACTTTTGGATGGCCTAAAATGTTACATCTTGTGGGCAGGGTCGAGGCTAATAAAGAACATTGCTCATTGATTTGTTAGCATAGGTTTCCATCCTTTTAACAGCTACTCTAGCAGATATCGAAGTGCAGAATAATGAAGAGAGGGGAAACCTAAATAAAGCGGTCGCTGTGTGCTCATCTCCATTGGTTAACTATTTCTTTTACCATCCCCAAAATAGAGGTTTTAAAAATGGCACTCAGCCTCAGTTGAGAGCTTTGTGTTGTTTTTAAGTGTAGTCACTGTGAGTTTCCTAGGTAACCTGTCACATGCTGTGTTCAGGCGCCTTTGATAAGTAAAATCTGTCGAAGGTAGATGACGAAAAGGAGCTAGTCTTGTCATAGAAAATTCCAAGATTTCTTTCAATGTTACTCTTTGATCTGAAAACGCAGATAATGAAAGATACAGTCTATGAGTCTATGATAAAGGCTGAGCAGAGGTAGAGTGGAAAGGTTGTTTAAAAAAAAAAAGCAGTAAATATGTCTATCCAGCCAAATAGGAAGGCCATGAAATGTGGAGATATTTTCATTTGCATCAAAATAGAGTGGCTGCATTTTAATTTAGCATCCATTTGCCTGGATCTAAAAGTCTGTCTTGTTCTTAAGGTAGAAAAGATAGTTAAGATATGTTCAACAAAAGGAAGCGAATTGAGAATTCAGGCTGCCATAAACAGCAATTAGTCTGGTAGATGGAATGGACTTCCACTTTCTAATGTGTTGTGCTAGGGTCACTTTAGTAGGTGTCAGCCAACTATTCATAAGGATATGTCGGGATTTCCCCTACTTCATATCTGATCAATGTATCGTGAATCAACATGGCCTCTTTCCAAGACTATATTATTATCTTTCAGTCTTTAAGGATATATTTTCACAATTCAACTGGCCTCTGCCAGTTTCACATCCCAGAGACCCCTGTGCAAGGTGAAGCCTCTTGGCGAGAATCTATGTTAATGATGCTTCTTGTCCTCTGCATCTCTGAATGTTGACACTTTCCAATGAAGAACATCTAAAATCCAATCATCTAAGGAATCTACCAAATTCTTCAAGTTAAATGCAAAGGTGTCTGAGGAGGAAGATGAATTTCTCGTGGATGTGCAGTGAGGTGTTCTCAGCAAGGGACCATGTCCAACTCCCCAAAATGTGGATGAGTGAAATACAGGGTTAATCTTAAGAGAACAGGAAATATGGACTTCTCAGGATTTTCTTCACTAATTTGATTAGAACCAAGATTTCTCCCATAGTCTTTCTCTTTCCTCCTGTAAGTTCCTCTTCTCCCCAAATCCTTTCATGACCAATAATGAATTTCGAAGCTCGGCACGGCAGTACTAATCTTAATCTCAGCCCTCTGGAGACTAAAGGAAGATGGTGAAACATTGAGTCCAGCTTTGATTACATATCACAACTCTGTCCCAAGGCTGAGTTGGAATTAGAGAGTAATATTCATTGTTACCATCTATCTCTCACTAAAAGAGACCTTCATTTTTTATCTAGTGTCTTTAAGTCCACATACCGTTAAATGGTATTAAATTACAATGGTTTTTTAATGTAGCATGTGCCTTACTTTACCCTAGTCACCCGAAAGATCCTTAGCGTATGTTTTTAATTTACTGTATTTTATGTATCAATACATGTTTGACCATCTTATGCTCAGTTTTCCTAGATTTTCATTATATTCTCCTTATCTTTGTGCACTGTTCTCCAGTCTGTGTATTCTTTTTTCTGATGTGTTCCTTTTTAGGTCTGTTGTTTTATTCAAACTCCTCAAATACATATCAGTTTTGTGAATAAACATAAATAATAAATCTCCCTTTTTCTTTTTAAAATCTTTTGAGGGGGATTATAATACAATTACATAATTTCTGTCTTCAGAGTCTTCCTTCCTAACTATCATATACACCTCATTGATCTCTTTCAAATTAATGCCTTTTTTTTCACTTATTGTCCTGAGCCACATTATCCAAAATTCCATTGCAAATATTAATATTTAAAGGACTAAGTGGTGTTATAAAAGACAAAGACATTTGTTCCTGTGCTATTGTTATCAGTCCCCTTTCCCAACACCTCTAGTATTTAAAAGATGTCTCACCATGAATTTGATAAAAAGAGCAAGGATGGGGATATGGGAGGGCATGGAGGCAGGAAAGAAAAGGGAGAAGTAATTAATATACTTATATATTACAGCCTCAAAAGTAAAAGAAGAAAGAAACAAGGGAATAATTTACTAGTGTAAAGAATCAAGTATCTCTGCAAGATAGGGAAGTTATACCTATTTCATGAGTTCTTACGTGCGGGGAGGGGGTCTCTTTTCCAGTTTAACTTAGCTGATGTTGGAAAGTATATTTTTACAAAAGGAAATACCTTAATATGAAGCTATTAAATCCCACCCCAGTAGTAGCTCTTACTTGAATAAGATCAGTGTCTCAGCAACCAAACCTTAATCAGAACGTGGGAGCAGGCTGAACAGGAGTTCAGCATCACCTTCAGCTGCATAATGATTGCAAGTCCAACCTGTGCTAAGGATTTGTTTCATAAAGCCAAAAATGGATCTATAAATAAAATGATTTTCGGCGAATGTGAGGAACTTGTGGAAATATGTTTAGGAGGCCCCCGGCCCACAAGGTCTATTTAGAAGAAAATAAAATGCTAATCATGCAAGAGTAAGAAGTGGAATTTATCAAAGGGAAAAGAAGCTCTGTTCAATGAGGGTCTTGGAGTGTTTTGAACTTCAGATAAACTTCCAATAGTACCAGCCGTGGTTAAACCACTGTCTGCCTGCCCCACAATCTTATCCATTTAAACTGACTTCTTTTAGAATCACGTAAATATATTATTTATCTGTCCTTCACATGATTTGAAGCAGTATCTCCCCTGATGCTAGCAGTCTGTCTATGTTTCTGTTTGTTCATTTTGAGATAACGTGTCAGGTAGTCAAGGCCGGCCTCTAACTTGGTATATACTGAAGTACTACATTGAGCTCTGTGTATCGCATGCTTGGATTAGCCATGTGCCATAGTGCATTTATTATGGTAGTAAGACTCCTAATTCACTGGCTCAATACTCATGAGTCACTTGAAGTTTAGCATAGCACTTTCGCCACAGGCAAAAATAGTTTTTATTCATTGACTCATGATATTTTCTGATGATCATTAGTATGTTTTGTGTGTGTGTGTATGTGTGTGTATGAGTAGGCTGAATAATATACTTGTGTTGTAATAAAAAGAAAGGCAGAGATCATGAGTAAAATTGCATTAGACTTGATGAAATAGGAAAGACTTCAGGAAGAAATAGTGTTTGAGACAGGTGTAACATAAGAAGAATAGCAGATAGCAGATTGTCAAAAACTAAACTTCTGTCAATCCAAATTGAATAAAAACTAAGTAAAGCAGAAAATTCAAAATATATATAAAGGTCTGGCAATATACATACAGCTCAATGGTGTAGTGTTCTCATAGCATGCTCGGTTTACTAGCTTCAGTCCTCAATAACACACACACACACACACACACACACACACACACACACACACACACACAGGCAGGATGCCTAAGGCTCCATTGGCATCCTCTTGCTATCATAAGAAACAGGAAATTCAGGAGACTTTGGAAGAATATGAATGAGCACAGTTAGTTTCCACAAATGGACACCAAGGTACTAGGTAGTTACTTAACTGATTGGAAGCAAATTGCAATGCCTGATTGAGGGCTCCAGTATTATTCAGGGTGAGGTCACTCTCAGCCTTGATTGTGAATCAGAATAGCGTGAACTAATTAGGAACACATTCATTCCTTAAAATTTGTTCCTCTCATGCATATGTAACTTTGTACCATTTGACCAACAACTTCTACTCACCCTCACTCCTCCTCTTCAGCCCTAGCCCATCTTCTTACTCTCTACCTCTGCAAAATTAACTTTATCAAGAGTTAATGCATAAAATGGGCAGTTTCGTGTTTGTCCTTTTGAGCCTTGATTGTTCCTTTCAACATAATAGCCTTCAAGTTGATTATAGTCAACAACAATGTGTTATACACTTTGCCCTTAAGACAATGATTTTAAATGTCTCACTGCAACCATGATAGGGAAATTAGATGAATGGTTTTACTGTGCCGTGTCGTATGCATGTATCAAACCATCACATTGTACCTGAAGCAAGCCATGTTGCACACCTGAAATCATAGCAATGGTGATGCTGAGGTAGGTGGATCTTGAGTTAGAGGCCAGTCTAGTCTACATAGTTAGAACCTGTCTCCAAAAATATATGTAATCAATTTATTTTTGAAAAAAAAAGTCACAGTTTCCTGAATCCATTTCCTAGATTTTCTGAACACTTCTGCTCATGTATATTTTGAGGACCCCTCATAATTTATGCTTTCTAGTATCTTACAGAGAGACATGGGTGATCTTAGTTGTCTTCTTTAAAAACCCCTATTCTAAATTCAAGTAATTCTTATCGTGAAATAAGGACAGTAATAGCAGCAATGCTTGTGAGCTCAGGCAGGCTTTGCAGGATTACATGTTTATTGATCCCTGTTACTCTACCTCAGCAAAATATACCACGAGACCTGAGGAGCCCACAGGTGTAATACCGAAGCAAAACCCATATATATTCGAATTATTTTGAGGATCATTTTCATTTTTTTTAACTTCGTGTTAGCTCCTGGGAAGCCAGTCAGAAAAGAACTTCTCAGAGATTCTGGTTGTTATAAATATAGATGTTTATGTAATTTTTATAACATTATCCATATCAACTACTTCTAAGGCAAAAACTAACTTAAATAGACAACAAACATCTAAAAAGGCCAGGACCAATAAGTGAGCACTGCCTTGTGGCCATAGATCAAGGCGTGCATTTTAATTCTGTAAATGCTCATCAGTTCCTGCAACAAGAGACAGCCAGATTTGATATTGTCCAAATACAATGACCACTTAACGGCTCTTTCTTTTCTTCTACCTATACTCAGCTTTAGTCAATGTACCTACACTGTTGTAGACACCAGTAAATTATATCCTACAGACTGACTGCCTCAAAGAAGGCACAAAGGGTGTCACAAAATGCATTCAAATCTGGTGTGTTTAATTTATACAAATTCGCTCTTTTAAAGGTTAATTAATACAATTTGATTTCTTGACTTAGCAATAACTGTTTGCTATAAATTAGAGATTACTAGTGAGAGCAATTTGAGATAGTTTGTTTTGTTTTTCTATCAATGGTGCCCTCCTGCCAGGGGCCAGCATTCTCTAAATCTTCCTGATCTTGGCAATTTCCCGTGTCTGCATCTGTTTGCCCAAACCCTGGATGCCGGCCGGCCTCCTCAGATTAGACTCTCCATCAGATCTTTCTCCTTTATGCAGATTATGAGTTAACAAATCACATTGGATTGTGAGGCCTAGCTCCCACCAATGGGGTGAGATACTGTCACCACCTTGTCATCAGGTGAAAACCAAGCAACCAGGCCTGCCCCAGTGTGCTTGCTAGCCCAGTTTGGGTCTTTGCACACTGTTAT
Organism: Myodes glareolus; assembly: GCF_982192425.1. Taxonomy (NCBI): domain Eukaryota; kingdom Metazoa; phylum Chordata; class Mammalia; order Rodentia; family Cricetidae; genus Myodes; species Myodes glareolus. Next base: position 72,867,314 of record NC_142027.1, read on the forward strand.
GCAAAATTAAATTACCTTGCTAAATTGCTTTTACTTTGTTGGTGTGTCTGTTTGTAGGTGGGGATGGAAGGATGGGACGGGGGTCAGTACTCTTTTCCAATGAAAATGGGCACTTGAAAATTTTAGAAGAACTAGATACATTATACAATTTTTAATCTATTTAAAGGAAAGCATTGTTAAAGCCCCTAAATTAGTTTTTTCCCCATTATCTTAATAGAATTCTAAGCATTGTAAGTTGTCCAGAATCTATTTTAAAACAGCTACAAGGAAATTTGTAGTAATTAAAACAAGCCTACGGATGCTATAGAGCTCGGAATGTTTTGTGTCAATTCTGTGTGTATACTTTCCGTAACAGAGAACATCTGTTCACGGGAATGGAGTCAACTCCACCTACCTACGTTTTCTCCTTGATGAGCTTTCCTCACCTTAGCTAGATGTCGGTGAAAAGGCTGATAATTAAAAATAAACTTGGGAAGAGTAAGGGGAAAGTACTTCTTGAATTTAGAAATAAAGACAGCCACAGCAGCAACACGCATGTGCTCCAGCAGGATTTACAGGATTACACACGTACCGGCTCACTTTATCCTCAAGCCTAGCCCATGGGATTGGCACTTCCGTCATGTCTTTTAGGAAAACTAAGGGCAAGAGAAATTAATGCCTGGCCCACTGGCAGGAGGCCAGTGGAATGGGTGGGGGGCACAGTAGGCATCAGAAACCATATTTATCTGACACGGAACACGTTTTTGATCATTGTCCTATTGTCTACTTAATGTGTAGCAAATGCCACCCAGTAAGCATGTTTCTCTTGCTGCCCCTTCCAGCACGTCTCTGGGAGTAGCCCAGACTAGGGCTGATGAGGAAGTGAAGACAAGCACCCAGAGAGAAATAACTGGTATCGGGCTGACTGGGCACTCCGATGGAGAAACCATAGCACCCAGGATGTCCAGCATGTTTACTATACACAATTCAACTGGGAGGCAGGGCTATTGCCTACAGATAAGCAAAGTGTTCATGGTGTACAGCTGGATAAAGGAGACAGGCTTAGCTAATCTCTGGTAAGGGAGCAGTCCTCAGGCCACAAATATCCAAGCAGAGAGAGCAGACAGGCATTTTATGTGTGCCCTGCTAACATTCACACTCGGGTCAGAAGGGAAGACTTTATTGTTTCCTTGAACCTGGCTGCTCAGGGAAGGCTTTGCCGTTTTCCCATAGGTCTGAAGTTTTGGTGGCCTTGACCTGGCTGTCTACAGCATATATTCACACAGAACTCATCCACTCAGGGTTTCCTCCACATCCCACACCCTACCATCCAGATAATCAAGTAAAGCAAACACAATGGAAATATCAAATTATCTGCTTCGGTGAATTCATCTTCTCACTCCCTTTATATTCAATTATTAAGACATTTATCACCCGGCGCAATAAAAAAGTTCCAGTACAGTGAAGAGATAGGCTGGGAACCAGAGTGTAAGTTAGGTCTGCTCTGCATCTCGCTGGGCTCCAATTGCCTTCCTTCCAGATGATGGTTTTGAAGACTTTTTTTTTTTAAAGCTCAACAACCTTAAGAATTAAATTTGATTTCTAAGATAAAAATGACGAAGGAACAAGATAATTGTCTGGGGATTATTTTTCACCCTGAATGCCTAGGAAAGGTTGATTACTTCTTTTATGGGAAATTGTTCACGGAAGATTCTGATTGTCTGGCATTTTAAAGGTATTGTATGCTAAAGAATATGGAGGTATTTTTATTAAAGGGAAAGCAAGGATTTTAATATGTGAAAACTGTAAGGGACAAATTGCAATTTATAGAACAATGTGCAATTTCATCTACTTTCCAGGAAAAAAAGGGTTCTTGTTTTATATTTGAGGCTAAAAACTTGGGAAACAATTTTTGACTTATTGTTCAAGACAATAGGTGCAAACCAGGGAAGAGCAGGAGGCTGGCAAGGGAAGGCCTTCATTTCCACTGTGAGGGGCAATGTGACTGTCCCATTTACTATAGTCTCAGGTTATGTGATTTGGGAACAGTTCTTTGTACCTGGAAGGAAAAGAAAGGCTAATTCGGAGAACCATAAATGGAAAAGAATTACAGATCTGATGTAGAAACGACATTAGGGTTATCTGTCAGGGAATGTAATAACACGCTGCATGAGCTTTATAACAGATGCCTGGAAAGTAGTTAGAAGAAGGAAACTGAAGGGTTCCCCAGATTTCCGTGGAACGTGAGATTTCTATGGACTCCATTGCTGGCTACATAGAGGATGCATTGCATATAGTGGAAATTCAGATGTTTATACAACGGATTATTCATGACCTTGATCAGCACCTTAACTCCAACATGGAAGCAGATAAGAGACAGGGAAGGCAGCAGTGTGTTCAAGAAGTCTAAAGATCACATCTTTGGATGCGATGGCTTAAAGCAAAATCAAAGCAGGCTCTAGGAGGAGGCTTTCAGGGAAACTAGAAAGGTTTTGTGTAGCCAAATAATTAAAATATATCAAAGAAATGGACTTGTTTTGTGTGACTGCTGCAGAAAGCACCTGGCACAGACTCACGCTCCTACAGTCGAGCTCTGGTGTGGTGCTGAGACCGTAAGAGGAGGATGGAGATTGAGATGGAGAGTCTTCTAGGCTACTGAAGAGGTACCAGGATGGAAAGATTCTTACATTCACTATTTCTAATGCCCATATTACTCTAATACAATCACACTCTCAGTAATCATCAGTGAGAAACAGCTTAATAGAAAAAGCATGCTTATTCTGACAGTTGCCATGGAGATCAACCAACAACTATGTGGAGCTGGGGTCTTACAGCTTGGGTAAGGACGGGAAGTGCTTCTTTTAAGATAAGGTATGAGTTTTGGACTTCTCTCTGTTCTTCCTAACCTTGGCTCAGCAAAACGGACTTGGAGATGAGTGGGGTAGAGTGTGGCTAGAGAGTGAAGCTGCATTACTCACACTTTCGTGGAAAGTCAAGCAATGAAGGCCAAGCAGAGAGAGCTGATGGGTTAGGATGCCGTTTGCATGGAAGGCCTCTCTACTATTCAGCCCTGCAGGGAGTTCTGAAGGACAAATGAGAAGTAGAGCCTGTTCTTTTGCATTGTGGTGAGCAAGACGAGTTCCTAGACATCCTGAAAGGTTAGGCATTGCTACTACAGAGCTGCTGACCTTGTGGAAGGTAGCTGCCTTATGCAGACCTCTGGGAAGCTGAGAACTTGAAGAATTTCTGCCAGGATTCCAGCACCTTCCAGGACTGGATTTTCCACTCCTGGGGAGGGGTCTGCATTATACATGATGGTGCCCACAAGGAATGTGGTCATTGTGTTTGTGACCCAAGTTCATCACAAATTTTCTTCACAAAATGAAAAGTCCTAAAATGATTCTTTTCCAGCCATGCATGTGGCTGTTCCTGCTAATCGCCTTTGTCCTAATGTTGATACCTAACACAGCCTGTACCCTTTGTCCTAGCTGCCAGATGGATGACTTCAACACCTTATGACTGGCGCCTTAAATAAGTTTTAACAACTTGATCGCCAAATCCCCTTTGTTGTGTTGGTTTTCACTCTTATGTAACTTGCCCAATCATAGCAACCAAAACTACTTGGAAACAGGGAAATACGAATGATCTATTAGACAGTCTGTAGTCAGAGATCCTTGTCATCTGGCAGTACAGACACGTGTGGATTGTCTGCTGATATTGACCCAGACTGTCACCTCCCATCATTTTGAATCTTCCTTTGACAAAAAATATATGGCGTCCCTATTGCTTGATCTTCCCCTGAACACCACGAAATGAACATTTTCAAATAAAAGAAGCAAAACACCAGGATTTTCAGGAGAAATTTTAATTGCTTACTTAGAATCCCACTATACCATTTTGCTCCTGTAGCTGCAGTTCTGGGTTCTCTCACTTATTAAAAAGAAAAGTTTGGGGAAATGCCTTGCCATCTCTGACATCTACATTTCCTTCCCTGTCAGGTTTCCCATTGGTTTCGTGGGTTTGGAGGAATAAGTGGGTGTGGAATCGTAAGCACTTGATGTGTGATGCACACTTGTATGGATGTGTGTTACAGTCACAGGCTTATCTCCAGTAAAGGAGCCTAGCTGAGAAGTGGCCCCGGGGAAGAGCATGACAGTCAGGCAACCACTCTCAGTGGGTTGGTAGGTAGCACTGCGACATAGGGGTACAAGAAACTGCTGAAGGAAGACAACATCATTCTCCTTGACTTAGATTGGTCTTATCTTGGTACTTCCTGGCATTGGCCCATAGGCCCATCTGTGGAGCCTGGGCCATGCTCCTTCAAAGTTCCATGCCTACTATTTCCACAGTTTACCCTGAAGACTGGGAAGCTGTTCTGTCACATTAAATAGGCGACAAGTTGCATCTCTCATGGTCTGTAAGTGGTTTTTTGAGTGTTTGACTGTCTGTGAATAGGCCACAATGAGACCCTTTATAACTCTGTGTATACTTACTAAATCAATTCTTTGGAAAATAAATTCCAGTATCAATATACGCAGCAATTCCCCTGTGGCAGGAGAGAAAATAGAGTTATCAAATAGTATGGTCACTTAGTGATCTTGGGTAAGTACTTTGTCTTACTGAAAACTGTCTCCTGGATGGATTATCAGAGCCAACTGCTGACATTAATTTGTAAATGAAATCTGAATAATGAGAAAAAGTGAAGATGCAAAATGGGATATTTTTTGTAAAATGTGAACTTTACATTGGTGGGTGTTATTATTAGAGGCAGAGTTGTGACCATATGTAAAGTAATAAGCATCCTCTTTAAATGGAAACTCCTAGGCCAGTTTGTCTGGTAGTCCCCACTGACCACAGATACAATGCACTGTCCACAAATACAATTTCTACAAAAAAATAATAAATAAGAGGCCCACTCACCAAAAGAAGACCTAAAAGTAGGAAGCCCTTGTCGCTCACCTTCAAGTTCTGGTTCTGGCTCAGCGGGGCAGTTGTTTCCATTACAAGGAGAGAGAATGCCAGCATGCAACCTTTCCTTGTCTGGAAGGATGACAGCATTCTGTGTGAAGCCTTCTGTGGAAAGCTTCTGACGTTGATGAAAGATGGGCACATCATATTCTGACAGGCTCTGCTGGAGGCAGAGCAGAGCTGCAGACCCGTGGTGGTTTACAGTTCTGGAGTCGGCGGATGCCTTTGATAGGCACAGTTATGTGTGAGACAGGACACTTGTTTGTACATATTTCTCTTTGACATGGCATTGTTGCTAACTGTGGACCCCAGCAAAGCTTGGGGCTAAGTGAAATCATTAACAGGGATGACCAACTTGCCTTCATGTTCCCCCTCTACCTTCTCATTTCTTTGTATTTTGAGGTTGGAGAGAAAATCTGAGCAGTGGGATTATCATAAAGGGGGAAGCACACTATTTATGACTGTTATGTGAGGAACCCTAAATCTGCCTTGAGTCTGGGCAGGATTAAAAGTTTGGTATTTAAAGATGACCTTTGAGCTTGATAGTCTAGGGAAGAAACGGTCGTTTTGGCTGTGAGAACTGTTTTGTAAGTTGTTTACAACTTACCTGGTTTACTGTGATGTTGAACGGCTGGAGAGAGAGGGCAGGGGGACAGCAGCAGAAAGCTACTTTGAGTCACTTACTGTCCTCTGCATGACAAGGGGATTGCACTTTACCTTTCTCCCCACGTGATTTCTTCATAGTGCCTTTACATACAATCCCCCACACACACACACACACCAAGACTAACTGGTTGGATTATGTCAGTCCTTGACCATTCATGATCCATCCCGTGGTCCTCAGTTTTCACATCTGTAAAATGACACCAACAGTCCGTGAGATCTAAACCTTGGCTGTGTAACTCTTCTGTTTTATTGTGTACAAGAGAATAACTGTTAATCACGACAATAATACGGTGCCTCGCAGCCAAATAAGCAATATGAGGAACATCCACTTCTGGCAGTCTCAGTGTTTAAAGGTAGGTCCTGCTGTGCATGTCTGCAAAAATGATGGCATCGCCACCCAGAGGAAATGCGTCTACAAAATAAGTTAAGCCAAAGCAGAAGTTAAATTGCAAATACATGCTGCTCCAGTTGCACGGTGGGCTATTTGGAGAAGCACTGTAGGCTGTTTAGTGTTCCTGGCTTTCATGTGGGAGAGACTTCACTTTGTAGCAAGACCTAAACTTTTGTGTTTTCTTACTTCCTCTAAAATATACAACGACGCAGAGTTTATTATGTTCATTGGAAGGAAAAGAAAATTCCTTGCTGTTACTTTTAAAAGATTACTTTAAAGTTTCCAGGTTATAGGTTTTATACATTGTTTAGAATGTTTCCTTATAGAAAAGTGTGTATTATTAGAGTAGCTGTCGGTGAGTTTATATGTCCAATATTATAAAATGGAGCCTTTTCTTTGTTCAGCTAATAGCAAGTATACCTTTCCAGTTCCACTTCACACACACACACACACACACACACAGAGAGAGAGAGAGAGAGAGAGAGAGAGAGAGAGAGAGAGAGAGAAAGAGAGAAAGAGAGAATAAACCACAAGAACAGCATTTGAATCACTCCATACTCCTCAAATCTTTCATACCCTAATGTAATCTATTATGAAATTCTTTTAGTTCAGTTTTTTCAGAAGTAATCTTACCACTTCTCACATGTTCACAGTTTTACTCCTAGAAAAAAAAGCCCCCTTTCTGAAGAACTGGAATAGACTGCTGTCTGTCATATCAATTTTAACCAGTGTCCATTGGAACAGAATCTACACAGCAGTCATAAGAATGTGTGTGGCCTCATGTCAGACTCATCCTTTAAACCTTGACTTCTCTCTGATCTCCACTAAAGAACAAAGACTTCTCATTGTCCTTGCAGTACCCAAACCATGGGTACCAGTCTAGTCTCATCCCTTTCTTGTTCTAATCTTGACTTACTTTTCCCTCAGATACCGGGCTCTTAACGGTTCTTTGACTTTCTCTGCCTTGGGGAATGTATAAACTTATTAAATTTGTCCCATTACCTCATTCATGTATTCTAGTATCTTACTCCCATTTACATTTTAAGCAGCACTTATCACTCTTAATATAATCCTTATTGTATTATGATGCCCCTTATTGTACACTCTCCAAGATAATAGGATATCTCTCTATATTACCATACTTCATATATAGAAAGATAATGACCAGTAATGACTTGATTAATTCTCAATCACAAGTCCTATAGTTATTATTTATGTTTATCTTTTAAAAACCCAGTTGCCCACTCTTTTGTCTGCTGATTGTACTATTTGCTTTGCCAAATCTGATTAGTACGAGAGGATAGATGAAATTCCCTTGTTGAGCACTGTTCAAATCCTCGTAAGTTATCAGCTCTATCTTCTTATATGGGCTAGGCAGCAGGCTACTCCAGTACTTCAGAAAGGTGGCATTCATCAAAGAGTAAAACTATGGACACATGAGGAATTGTAAAATTGTGCATACATCTGAAACAATAGAACGATAAGAATTTCATAACGGATTACATTCGGGTATGAAAGAACAGAGGAGTACGGAGTGATTCAAAAGTTATTTTGTGGCTTATTCTTTTGTGTGTGCATGAGGTGGAACTAGAAGGGTAGACTTGCTATTAACTAAAAAAAGAAAAGGCACCATTTTCCATATTATAGGACATATAAACTCACTGACAGCTATGTTAATGATAATCTCCCAGCTTTGTATGTGCTCCAAGATTTAGTTCTTTCTGTTTTCTGGTACTTTCCCAGACCCCACACCTCCAGCCTTGGGTAGTCTCTTTCTGTTGTTCATCCTGGTACTTATGGAGCTATGTATTAATTTAAGTCATGTTTCTCCTACTTCAGACTTTGCCATGCAAATTCTAGCTACTTTTTTTAACCCATAAATGTAATATGTTTTCTTGAATAAGTAGTCTAATGTTGTTTCCTGAATATTACCTCCTAGGGCAAGTATTCCTGTTTGTCTCCTTCTCTCAAGTCTCAGTTGCCTATTGCCATTCCCCAGTGTCTGAAAGCCACTATTCTCTAGATACTTACAGAAGATGATTCTGGGTTATTTAAGGTGGGAAGGTAAAGCAAATCATTTACTTCAATATTGCTAGGAAAAGTAAACCAACCCAGTGAAAGACTACTGCAGCCAAAACTTGGCTGACCTACCTGTCAGCTTGTCTGCCTGCTTGTGTGTCTTCCTTCCTTCCTTCCTTCCTTCCTTCCTTCCTTCCTTCCTTCCTTCCTTCCTTCCTTCCTTCCTTCCTTCCTCCTTCCTTCCATCTGTCCATCTTACCTATCTTCCTTCTCTCCTTTCTTCCTTTCTCCCTCCCTCTGTCTCTCCTTCCCTCACTCATCCCTCCCTTCCTTCCATCTATCTGCCTTTTTCCTGCCTGTCTACCTTCCTTCAAGACAGGAGCAAATAAATAAATCAGGCTACACATAGCACATGACAATGTGACTAATTTTCACCTCCAGAGACTTCAGTTTCTCAATAGATTTAAGGGAAAGGATTTGGTTTTTCACCTCTACCAGTTGGAGTTGGCTGACCTTGAACAGGTCACTATGAGCTTTAATTTCATCATCTGTTTCCATGGAAACTGGAAGTCCTGCTGCTTATCACAGAATTGCATCAAGGATTAAATGTGGTCATGGATATAAATTTCTCCTTCTAAAATCCTACACTCCAGTGAGAGGATATTTTTATTTACATCATGGTTATCTCCAAAAGTAGGGTGTTCAGAATGATAATGACTTCCCCTTAATCTGTCTTGTGTGTTTATCTTCCTGACTTCTGCAGACATGAACATTTTTTCTCTTGATATAAACTGTGCCTGTTTAGACTAAATTTTCATTTTAATAACAGAAATATAAAATACAAGTGTTAACAGAGACGTATTTTTCTTGCACAAAGAGGTCTAAACTAGCATACCTGAATATAGTTTCCAGAAGACGTCAGGCATTCAGGGTATGTCTTCATTCATTCCTTCACTCATTCACTCATTCATTCATTTTCCTTCCCCACACACCTCTGATTTCAAAGATATTTGCTAGTCATTCAGTGATGAGGGCCACAACAGCTGGGAGAAACAGAAAAGAACAAAATGGCTTTGTTCAAACCAGATACGCTCATTTTAATCAGGCTTCCTGAAAACTCTACAATACTTATTTCTTCTTACCATATTGATCCTAATGATGGCATATACCCATCATTAGGAACGGAATATTTACACTTGTTCTTAAAGTAACTTACTATAAAAATGTGTTTTTTATCAGACACCTCTAAAATTAAGACTGAGAGCTGCAAATATAACTTTCAATTGCTGGCAAATACTTTTTCTTTCAATAAGGAATTCTTTGCCCCTGTGGAATGTAAGGTATTTTATGAAGCCTGCACATATTAATTTTTAGCAACAAGACATTCAGTGACAGTAGGTAAAAGTCTGCCACCTAGAAACTGATAAGCACGAGACTCAAACTGAAACTCAAAAATTCACTCTTTAGGGTTTGTTTCTGGGAATGATACCTCAAAAACGCTTTGAAAGCAGTCCTCAAAGAAAAGTTCCCAAGAATGCTGTTTTGTTTGTTTGATTTTAGCATTGAATTTCTTCAACATTTATATGTGTCTTAGAAGTTACCCTGTTGGGATAAAAATGAATCTGTTGATAATAAAATTCATGACAGTATCAGAATGCTGCATACTTGTGCACACGCATGTGCAAGCACTCATGCACGCGCACATACACACACACACACACACACACAGACACACACACACACACCAAATTCAAGTACATGTTTTACTGATTCACGTAGTAATGAACAGCATTTGTCTGATGACCAAGAAGGAATGCCTGGTGACAGAAGCAATTAACATAAGTGTATGCTTGCAATTCAGACTTAGAGATAGTGAACTCCTTCTAGGCTCTGTGTTTCTGTCTCAGTCAGGCTATTTGTTTCCTCATAAAAGTGCTTGGAGTTATGAGGTTGAAACTAGGGGAAACACTACTGAATAGGACACATGTTTCCCTTCTCATTTCTGGATATTATATATCAAGGCTTTTATAAATTTAATTTCTTTTCCCATTGGTAAATGATAAATTAAAAAGTTTTATTTTCTTCCCATGAATATTCTCAATTTTAAAGAGCTTAAAGTGCATCTTTAAGGTTTTTCCAACTCTTCTTTCCTCTCCCAAGCGACTAATAAGTGAGAGATGCCCAAATGCCCTGAGAAATGAGCTAGGAACACTGGGATCCTCAAATGGATACCCTTACAAAGCAAAGGATGTTTTGCTGTGGAAGTAATCGCTCTGTAATTTAGCAACATCAAGTGAGATTTTCCTTTGGTCAGCTTTACAAACTGGTTTGCTCTGCACATCCTGCAGATAAAAACCCTAGTTTTACTGTGTCTAACATCGTGGCAGGGAGCCCAGTCAGGAGGCTGTTGCTGCACCTAAACCTGTTTCTCTGGACTCGAATGCATCCGCCACTTGGCTGCCAAAATAATATTTCCTGAAAAACAAGTCCACTCATTTCCCTGCCCCTGAAAACCTCCGCTGGATCCCTGTCTCCAGTTCACACCCTTTGTGGGACTGAAGCCAAGCCCCATAGCGGAGTACTGACGGTTCTTCATGTTTTGACCCTGTCTGCTTCGCTCTCGGCATTTCCTGATTCCGCCCCCTACATGCCATATGTTCCAGCAACGCTTTGCTTCTCCTCACTCTCCAAATATAGCAAACACTTCTCCGTGTTTGTCTTTAGCTATGCCTGGATTGCTCCGTGCCCAACACCTTTTGTACCTGCCACAAGCTTTTGCTCAGACGGCACCATTCCAGCCCCTGGATGAAGTCAGTCATCTGTGTCTTTATACCCCTTACATTCTTCTTATATCTGAGAAAGATTATTACATTTCAATACCCATTATCCAGTATCGTTATGTCAGTCTTCAGGAATAGCCTTTAAATTTAGGAAGCCATGGCATCATAATCCTTGTGTTAGGAATGGATAACATTTGGGTGTGTGCTCAACCCTGGTACTACTACATACTTACATGTTTCATTAACTTCTTTCATTAAAATTACGAGACTTACTCCCATTTCATCGATGGATGTATGGATGCTCAAATGTGCTAAGTAAAGCCCTAAATCAAGACAAATGTACTGACAAAACATAGTGCTAAGACTGGAATCCATTTTGGACACCAAAGCCCAGATGTTTTCCATCTCTTGTTCTTTCCTCTGAAATTGAACTTAGGCTGTCATTAAAAATTGCAGTCACCATCTTCAGTACAAGATGGCACAACTGAGGCTAATGTGAAGCAAGTCCCATAGGAAGGTTTTAAGGAGATTCCCTGTATTGTTTAGAGCTAGTTCCCTGCTTGGGAGTCAGGTACAATCACTCTGTCAATAAAGCTTTAAACAAATCCTTTATTCCTTTATCCCCTTCCCCAACCATGGATTTTTGGTCTCAATTCCAACAAGGCAAGTTTCAGCAAATGAAGAGATAAAATTATAAATGGGGCCCTCACCTCTCATCATGTGTAACCTACTCCAACATGGGACCTAGTAGAGCCTGCCTATGATGTTTTCCTAGCACGCCTACCATCCTAAAGTCCTAGAGCTAATCTCAAGTACCACACACAAATTTTTTTCTTGAAAAAGTCTACAAAAATGAACTTGTCTGCTCTGTTTCAAATTTTGTGAGATATTTGAAAATGTGTATTTACTAATAGAGTTCCTGATTGTGTGCTGTCAAAATTGGACCAGAAGAAGAAATATACCCCACACCTCATATTGAATCGAGTAGTTTCAGCTTGATTGATAAAAACAAGAGTGTACTATGTCATTCCTGAAAAAAAAAACAAAAAAAAAAGCGTTTCACTGCTCTGTGCTGTGTCAACCCCCCCATTCATGCTTCTAATTTTTTGTTCCTTCAGAATATTTTTTGTACATTTTATTGCACCACCCAACTCTACCCAGATCTTCTAACCCTACCTATAATGCAACTTCTTATTCTTTCTCTCTTTTTGAATATAGAAAGAAAGAAAAGAAAAGAAATAAGTAAGTAAACAAAGCAAAATAAAAATTATGGATTCTGATTTGTCATGGCCAACTTCTCCTGAGTGTGAAGCCTGTCCTGATGTATGGCCACTATACCCAGTGTCACTCCACTGGAAAAAACAAAACTAATTTCCCTCTCAGTTATTAATTGCAAACAGCTTCTTGGCTAGGGGTGTGCTTTGGCACACCACCTCCCTTCAGTGCTGATATTTTGTTTGCCTTGAGCTTGTATAAATCTTATGGATTTTGTCTCTGTGAGTTTGCATGTGCATCTGACCTATTGTGTTTGGAAAATGTTCTTTCCGTAAAATCTTTCACCACCTCTGTCTCCTGATCACTTCCTCCTGTTCATCATAGATTCCTAAGCCTTGAGGGGAAAGGTGTGATAAAGACATCCTTTTCAGAGGAGAGCGTTCCAAAGTCGCTTATCCTATGCGACTTATCCCATCTACAGCAAATAAAAAGAAAAAAAAGAGATTCTTTGATAAGTGATGGTACCATACAATATGTAGCCGTGGCATTGTCTCCCATATTATATAATAACTCTAGTAATTTCACGCTATTTTATACATACAATATGTAGCTGGGGCATTATCTCCTATATCATATAGTAACTCTAGCAACTTCAATTCATTTTATACATTAGGAAGTTTCTAGAATAGCAGTTTTCATATGGCCTTTTTCCCATTCTTGTTTAGCTTGAAGTATTTTTAAATCATTTATTTTTTGAGATTGTAATATATCTATATCCCACCTTTCTTTTGCTTTCCCTAAATCCTCCCATATACCCTTTCTTGCTCTTTTTCAAATTCACGGCCTCTTTCTTCATTAATTGTTGTTTTACACACACACACACACACACACACACACACACACACACACGCATATACATATAAATTCCTAATTATGTAAATATGTTATACTCAGTCTGTGATAAAGTTATTTATATGCATGCTTTCAAGAATTATTTCTGACTTTGTGTAACCAGTTGGTGTGTTCCTCCCTGGTTGAGACTACTTATCTTGTTCTCAGCAGTCCATAGTTGACTCTAGTTCTTTGTGTAGCTAGAAAGAAGCTGGGCTGTGTAGATAGCCCAGGTTGAAGCTTCCTGGGCTATCCCCTGTCCATGTGAGCGTGTCTTTTCAAAGGGCCCTTAGTGAGTCACTCACATTCATTATTCGCGTTACATTCTTGCTTCTTAATGACGTATGGGATCTCGTGTTCTCCAGTCACATGTCCACTTTAATATAAGCTCTTACCTGATTTCAATCTCTCATTCTTCCCTTTGGAGGTTAGAATGGTTTCTTCAGCTTATATAGAGTGAATAAAAAGATTTTGTAAGGTTTTCATCCTATCATCCATTCTAGGCCTGGAGTCTTCAGCGTTGCAGGTAGGGAAAGAATGTTAGCAAAGGCAGAGATTGTGTTTTATGCCTAGAGAGTTGAAGAAGTGGCCATGACATAGCTCTGGATTACGCAGCATCCATCTGCTGCCAGGACTTCAGTTGATATAAAACTCTCCATAGAAGCCACTTATGTAGACTTATTGATGTAATGATCAATTGTGTGGATCCCCTGATGGGAAGAATTCTCTCATAAGGGTAAATATGTCTCAGTTGATGTCATGAGTAGGTCACTTCACTAATGTCTCCTCTTGTAGAAGATCCTTTTCTTTTCCCACACAGCCAGTTACACCTTCAATATCAGAGTCATGAAGAAAACAGGGGACTTTTGCTTTGTCCTTCCGAGGTCTAGGAACCAGAATGGAGTGAGCATTATTGATTCTCCTTTAGGCACACTATCACATCACAGCCTCCTCCATGACCGATTCTAGAAGGCAACCTGATTTCCAAGCCTGCATAAAGATGGGCAGTACTTTCCACTCTCTCTGTGTCTCAGGCTTTAGTTGGCACAGGTCATAGCCTTACAAGAGCTCTGCACTCACCCCTCCTCAAGGCACATCTCTAGAAAAGGACTGCTGGCTTGCTTGATTCAGCAAGCACGCAGTCAGGGAAGATGCTAATCTCTTCTTTGGCAACGATCATTATATGATCATTGCTGTAAGAATCATCCTCATTTTGGCTTCAGGGAGTGAAGTATTCTCCATCCTCCTAGTCCAAAAACGCAGACGGGAACTTGCTATCCTTTCTGAGCAGTGTATTTATCGAAAGACCTAGACCACCTCTAGTCAAAAGAGAAAGCTACCACTTATCTTTAGTCCCTCTTCCAAGTTAACTTGCGAGTAGTTGGCCAGATCATAGTTGGTGATTATCCCAGCTCTCAGTCAGCCCTATGTAAGGCACATGTTTCCGATTATAGGAAGCCCATTCAGAATGTGGAGTGCTTAATGATGAACGAATACTTACATCTTAAATTCAGCTACAATTTGACCACACAAAAATCTATTTTAAAAGTTCATTACATGGGGAGAATTTCTGAATTAGATTAAATTAGTCACTTTTCTGATGATTGCCCTAATTAGATCTCCCAGAGCATCTTATAGTTGGTTCCTACGGGGTTTCTATTTCTAGATTTTTGAGTAAGCCTTGAACTGATTTATAGTGACAACATCAGTTTGTACCCCTCCCAACTGTGAATACGGATTTCTCTCACCCCACAGCCAGGCCAGCCTGTGTTGTCAGACATTTCCTTTATGGTGGCCATCTAGAGGTGAGCGTGAGAGATAATTTCCAATTACTCACAGCTTGCTACTCGCTGGTAACTAATGATTTTTAGATACATTTAGGATGTTTAGCTGTTTGCATTTCTTCTTTTGAGAACTCTGTCCATATTGGTAACTGAGGTTTTTTGTTTGTTGCCTTTTTTTATTGGTTTGTGTTTGTGAAGTTTTGTGTTCTTTATATATACTAGATATTAATCCTCTGTCAGATGTATAGATGAGTATTTTTTTCAATTCCATGGGACTCCTCTTCACTTGATTGGCTGTCTCACTTGTTGTAAGAAGCTGCTTAGTTTCCTAATCTGCCCTGTATGCTTCAGTCAGATCCCTCTTTGTCCTTGTAGAATTTCAAGGCTTCAGGTGTTTTTTCTTTTTTTTTTTCTCATTACAGGTTTTCTCTCTGTAGCTTTTAAACCTGTCCTGGCACTAGCTCTGTAGACCAGGCTGGCCTTGAACTCACAGAGATCCGCCTGCTTCTGCCTCCCCAGTGCTGGGATTAATTAGTGTGCTACTACTGCCCAGCTAAGGTTTCACATTTAACATTGAGGTCTTTGATACATTTGGAGTCAATTTCTATAGGGAGTGAGGCATAAGGGCCTCACTTTCTTCTCCTACATGTGGACACCCAGTTTTTTTTCAGCACTATTTGTTGCAGATGCTTTCTTTCCTCCTGCATTTGTTGTTGTCTTTTTGTTTTTGTTTGTGATGTTATGTCTAAAATCAGGCGGCTAGAATTCTTCGGACTTCAGTATGGGTCTTTGGACCTTAAAGAAAAACTTACCAATGTTGTTTAGCCAAATGTACAGGTTATCAAGCTACCTTCTAATTATGTGTGTTGGTACTCATAGACAAATGTGACACTCAGCCTTAATCAGAGAAGCCTCTTTCTTTTTCAGTGAAATGTGGTAGATACAGAAATATGATTGCTCAAGGTACTGAGAGTACTTCAGTAGTAAATATTCACCAATAAATGATGCATTCATATTACTCACTCTAAGGCTCAGGAAATATTGCCACAGAAGATTCAGGCAGAATGTAAGAGTTGAATAATACACAGAAGAAGGGCTACTGAATGTCATCTTCTGGATAATCATGAACTCCATGCAGTTGCACTTGACTATACCAAACATGCACAACCAATCATGGATGGGGGATGGGGAACTGAGCTGGAGAGTCACTGTCCTCAGTTGTATAACCACTGGTAAGCCTTCCAGGATCCATTGGACAGTCTTAAACCTATGGTCATAAAATGACTCCAATTAAGCCCATCACAATTTGCTGTCCAACACAACAGGCTCTAGACCTACAAATGTGTGACTATTGAATTGTTATAATTTAGCTTCAGAGTCATGAGAACTGCATTCTGAATGTGCATGGTCACATGTACTTTGCAGCCACTGTACCAGCTAGTGCAGAAAGAGGCAGGTTCTGTCATTACAGATGCTATATTGTGGGCATTTTTGCTTGCTGAGACTCATGTAACACTGTAGTAAGGATGATGGGATTCTCTCCCATCTTAGTACTCTGAGGACTCCCATCTGCCTACTGTGGAGCTAAGACAAGCCAGACTTATCCCAGACTGCACATCACCTTTACTGATTTCCACATCAATCTTTAGGTAACCTTTGATCCATCTGATTAAAAGGTGAATATTTATATCAATCATAAATAATTCAATAGACAGATTTCCTTCTTTACTGTACATTAAAATAATCAGTCGAACAAAATGGCTACTTATTCTTAATCACACAAAATGCTGGTCATTATTTTTTTTTAAAAAAAAAAATGCAATCAGTTGCATTTGTGCTACACACAGAAGAGCCTAGGATGGAAACTGCAGTTACAAATGTATCCCATTCCTTATTAGAAATGCTTAAGGTCTTTAAAAGACAGGTTTCTCTAAGCATGTAAGCATGTGGTGTTTACAAAAGGCTTGCTGCAGCCTTCCAAATCCCTGTTTCGTTGACACTATTCAATAAATCTGTGTGCATATGAATGAAAATGAAGCCGTACTTCATCAGTCAGTTTTGCATAACTCTAATTACTTTTAGCTAGAGAAGATCTTGTTTAGAAAGATAATTAATGTAGGTCAAGGTGAAAAACAGGTTACAAGGCATGTGTGTATAAAAGTAACAACTTATTAGGAAATAAAATGTCTAACCCTATCAGACATTTCGACAAAGGGAAAGAGTATTTAATATGTGCACACTATCATCAATAAGCATAAAATATTTTTAAAGAAGTTGGTATCTAAAAGTTGGCTCCCTTTCTCGTTCTACTATGATGACTAATGTTTTAAAAATAGTCAGATCAATAAAATGTGCTAACATGTTTATTTGTACCCTCAAGCATTGTGCAGCTTAGACTTTTATTCCCAACTTTCTTTATTGATCGAGTTATAAAAAGATTAAAGGCAATGATAGAAATAATGATACATTCTTACACCCATTTTCAAGGTGTATCAGCTTTACTAGATGGTTGCTCAGCATACTGCAGAACATCTTCACGTCTAAAACCTTGTTACATCCATGTAAGTTCTCCTCCTTTCGGCAGGTGGATTGCTAGTGTCTCAAGCTTCGTATGACAAGAACACAAGAGACAGGCTGATATTTTTTCCTTTCTCTATGTCCCTCCAGAGTGGCTCTCCTGCTTCTTTTCTACTATAAGACAAAATGAAATATTTTCTTGATTTTTAGATTCTAATTGAAAATTTTAAAAAACAGTATTATCACTGATGGAAGTAAAACTCACATGTCAGGCTCTAGAGATCGCCCAGTGGTTAAAGCTCTTGCCGTGCAAGTCTGAGGACCATATGTGTAGTCGATCTCCACAATCACATGAGAGTGGGTACAGTGGTGAATCGTAGTTTATTCCACCTACTACCTGGAGTGTGAGTGAGACAGGAGACTCTCTGGAAATGTGCAAACCAACAAGCCTGGCACAATTAGTGGTATAAAACAAGACCATGTCTTAAGCCCTGTGTAAGTTGAGAACTAACACCCTAGGTTGTTCTCTCTTTGCTCGATACAAAATCCTACAGATGCACCTGCACTTGCACACATGAAAACGCACACGTGCACACATTCACGCACACAAAATTTGCGTACACATGCATACAAATTATTCATAGACACACACCATTCACATACACATCATTTATTCACACCCACCCACATACATACAGATAAAAAGAATCTCACAAATTATCATCTTCCTCAGGTTTCTATAAAAAACAAAATACATGTTTCACTAAAGCAGTATATTTACCCACATTAAATAGAACAAGTTCATATTATCCAAGTCCGACCACAGAGGAGACTGGAATTTCCACGAGTTACCTCTGGCTTTAATTGTTTGGGTATTGGTTTTCTTGTAGACAAAGCATGGCACCTTGCTGCCTGACACAAGAACTCACATCTTTCTGCCTCTTGAAACACTTAAGCATAGGATGGTATCTTTGATGGATTTATTTTTGCCTTCTGTATCAGGCACATGCAAAGCCTTTGATGAAATGATTCAGATCTAGTTAGGTAACACACATTGAAGGAATATCCATGTGAAAAAGTTATTTGGAAGAGGTCTTTCAAAGGATATGTTGTTGATAACTCTCAGTAGATATGTTCTTCATAAGTAAAAGGGAGTATGACTCCCCAGAAGTTATCAATATGTATTCCATATCTGAAAATCAATGTGAATGAACACGAAGCTGCTATTAGCAGTCATTAATTACCACCCTGCTGGCTGTGCTGTTGTGAAGGGTGTTCATTCATTTGCTTTCTCTGACAGGCAGTAATGACTTCAATACGCTAATGAGACATCTAGTTAAATAAAATATGATTTTAAGTTAATAAAAGGGTAAACATGATTTTAATGAGTTCCTATGCTAATAGAATTTCAGTACTTATGGGTCAACGATGGTAGTATACATATGGGGAATGAATATGAGATTGTCTCCCAGGCCCAGCACTGTTCTTCACTGGAGGTATGGCCAAGCAAAAGTTTGTTGAGGATCAAGTGAAATGACAAATGTGGACGTTTCTTCAAATGTAATATTATTCAAATGTATGAAAAATTAACCTTCAGATTAGGTCTATTCTTTCATACCTTCTTTTATACATTCATTCCTACCCTCTCAACACCTCTCCATCTGAGTTGTTCTACATTTCTACCTTCACAGGCATACAGGGAATGTTCTGGTAATCTGTATCAACACATGACTTTCAGAAAGAGGATAATAATGCAGAGTTCAGCTGAAACAGCAGCAGAAAGTTTTCAGGATATGATCTCTGTTGACTGAGTTTTCTGTCCTGCCCAGTTCTCACAGTTGTTAAGTCCCAAAGAAATCACACAGAGGTCTATATTAACTATAAACTGATTGGCCCATTAGCTCAGGTTTCTTATTAACTCATAACTTATATTATCCCATTATTCTTGTCTATGTTAGCCACATGGCTTGGTACCTTTTTTGGTGAGGCAGTTGCATCTTGCTTGCTCTGTGGCCAGGTCAGGACTAAAGACCAAGCTTTCCTCTTCCCAGAATTCTTCTGTTCTCATTTACCCACCTCTACTTACTGTCTGGTTGTCCCACCTATACTTCCTGCCTGGCTAATGGCCAATCAGTATTTATTTAAAATATAATTGACAGAATACAGACCATGATCCCACAGCAAATCACATTCCTTAAGGATCCACATGTCCAGCAGTGGCTTTCTTGAACTTGACGTTTTACACCAAACAGATGGTTTGTGTGAGGTCTTCCGGAACAGTAGCCCTTTATGTGCAAACTTTACACATTTGCATTTGCCTTTTCCTCTGGCTGTCAAAAGAAAGATATTCCACTATTCCTTAACATACCAAAGTGGTATGCTTATTCATGTTTATCTACAGAGGAGCTTGGTTCTTCTGCTTCTCCAGGAAGCATATTCTTATAATATGGTGGAAAAAGGCAGGGTCACTTGCTAGCATAAAGAAACTCAAAGGGCAGAAGGCTTGAAAGAGACATCAAAATCCAGAATGAAACAAAGCATCTAGATATGCTTTGCTTGTGTCTCTTTCATAGTCTTTCAATGGCTGTAATAGTCAGTTTTACTGTTTCTATGGTAGAGCACCTGACATAAAACTTTAAGGGAAAAGTATTTCTTCTAACTTATGGTTTGGGGTTTTCAGAGGGCCCATGCTTGGACAGTTGCAGACTTATAGAAGAATATGGGGTAGAGGAAAACTCTTAGAGGACCAGAAGCAGGAAGCAGAGATCTGCTCTTTTCAGCAAGGTCACACCTCCAAAAGCTTCTGAAATACCCCCAAATAATACTACTGCCCAAGGAATAAGCCCTCCACATACGACCCTTTTTGATAGGAACACTTCATATTTAAACTGTAACCTTGTGTTGCTGCCCCTGTGCCATCATAGCCTGTAATATGAGGGGAGCCTGCTTGTTTGGGAGTTTCTTTCCTGCCCTGTTCCCCAGCTATTTAGTCCCAGAGAAAAATCACACAAAGGACTCCGTAAGTTATAATGCTGATTGGCCCATTAGGTCAGGCTTCTTACTGACTAACTCTTACATCTTGATTAACCCATTTTTCTGATCTATGTTAGCCATGCGGCTCAGTACCTTTCTCAGTGGGGCAGCTCACATCCTGTTGCTTCGGTGGCCTGGGCAGGAGTGTGAGGAATCAACTTCCTCCTCCCCAGAATTCTCCTGCTCTCCTTGCATCATTTCCATTTCCTGCCTGGTTTTCCCGCCTACACCTCCTGCCCGGCCAATCAGCGTTTATTTAAAACATGAATGACAGAATACAGACAATTCTCCCGTACCAACAGCCATCTCAAAATGAAAAGCAAATGCAATCCACGTTCAAGGGTCTGCAAAATCTTCAGTTCCAACACTGTTCAAAAGGCCAACTTTAAAGTCTTGATTGAAACTGAAATTGAACTATCAGCTGTGATATATATTTCTGAAAGGTCAGAATAGAATAAGATGAAGAATAAAACAGTTGCTTTGCCTATAGCTTCATTACTGCATCCAGGGCATGCTTGTGATATGAACAAAGCTCCAAAGTGAAACCCTACACATACGGCTTGCTCTTCGCAGGTTGTGGTGTCTTTTCCTTGGGCTGGATCGGCCTATTGTCTGTAGCTATAGGAGATGTTTCTGGCCTCTCCATCATCTTAGAGTTCCCACTGAAGCATGCGATTCATCATGACAGCTTCATACACTGCCTACCTGGAATACACTGTTATACATTGCTTATCCTTCCGGGCCCATCTTTGGAATCTGGGTGGAAGCTACCATGATCCCATAACTCTTGCATTTTCCATGTCTGAAGAATGAGTATCACAGAAAGGCCAAAATTTGCAACCAGCTCCACTGGCAGCCCTGACCCATAGCTGCAGTGGCCCATTAGTGTCTGAGTGGTGAATGTGGAAGAATCCTCTATTCACTTGTGTGTCCTGGAGCTCTTTATCCAAAGGAAAAACTAATTCCTGTGAGGCACACAAGCTATCTTTCTTGCTGTCTTGGCTTAAAGTGCTTAATTTAAAATAATAATAATAATAATAATAATAATAATAATAATAATGGTGATCATTTCAACAACATTCTTGTTGTCCATAGCTCTAAGTGTGCTCTTTTTTTTTTGACCTAACTATTTATTTTTAAAATCTTTCTGTTCTATCTCTTTAACTCAGTTCTCACTGTGAACCTGGCTAAAAGCATCCAGAAATAACCATGCCACAGCTTTAAGCCTGTTCTAGCTTGAAATTCCCTTTACAAAATTAATTTAGTCTTTAGTGACTTCCATATCCAACCTGACTGAAAAATCTCAGAACAAGGATAGAATGTGGGCATCTTCATTGCCCGAATGTAATATAAATGGTCTCTAGCCAAACTCTCGGTAAGATCTTCTTTGCCACCTGGACTATTTCGAGCCAAGCCTTTACTCTCCAAATTCCTTTCAGTATTCTGGCTGCTGATCTCTCACTGCAATCATCACTAAGCCCTGCTTTTTTAGCAAAAGGCTACTATAGCCTGTTTCTCTAAAGTCAGCTGAGTTCGAATTCTCCCTAATAACAACAGTTCTGAGGTTTAGTCAAACATGCTTTCTAGGCATCTTTGGTCATTTTGAGACTTGGAGGATCTTTAAGGAACTGAATGTTGACCCCTCCTGTTTTCACCTTGATCCTGGGCTCCATCATGGGTTCCAAATTCTCCATTCCAAATTACACTGACTGCAGGCTAATCTAAAAAGCTCCATTGGGGAGATCTCACACAGACTACTTGTTCAGTTCTCAACCTAAATTTGGCTTCAATATACATTGGACAAATGGCCAGTGTTGGCCCACATATCTCGCTGAGAGGGAATGGCTGCATGGTAGAAGGCCCCTCCCCCACATAACTCAGTTCACTTTAACGCTTTTCGTGGCTCTGGCTTGCAGCCCCACCCAGAGTAAGAATGCTTGGTGTCATTTCTCCTGGGCTTCCAAATGTGTACCAATTCCTAAGAGAGATAGAATAGAACTCTTTTACCTTGTGCTTTTGACTTGCTTGTGCATATTATCTGTACCTGGGAAATTCTGCTTGTATCATTAGTAGCTAAAAGGTAAGAAAAAATATTTCAAATGGTCTGCCCCATTTGTAGGCACACATTAACTGGTTATGGATTTGTAGATCACTGCGTTCAATCTCATAGAGATTCAGTTGTCTTTTGGGTATGGAAAGTATTGGGAAATTGTTTCATGCGATTCTGTTCTACTGAAGAGGCTGGCTCTGGAGCTGGATTTCAGCCAGCCTGTTCAAGACCCAAATGTGTTCATTTAACTTTCCTCCAGAGCTTCTGTTCTGGGTCAGACAAGTCATCTGACTCAGTGACACAGGGAAGAAAAGCAAAACACAACAGCCCCAGAAAAGACACTTTGTGCTTAAGAACAATTAAGAAATAAACTATGTCGCATAGAGGTTGTACATGACAGGGTGTTTAACTCTTTTTCCTTGGTTTTGTTTGCTATTTTAAAGCTTTGTTGGAACTTTAACTTTTGTGTTTCAGCATTTGTAGGTTCACTGAGTGTGATATAATGATCTATACAATTAAAAGTTACCTGCCCAATGGGCTCACCTTACAGTACCATGTGGCTTGCTGCCATTCTGGCTGATGACCTAGGCTCATCTTGTGGGTAAATAACAACCTTGTGTCTTGCCACCATTTGACTGATGACCTAGTAACTATGCAGTTTGCAGCCCTGCTGGCTGATAACCTCATCATGCCATCTTGGTTAAGGTGATTACATAGCATACCCTTATTTATCATTGCATTCAATTTTTTAGATTAAGGAGGCAGTGCCAGGCTTCCAAGATGGTTTGTTTGAAAGTTGAGTCATATAAGAAACTGGCATTTCGTAAAGTATACTTTTTAAAAGGATCAGAAAATGAGGTTCCCAGTCTTTCTGTAGACTTTATTTATGGGTTTAAGGTTTCTTTTGATACTAAAGGATCTTTAATTTAAGAATTATATATTAAATTTAAAACCTGACCACAGTTTTCCCTCCCCATTTTCCCCCAGTCCCTAAAAATTATATTTTTTAAGGTTCAAACCTAACAGGGATAAAATTAGAAAAATCCCAATCTTATAAAGGAATTGCTAACTTATTACAAACTGCTAAAGATAGTTAATATATACAAGTTATTGGCCAGTCATGCTAAGAACAAATGTAATTTATTTACAGAGACAAACCTGGAGTGAGAGAGCAATTTTTATCTCCCATCAATAGTCTTCTGTTATCTCCTGTCAAATAGTATTCTGCATATTTTGTCCAAATTAAACCTAACTCAAAAAAAGCAAAAAATAAATGTTTACGTAAACTTAAATTATGTTTAATGTAAAATAATATTCAAAATCAGGTACATTTTAAAATTTGATTATGAAAGTTTGAATTCTTAAATAAAATGGGTTAAATTTACAACACACTTACAGGACAGGAAGTCCCCAGGCTCAAGTAGTTCCTTTGGGTGGAACACAAGTTCCCTTAGAAGGAGCACCATCCCTCCCACAAGTGTAAGTTGCATGGTAGCTTCATTATATGATAAGCATGTATGAGAAATAAGACCTTTGAGGAGTCTGATGCCTCTTCTGGCTGCCTAATGATGACTAGCTCTAACCTTATAGGCCAAACCAGAAAACAACAACAAAACAAAATCCTCCTTATTTACAAAAAAGATAAAATCTTCTCATTTTTCATATGACAGGGGCATGGATTGTCTTGTTCAGTGGAAAATCTCAAGAGTCTACACACACATCCTAAATGTCTCAGACCACACAATTAGCAAAAGCTAATTACAATCCATACTCTAACTACTCATACTCCCCCATTCAAGGGGGATGCCAGTACCCTGCCATAAACCCACAGCTTTGAAAAGTTATTCAAAATATCTAAGCAGTGTCCTTGACAGTTGGTTTTATATCTGTAGAGTCTACAAATGATCCTATTAAGTGATATCCCAAGCCCTCGGGTTCTTCAGTAAGAAATGACCTAGATGAAGGAGACTCACTCCAGCCTGGGCTCACCTGCAGGGCTCTGAGAATGTAATCTAGTCTCTATCCAGATAGAGGGCTTCAGGGCCAGCGCCTACAGTCTCACCTTCAAGCCTATAAGGAGTATGTAGGTTTTCACAGTGATGCTTTGACTGCTTTCTAAGAAATTCCCAAAGCCAGTATTCGGTAGAGCTCATTTCTTTTGGTTTTCATGCTTTACAAATTATGCCTCTAAACAGCCAATCTATTTTAAAATGGAATGCTGTTAAGAAGCCTGCTCACTGTTGTCAGACAGAATATGGTGTCCTTCAGATTTGTCCATCAGCAGAAAGAGCAAAGAATTGACTTTAGCCTCCTTTGTCATTCAGTTACATGTAAGTTGTTACAGATTTGACAGGACTGACTGCTTTCATCTTTCATCTGTTGCTTCAGTGTATGGAATGAAATTGTTTTAAAATACATCCTTTACTTCTGACGTGGCAGTCACTGACTTGGTAACTTCGGATGTTCTAGAGCAGGGGTTCTCAGCCTTCCTAATACCACTATCCTTTAACAGTTCCTCATGTTGTGCTGACCCCAACCATAAAATTATTTTTGCTGCTATTCCATAACCATAATTTTGATACTGTTATGAATAATAATGTAAATATTATATATGCAGGCTATCTAATATGCTACCCCTGTTAAAGGGTCTTAAATCTCCAAAAGTGTCTAAAACCACAGGTTGGTAGTCACTTTTCTAGTGTCTTCTGGGGAAGTGCCTGTTATGGAGAAAGCAGGGCAGTTACTGTCTCTGGAAGTATTTTTAAATTGGAAATTGAAAATCATTTCTTGTGGGAATACAACTTGGAATTAAACTGTCTCTACATGAAACCTAAAATTTTATATGGAATCTTGAATTCTGGGCTTAAGTATATGATGTTAATAAAAATATGTGTTAAGTCATGTCTTTAAACACTATGTATATGGTCTATATTTGAGGTAATAGTTCCAATTATAAGAAAATACATTAACAAATTGTTTCTAAAAAACGGTTGTGTTTTACTTGAGATACTCTTTTTTATTCATTAAATAATAGCTGGTATTATTAATACCTGAAACAAATAAATAAGGTAAATCACATGTGGAAGGGAGAACTATCACTTGGACACTTCCTGCTCAGATTCATTCGTTAGATCCTGACTTTAACTGGTTTCTTTTTACAAAAATTCTAGGTGTTTGTTCCTTATATAGGAGTCTGACATAAACAGACAGCTAATTACAGCTATCTTATCCTTCTATAGAACTCTAGTATGTGGTCTAGTCTATTGTACAATCGCCTTTATCCTTAAGTTAACTTTATATTTAACCCAATGTTATATTGACTCATGTTAATCTTAAATGTTTACCTCATGAAAGTGTGTCTTAATGTTCACCATGAAGTTCAGGCATTACCTCCTGACCTTCGTTCTGGATTTTTCCATCTGTTAAGCTTTATCATGGCCCCAGGGATGGCCCTTCTTCTGAGTCACTCTAGCTGCTTTCCCCCCTTCCCTCTTCTTTCAGCCATAAAGCAGTTACATAAAATATTGGTTTTTGACACCCCTGAAAGCACTTAAGGTGACCTCTGCAAGGAAACTAATGGATGGGTCATTGGCCACCCAGCTCATCTCTCTTCTTGACACTCTAAATATCCACCCTAGATATTGTTTGTGAGGTTGTGAAAGGATACTAGTGGGTGGGTCATGGGCCATCCAATACATCTTTTTTTTACCACTTTAGATATTGTTTTTGAGATTCTGAACTAAAACTGTTGGACTTCTTTGCATCAGTTAAGTTTCTGTCTCATAAGCACAGATCAGCAAAGGATCCTTCAGGGCTTGGTCAGCTCCTTGACTGCCACAGTGCATTACAGCTTAGCCTCCTTCAATGCCTGGTCAGCTCCTTGATTGTTGCAGTGCCCCACAATTAAAAAGTACTAGGTCTGACTGCTGCTAAGGACAGGATTCGTGCCCTCCTTAACAATGCTGCGTATATACTAATAAATCTTATGTGTTTGAGATGATGCCTAGAGACAAGGGCCAGACACAAATCCAATGACAGCCTTCTCCCATGTATGGGCTTTTCCTTCCCACTCTGGCTCATTCAAGTAATCAATCCTCCCTCCTAATTACCTTCATACTCATGTGTTTACCCTGTGTTTTAAACATTTTACATACTGAACTTCATACTATATTCAAACAAAATGTCCAAGATACCTCTCTCAATAGCTATCACCCTACAACAGCTCCATTTGTTCTGGTTTTATCCCCGCCCCCCCCAAGAAAAAAGAAAAGAAAAAAAAGTCTTAGATGCTGCTATGGGAAGACTATGTTAAAAGGAAATTTAATCTCTTTTATTCGGTTAATAACCCTTTATAGTAGCCCTTTATCTTCTCCCCTCCCTTCCTTTGATGTTCTGTAGCTCCCTGCTACTTCTCTTAGCTCATTTTGGTGCAGCAGTCCAGGCAATGGGAGTAGCCACTGTCACCCTAAACCAACGCTGTGACCACTTTCAGCAATCCACGCTGTCTCTCCACCTCCAGCTTCTCTCCCAACCTTCTTGGGAAATCTCTCAGATCTACCCAGTAGCCAGATCATCTGCTTACAGCCTCCAATGCTTATTTTCCACATCCCTTCAGGAATACAGCATGGTAATTGCTTAATTCATCACAGGCAATCACGTTAAGACTCTCCCCCTTGCTACATGACCAGACGACCCTCTCTTCAATGGACTCAGAACGATCTCCTCCCAACTTTCCTCTAAAGGAAACAGCTATAACATTCCTGTCCTATAGTTTTTATATCCTCTCAGAGTTAGGAATAATAGTTTCCTGTTGAGAGACTACACTTCCCAGTATCCCTTGTGAACTAAAGAAGTCATTTCTGCCTGTATAAGATGACCCAACCCATCCTCTTCTGTAGGCGTTTTGGCATCTGCATACGTGCATGACAAAACGCTCCCTTGCCTTGAATAAACATGGCCCTGCCTAGGATCAGACCAATCCTAGCCTTCTACCTTCTATATCCCTACAGCTGCTTTTAAATAATCTAACAAGAGCAATAATTGCACCTTCACAAAACCAATTTTCTATATTAGTTAACTTTGCATCACTGCAATAGAAAGATCTGATAGATAAACTTAACTCTGTGCTGCTGCACTCCCTTGATGCTTTGCCCATAATAAAGTAGAACATCACGGTGGTAGAAGCCAGTGCTGTAGAGGCTGTCCACTTCACAGTGGACAGGAAGCAGGGAAAGGGAATGCTGTAATAGTGGGCTTTCTTTATTTTCCCTTTAATCCATGATGATCACTGACATTCAGAATAATGCATCCCACATTCAGAATGTGTCTCCCTTCTTAATTGGTCTTCTCTGGAAATGGATTCACAGGTACGTGCTGAGTACACTTGTTTAATCTCATTGACATCCCTCAGGCAAATTGACAGTAAGTATTGACCGCAAGAGAGGGAGCCTGTCTTGTCCAGAACAACAAAGCGTACTATTCACAAAATACCCCCTTTTTTATTTCTTAAACCTGATAAATTACTCCTGGGAAGCATGACAATTCTTGGTAGTGAATATATCCAAGGAATTAGTGTACCCTTAAAATGAAGTATTGTGGGAATTGCACTTATTTTTATTTGTTGAGTTTCCTTTTACATTAAAAGAAACTTTTTCATACAATACGGTCTGATCAATTTTCCCTACCCCAAATTTTCCTAGATCTCCCTTACATCCCCATGCACCAAACGCCAAATCTTTTCTTTCCCTTTCTCTTTAGAAAACAAACAGACAAACCAGAATAAAAGCAAAACAAAGACAAAGCACACACACACACACACACACACACACACACACACACACACAGAGAGAGAGAGAGAGAGAGAGAACAAAAGTCATTGAAACACAAAATCAAAAACCATCCTATACAAGCAAAGAATCAGTAAGAAAATATAAATGTTCAAACAAAGCAATATGAGACAAAAATATCATTGCGTTCATTTTGTGTTGGAGCATCTACTTCTGGGCATGGGAGCCACCTGTAAGTGTGGTCTGTATATGCAGTTCAGCTTCATTGGCAAAAGCTATTTTTTCTTTTAAAGGCAGATGTAGATTGGAAATAGCTTCTTGGTTCAGGCTTGAAGCTTTTTCCACTCCTCCCTCTCAGCACTGGGACCATATCTGTCTGTTATGAACCTGTGCATTGAACCTGTGCAAGCACTGATCATGCCTCCAGCCCTTGTGAGTTTATATGTGCATTAGTCCCCTTCTGTCTTAAAGGCACTATTTCCTTAGAGTTAGCCATCCCCTCTGACTCTTACATTCCTTCTACCTCCTCTTCCACACAGCTCCCTGAGCCTAGGGGAGAAGGGTTTGATTATTATGTTTCATTTAGGACTGAGTGTTCCAAAATTTCTCACTCTGCATTTTTTCCAGTCGTGGGCCTCTGTGTTAGTTCCCATCTACTGCAAGAGGAAGTTTCTCTGATGATACTGTGAAGACGCTGACCTATGAAAACAAGAGTTTTATTTTTCAATGTTTATTTAACAAAATAATGATATTTGATTTTCTCCTAGGCTCATCACCTATCTCGTCTCAGGCTCATGGTCTACCAAGTAGTGTCAGGCATGTGTTCCATCTCCTGGAGTGAGCCTTAAATCTGGTCAGATAGTGATTGGTTACTCCTACAACATTTGTGCCATTATTGTACTAGCATAAAATGCAGACAGGTTACTGTTGTGCTGGGTTTGTAGTTGGGTAGGTGGTTGCCTTTCTCTCCCAGTAGCATGTAGAGGACTATGATGGGTGAAGTCTACCAACTTGGTGGTAAAATCTAAACTTTAGTTAGGCACAATCTCCTTTTCTATATGTTCAATGTGATCTGTAGGTATTGTCTTCAGCAATAGGCCTATATCATCAGTTTGTGGGGAGCAATTAATAGCCTTGAAAGTGGTCTGAAATATTAGTTGTTTCCATGGGTCCCCTTTGGTCAATGATTCAACTAGGTATAACCCATTCATGCACTGGAGTTTCACTTAGTGGCAAAATGTCTAGTTGAGGCATTGACTCCCTTGTTATTTGGCAACTCTATCTAGATTTTTACACACACACACACACACACACACACATATATATATATATTCTAATAAGAATATATATATTCTAATAAGATTTTACAGTATTCGCATAGGTCCCTTCAAATGGTTTAATGTCTGTTGATGCTTCTCGTATGTCCTCCTTTACACTCTCTTCTAGCCTTCTCACCATTTAATTCTTGTGTTCCCACAGATTTTCACAATTATATATTCTAATTCCCCTTCCTTGGGAGAACCTACCCTCTCTCCTCATTCCTTACTTATACATAACCTCTGTGGTTATATGTATTGTAGCATTCCAATCTAACGCTTAAAAGCTAACATCGTCATACAAGAGAAAACAAAATATTTATCTGAGTCTGTGTTACCTCACTCAGAAAAAAATTTTTCTAGTTCCGTGTGTTTACCTTCAAATTTCCTAATTTCATTTTTATCAGCTGAATAATATTCCATTATGTAAATGTATTTCTTTACCCTTTCATCAAATGGTGGGCATCTAGGCTAGTTCTAGTTTCTGGCATTATGAATAGTACAGCAGTGACCATGGTTGAGCAAGCGTCTCTGTACTAAGATGTAGAGTCCTTCTATATACAAAAGGAGGTATAGCTGTATTTTCAAGTAGATCTATTCCCAGCTTCCTGAAGAATCATCACACTGATTTCCATGTGACTGTACAAGTTTACACTTCCACCAACAATGAATGAGTGTTCATCTTACCCCAGGTATCCTTGCCAGCATAAGCTGCCATGTGTTTTATTGATGATGGCCATTATAAGTGTCATAAAATAAAATCTCAAAAGTATTTTTAGTTTGCATTTTCCTGATGACTGAGGATGTTGACCATTTCTGCAAGTGTTTCTCATCTTTTGATACCCCAGATTTTATTTGGGTTGTTTTGTTTTCTTGATGTCCAGTTTTCCAATTTTGGGTTTTTTGTTGCTGTTGTTGCTGTTTTTCTTTTGGTTTCTTTTATACATTTTAGATACTCACCCACTATCAGATATGTAATTGTTAAAGATCTCCACTCATTCTGTAGCCTGCCAGCTTGTCTGAATGCTGGTATTCTTTTTCTTACAGAAGCTTCTCACTTCTGTGAGGTCCTATTTATTAATTGTTGATTGTAGTCCCTGTCCTACCGGTGTCCCGCTGAGAATGCCTTTTCCTGACCAATGAATTCAATGCTGTTCTCCATTTTCTCTTCTATCAGCTTCAGTGAATCTAGTTTTATATTGAAGTCTTTGACCCGTTTGAGGTTGAGTTTTATTCAGGGTGATAAGTATGGCTCTATTTGAGTTTTTTTACATGCAGACATCTGGTTTGGCACTATTTGTTGAAGATATGGTCTTTTTTCTGGTATGTACTTCTGGCTTTTTTTTTTTGACAAAATCAGGTGTCCATAGTCATGTGGGTCTGTTATCTCTTGAAATTAGTACTTTTTCTAGATTAAGCTAGAAAGGGAAAATAGTACACAGCAGTTATTTTTCTTCCTGCTTGATTGGCATTCTCATTTTCATTGTTACTTTAATATCTTCACGATCTCAAACCTGAGTGTCTTCCGTTGGTTTGTTATTGATCTCTCTAGCACTGCTGTCTTTTTCCTTGAATCTGAAAAGAAACTTGATGTCAATAACGCTTTGCCTTGATAATCCCTCAGCCAGGACATACATATGATAAGCTCTTGACATGATGAATCCTCGTGGTCATCCACAGGGAAAAGCCTTTTATTCCACGTGAATTTTGACAGCCTGATCCTTGAGATTTCCTAGCATGAGAGTGATAATACGGTCACATCCTCACTTTGTTGTCAGAGAGGGGAGCAGCAGTCAGCCCTCACACACAGCTAGACTGTACTTTGCTTCTTTGCCTTTTCAGTTTGATAAGAAGGTATTGCTGATTACACATTTAAATAGATACTTGAATGATTTATCCTTTCTCCAAAGGCTGAATCTCCTTGATTTCTGAGTTTAATCACAAGTTAAATGGTCTTTCTGTATCTGCTGACACGCTTCCTTAGGAGAACAGTGATACATTTGCCCTGCATTTGTGTGTGAGCTTAATTAAGCTTCTGGGTTGTTTGTCTCAACTCTCCTTTCTCTTCAAAAAGGTAGAAATCTCAAGACTGCAGAGTCTTTAACATTATTTGCAGTGACATAACTCTCATATGAAATGTTATCCTGAATGCAATGTTAAGGTGGGTGAATAGCATTGCTGCACAGGGCCATACTAGGTCCGTGCACTCCTCCTTGGCAATCAGTCATCTTTGGTTCTGTTTTAAGGTTATAAATTTCTATCACTAGAACCAATCTCACAGGTCATCATGTTCCGTCTCTTCTGCAACCCCATTTTACAGATTAAGTAAATGAGACCAAATGAATTAAAGTCATATGTTGGTATGTATACTTTTAGTACAAATATCAGCTTTAGTTCTCTGTATTTTATCTTGCAATGGTCTTCTTAAAACTGTACTAAGATAAGCTAGCTCAACTAAGTACAGTTTCAGGTGAAAAGCATGTCTGAAGAGGTTTCGAGAATGAAAAACTTACATCACCTGGAGGTGGTCTGTCAATGAACTACTGAATAGAAATGAAGACTTTATCTAAATAATGCCCCATATCGGTAGACATGCCAAAGATGGGCTGAGTGGAGCATAGACCGCCTCTTTGGCAGAGGACACTCGTGGGCTGTTCATGTTTGCCTCTCCATGGACCTTCCCTCCACTCACCAGCCTCATGAGTTTGATGTTGCTATTAGTCACTCTACATGGGGAATCTAGGGAAAGCCGCAGCAAAAGAGCCCGTCATCCCTTTGAACTGTTACTGCATTTTCCATGTCTCAGTTTTCTTTCTTTCCAATGTCCTCAGCACTCCCTTAGACTAAAAGGTTCATTTGTCGAAAACAAATACGAGCAGCGCTGCTATCTCTCCCTTCTCACTCCACTTTATGGATAACATAAAGGAGGTCACACGTGCGATACGATGACCTCAGCATTTCCAAATTCCAAGTGCAACATCACAGACTTTAGCCTCCCGTTTCCTCAGTGGTTTTTATTTATACTGGACTTGTACTTTTAATCAAGTTAAGGGGTAGAGAGTAAATACTAAGTAAATAAAATGATGAAAAGTATTTTGTCAGTTTTAAAAGTTGCTCCAAAATAAAAGCAAAGATGTCTTTGCTGAAGTCAAGAGGCAATCGGGGGGGCCTGCTGGCCTCAGGTGGGACTCCAACATCATCCTACTTCTGGTCCTGAGCTAGCTGGATGACAAAATGTCTGGTTGTGGTGATTCTGTCCACTTTGCTACAAACTGCACGCAGACAGACTGAATTTTCACTCTTCTTTAATCATCAACGCTTGTACATATCCAAGCCACACATCCTGTAAACCATTGCCGTAGAGATGAAATAATCAAAGTTCATATAGGAAAAGAAGAGGTGAAGTTGCGTAGCAAAGTGAAGAAGGGCTGAGAGAATTTGGAAGGAGGGGGAAAAGGATACATACGATCTAAACACATGTATACATGCATGGAATTACCGTAGAATAAATTTGAAAAGTTAATGTTTGTTGCACTGTTCAGATTTTAATTTCTTCTTTGTTGAGAAGTCTGTAAAACAGATGCCTTTATACAAATTGTCAGGCTCTTGTAAATTTATACGCTTTGATATTTTTATTATTGCTTAATATAGAATAATAGAAATTCTGAAGCATCAAATTTAGTATTGATTTTTAAACAATGCATAAGGGCAGTAGTATGAAAATGTACCTTTCAGGAAAAAGACACACAAAAGGACACACTAATAGAATATACATGAGTGGAAAGAGAAAAATCCCAGTGGCATGTAGCACTTTATTTTTAGAGTGGTTCATATTTAAATGTATGAAAATCAGCACGTGTGGAAATGTCCTGACACATACAGCTGTGAAGAAAAGAATTCACTAAGAGTAACACACATGCATCTCTCCGCGTTCCCGGTGTCAGCTTCGGTCTTGACTAGGCTTTAATTTTGTACATGCAGGAAGGAGTATCTCCAGGTTTCGCTGTTCTCAGCCAGCTCAATTCACAGATTAGGCGCATATTATCGCCATAAGAACACGGTGGACTTGAGGCCAGTGTCTTGCGTTTTTGAAGCATGAGTCAGAAATTTTGGCAGATCACACCAATCTTTTCTGGTTTCGATTTGTTTATTGAGGCACAATCCTGCTGCAGTTGATCTCATGGCCACGCTCCAGCTAGCGCCTGGATTATGGGCATTTGCCACCAAGTTCCACCCAAATCAGCTTCCTTCCTCCACCCTCAACCTTTCTTTCTTGAGAAAGGGTCTCACTAGGTATTCTGCTAGCATGTACCTTGGCATGCAGTCCTTGAACTCACAGGCATCTGTCTGCCTTTGCCTCCCAGTCCCTGGTCTCAAGGCATCTGGCGCCACACTCTGCTAATCAGCTTCTTAAAGAAAGAGGAAGCTACACAGTTTTAAAGAGTGTGGCTACCTTTCAAATCTCCCACATTTATTTTTGACAGTTATGTCAGAGACACAAATAGAGCAGTTTGTGAGTTAGAGGGACTAGAGATTTCTAGAAGATGGTGCCTTTCTTTATTCTACATCCCTGCCTACACTGGCTCACCCAGCTTGTACCATTCAGTAGAAAGAAAACCAGAGAAAGTCTGATGCCATTTACTCACAGATAAACTCAGGTTTGCGAAGCCAATGCAGAGGCAGCTGTTTTCCCACGACATCCTCGTGATCCTCCGGCATACCACACTGCTGTACGTTATTTAGACAGTATTGGTGATAAGTATTCTAAATAGGAGGGCAGGGGGGGCTTTATGGCATTTAAGTTTGTTTCAACATGAATTGATAACCCATCCCAGAATAAGCAGTGTTGTAAAAATGTTTTTTGGTTTTTTTGTTTGTTTGTTTTTGGCTATTTTGGGGTTTTTTTTTTGGGGGGGTGCCACCCAGCTCCCAAGTAAATCATACACAGAGGCTTATGCTTACTTATGAGTGCCCCTCCTTAGCTTGACTTATTTCTAGCCAGCTTTTCTTATCTTCTGTTATCTCCCTTTAGTCCCTGGGCTTTTTCCTTTTTTTCTTTGGTACAGCTTACTCTCATTTTCACTGTGTGCTTCCTTGGGTGTCTGGGTGTCTGGCCTCTCTCATCTGCCTTTCCTTTTCTTGCTCCCTTTTCCCTCAGAGTTCTCCGTCTACTTATTCTTTTTCCTGCCAGCTCCACCTGTCCTTTCTCCTGCCTCACTATTGGCCATTCAGCTCTTTATTAGACCATTGGGTGTTTTAGACAGGTAAAGAATCACAGCTTCACGGAGTTAAACAAATGCAGCATAAAAAGGCAGCACATCTTTGCATTGTTAAACAAATGTTCCAGAGCATAAAGAAATGTAGCACACCTTAAAAATAATATTCTAGAATACAATAGAGCTGTGATTGTGACTGAACTCTGTTGATGTGAAAGATGACTTTGGGTTTGCGGTATATTACTGACCTGTTATTCCAGTCTAAACAAGAAATCCAATTTTCAAGACAGGAGTCCAGGAAACAGTTATTAGAAAAAATAAAACTGAAACTGGTGAAAAGGGACACTGACCTGAGGATCTACTTTAATGGAAAATACCCGCAAAGTGCCAATTGAGATGTGGATCCATCATCCCCCACAGGAGACAGGCTCCTGTCCTGAATATGCCTTGTGGCCTGTTTCGGTGATTGGGCAGTGATGGTGGCAGTGTCTACCCCAGCATAAGGCTTAAAGTTGTTCTCTTATTGGCTCAGCTAGATTGCATCTCACATCACATTAACTTCTCAGAGTCATGCTTCAATGAAGATGGTGGCAATCCTGAGCGTGTATGGTGCAAAGCGGGAAAAACTATGAAGTAAGTCACAACATATTGCAGGAAATGACTGAAGTTACTAAACATTTAAAGACACATATGAAACTTTTGATATGAACCCGAGAGGGCTCGGGTTCCCAAGCACTTCATTGAAACCCAAGTCACCAAGACAAAATCTCAGTGATTCTGGATTCTGGATCAATCCTTGTCCTGTTCTCAAAACTCTTCAATTCCAATCTCAAAGTCAAATATGACTCTCTTCACCATGGATACTGGAAGCATTCTTAGGGTCACCACTTGCTGATATCTTCTTTGTAATTCATCCCAATTTAAATGGCAGTTTTATGATATGAAGTGCTTCATATATGAAGTGTCACATGCTGGATGCCTTGTCCTACTGTGTGAAGCCCTACATATGTTCTGGTGATATGTGAGTCTAAGTGGCCATGGTTTTCCAGGAGTGATTGTTGAACTGTTTCACAGTCCAGCCGTATACAATGAAAGCTGCTTTGCCTCATCTTGAAAATACACTTCAATGGAAGGATTTCCCCACCCAGGGCATTTTCATCAAATCAAATGTTCTGCCCTTCATGTTAGAAAATGCTGTTACTGTATGATCTTATGATATATATATATATATGTTTATATATATATTTATAATTGTAAATGAGAAGGAGGAATCTTTTATTAATTATAATAAAAACGTCTAGTGAGGTCTTCCTTATTGCATACCCTCTTAAAATGTGAATTTATTATTTTTATAATATAAAAGTAGTGTGTATGTGTATGTAAGGGATAATAAAAGGGAGACAAAAATTGGCCTTTCCACTGATAAGCCTAATCAATAGTTTAGTTGTTTTATTTTGATTGACTCATTAAATGGTCATTAAATCACCATCCATTTCTGTCCTTCACTAAGAGAATATTTAGAGATCAAGGCATTCAGGTCTAATCCCCATTTTGTGAATGGAATTTTGGAACAAATAAGACAATATTTTTTTATCAGAAGTTTTCATATAGTTTGTCAGATGCTGAAGTGATGCCCAGCACTGGCTGTGCACAGAGGACCATGAATTAGATGAGAGTAACAAAGTTAGCCATCGTTGTCTAACTTCTGGGGAGTCCTTCGCCGTGTTTATGTATTTCTCTGTATCCTTCTCTTTTTGTTCCCTCAAGGTTGTTTTTGGAAAATACGTTAGATTAACGGAAAACTTGAGAGGAAGAGAGAGTTTCCAAGTTTTCCTCGCTCAGACACATGGGCAACCATTTCCATCACCACAATCCCTGCTACGAGTGGCATGTTTGCCGGGGCTGAGGTCCCTGCGTTGTTTCGTTGTTACTTAAGCTCACAGCTGACTATAGAGTTCGCCTTTGCTGTTGTACATTCTTTGGGTTTGGACACATGTATGATGTCTTTTATCCATCTTTGTAGACTCACTCCTGTATTTACATTGCCCTAAAATATCCTGTTCTCTATTATATCATCTGCATAGATGACTCTCACTATTGCCTTCATGGTTTCTAAAGCTACTTATGGAAATATTTCCGCATGTTATGTCAAAGTAGCTACTGATACTAGAAATACCAGTGGGAAAGATGTTTCCTTGTGGGGGGGGGAGATCCTGGGTATCATTATAGCAGTCTTGTGTAACTATACAATTTCTATTACTGCTTTTCTCAATTCACTCTTACCAGAGCCTGAAAAGTAGACAAAGATAATGAATGCTCTTTGGAAGAGGTCATCTTTTTACTGGAAATTTGGGGATCAGAGCCTGTGACTGGCCACCCAACTAGCTGAGCTCACCCACCCATCCTCAATATGCCAATTGAAGTGGGAAAAAGTCATTGTGAAAGTAGAGAAAAAGACTTACTTAATGTCA
Source organism: Myodes glareolus (assembly GCF_982192425.1). Taxonomy (NCBI): domain Eukaryota; kingdom Metazoa; phylum Chordata; class Mammalia; order Rodentia; family Cricetidae; genus Myodes; species Myodes glareolus. The sequence continues at coordinate 72,904,396 of NC_142027.1, forward strand.
TCACATTGGCAAGTGTAGCATAGTGCAAGGACTCTGTCCTCTGGTCTTTGGGGTTTAGACATGAAGCTTAGATTTAAACAGACAACAGAGGTAGTCAGACCTTAGCAGTCCTGGGTAAGTCCTGGCCCCATCATTGCTGTGGCCCATATCTATTGCCATCTCTGACAAATTGCCTGAGCTATATGAAATATCTTCCTAAGAGACAAGCTCCCCCAGGATCTAGCCTTTTTCTCCCACAGCAGGAGGTTCCTGAGGAAAATCCAGTTTTTGAATGTATTGACTCAGACCTAAATAAGAGGCACAGTGATCTCTTTAGAATCTTCATTCCTGCTGGGATGCTGAATCGTTTTCTGGTAACATGTAATATGAAAGTTGGAGAGAGGAAAACTTGAAAATAAAAAGGTTAAAGTGGGGAAGAGCAGGAAGGTTGGGAGAGATGAATCTTTGGGAACAAGGGTTTACCAAAACTGTGTATGAAAAGGCCATATGGCACCTACTATTTTGCAAGTTAGTTTTAAATATACTGCATGGACAGGCTTTGTGGGAGCCTTGTCTGTTTGGCTGCTCACCTTCCTGGACCTGGAGGGAACGGGGAGGACCTTGGACTTCCCCTAGGGTAGGGAACCCTGACTGCTATTTGGCCTGGAGAAGGAGGGGGAGGAGGAGTGAGGGGAGGGGAGGGGAGGGAAGTGGGAGGAGGGGAGGAGGTGGAAATTTTTAATAAAAAAAATAAGTTTAAAAGCAAATCTGAAAGGTTCCCTGTGGAGGTAGATAATCCAGCTCCCAGACAGCGTGATTATTAAACATACATCTGCTAGAATAAGACGAGCTGTCACCAAGGTTCTCGATAGCCATCAGAACTAGAGGATAAGAACCTGTTGTTGAAGAAAACAGACAGTTGCTGTAGGATCCAGTACGGTCCTGCTGGACTTGTGCTAGAAGCCCGCTCCTTGCTGGTTAGCTCTTGCACTGCTATGCAGGCTGCTGGAGAAGAAAGTCACGCATGGTTTTGCCCAGCTGTGAGGCCTGTAGCTGCATACCAACCTGCTTGCTGGGCAAGATGTACCCACTGGTACAAGAGTGGCATGACTGTTCATGGAGTAACCAACTGCTTTCTGATTGGGTATTAGGTCTGCAACACCGGGCTGAAAATGAACACATTGATCAGTTTTCCTTTAACATATTTTTTGATGGAAACATGGAAATTCTTGTAGCATAAAACTTTATTCCAGATTTAGCATGTAAAAGACATGCCAGTTTGCTTGTTACTGAAAAGCGTATTCTTCATGTAACAGCTACAGAACTTGGACCATTGTGTTTGATTCTGGAGAACTAAATGGATAACAATACCAAGCCTAGACAATGTAAGTTCAAAATGCTCTAAATTCTTCACCATCCTCAAAACTTCTACTCAAAATCCTCTTTCCTTATTCTCACCGACTATGTGTGCCTCGGGGGTTTCTTTCTAAAACCTTCTTTCCTTTGTGTGCCTCAGGGGTTTCCATGGCTTTTCTTGTTTTTGTTTTTTTTTTTATCTACATTTCTCTTTGACCTTCTGTATTTTAGGCTTCTCTTGCTCTTTCTTGCCTACCTTTCAAACACAAAAGGCTGTATCAAATCTTACTTGGTGTTGTCATGAACTATAGCAGATTAAGTCATTTCGACAACGGAAGTTGGTTTGCTGATCATCTTGGGGTTCCTTGAAGTTCAAGATCCCTGTGGCTGCAGGACTAGCTTCCTCTGTAGCCTTTCTCCTGGGCCACTCACTCGCTGGTTGCTCCTTCTCTGCATCTTTCAGTGCCTTTGTGTTCACCTGTCTCTGTGTGTGTTCCAGCTTTCTCTTTGCAAACATATTAGTCAGAAGGGTGTACCCTTCACTCTAACGGCTCCATGTTAGTGTGCGAGCACTTCTTTCAAAGCTCTGTTTCAAAACACAGTCACATTTTGAGGTACTGGGGTTCAGTTTCAACATAGGAATCTTTACTGCCATGCATAATCCTGTCCATACTAGAGGACAGAGGAGGGGACGCTTGCCAAAGTTACATTTTCAATATTCTGAGCTAAGAAAATGAATCTGATGGCTGAGTGGTTATTGTTTGGACCCTTCTAGTTTTTCTGTAATTTTGGACCAGGAAGGTATGCCTATGTCACAGAAGAGGCGGTCAGTTCCTATAGAGATGATGTCATTTGTGTTTTCATGCTTCCTCGAAGTGTGGAAGGGAAGCAGAAGAGCAAACAGGGAAAACAAGAATATCAGAGTCCTCTAGGACAGTTTCAATAAGGCACAAGAGCTCAGGATACCCATACTCAGGCGCCATCAGTGGGGTAAAAGTGCTTATGTAGTCTCATTGTCGTGAACACACCAGAGCCCTGGGTGAGCCTCTAACCAGAGTTAGTACACCCAAGGACTGAGGGGAGGGGATAGTCAGAGACTGTCAACTAATTCCTAGGTATGAAGAAGGCAGATCCAACAGTGCCTGAACTTCCGACTTTTAAGGAGAACTGAAAAATCAGATTTCTACATGAAATCTTATGAACTTGAAAATACTTCTAGGTGGAAATCAAACATTACTGGGAGGTTACCAATTGTTCTTTCTAAAGCACACTGCAACACAAAGCTTTATTTATCTTCTAAGGCAAACTTTAAATGAATATGATGATTGAATTGCTGATGTGACAAAACGGTGCCTCATAGAAATCAGAAAGCATGCTGGCTTTTACCCAACTAACAAATGGTGCAGGCAGACACAAAATCTAGTGTTTTAAATCAAAGCCTTAGGTTTCCTTTTGCTTTGTTCTATGCCTCAGAAAATGTAT